>NC_086291.1:31806196-32107178 GCF_963924245.1 Chroicocephalus ridibundus | reverse complement strand
ATGTTGCCAAGAGCGGTTCGCTCGTCCCTTAAGGGAGGCGATGGCTGAAACTATTGTGTGGTCTCACGGGTTGCTTAAATTGATTGAGCAGATATGACAAGGATGGAAATGTAGGTAAGCTTCAAAATAAGAGCACTGTGCTTGCAGGTGGGAGCCCAGATGTGCACACAGGGGAAGCAGCAGCTGTCGGTACCGTTAAGGACCATGCAATGTGTTCCCCGGCCCACATGTTTAGGATGCCAGTTCCCCCTCTTGATTATTTTTCACCCTAAGTAGACGTTAACTGGGAGCCCTCAGCTCGGTTGGAAAATTTGTGCTGCCCTGGTATGAGAAATGATCTCTAATAGTGTCTTTGTCTGAAACTTTCAAGCTTAAGTGGGATTGTGGTGTTTCTTTTAAAAACTGGCCTTTGGATTGTCTCATGGGGTGTAGTGGAACACCAAATCCGAGGCCAGGAGGAGCCCTTTGGCTCGAAGTAGAGGAGCTACCAGACCACTCTGCTTTCATAGAATGGTTCAGGTTGGAAGGGACCTTAAAGATCATATAGTTCCAACCCCCCTGCCATGGGGGCAGGGACACCTCCCCTTCCAGCCCGGCTGTAGCCTTTGCCCGAGTCGGGGGTTTGGAGGGCCTGATCCCCCCGGACGTGCAGGGAGCCCAGCGTGTTTCCTTGTAGTTGTCCTTCTTATACCTGCTGCCATCAGATGGCTGGAGAAACCATGTCCTCCAAATCGGGAGTGGAACTGACTTCCCACGTGGATGGGATAGCTCAGGGTGGTTGCAGGGGTTGCTGACGGTTTTTGAGCAGATGCTGTTGACCAAGTGCAGCGCGAGGGATTGTCCCTTGAGCAGAGAGGGCCTTCCTTCCACAGCTGGACTGCACAGGGGCTGTGCCTGCCGCATTCCAAGGCAGGGCTCAACGTGCTGATGCACTGGTTGCTTCTGCATCGTAGGGAGTTGTGCTGGTCCCTAGAACTGGGATCTGAACCTGCGCAGGCAGCTGGCCATTGACGCAAATCCAGTTTGGCTCAGTGGCAGAGGTGCGAGTTGTCCCAAGGCAGAGCTGTACGGAGCTAGCAAACACCACCAAGGTGATAATAGCGGCACAGAGACATCCAGCTTGGCCCCTGATCACACGCGGAGAGAAACAGCATGATTCCAGACACCTAAAAAGTACCATCGGTGCTCCCCAAAGGAGGGCTCGTGTGTAACCTGCGGTCGGAGGATGCTGATTGCATCCGAAGGGCTGGAAACATGTGTGTGAAATGGTGGTTTGTTTTTTTTTATTCTTTGTTTGCAGAGGAACCTGTTGGAGGAAGATTCAGATGAAGAGGAGGACTTTTTCTTGTGAGTTTCTGAATGGCTGCAGTGGGGGACGTGATGCCTTAACCGCCTACATCTCTGAGAGTGGAGGCGTCGAACACCAAAAGCTGCTCCCTGTCACATAGGTGGTGGCTTAGGAATCAAACCCTTTGATTCCTTTGAGATGATCTCCCAGAGCCTTGGCATCAAGCGTGAATTAAGACTTAATAGGTGTGACCTTTATAAGAGCGGGTTGTCCCATGTGTCCTAAGATGTGGGAGGGACTGATGGGAAGTATGAGAACAATCCTCTGTCCAAAAGGTGTTGATTGTCTCTTGCGTGTCTTTTGAGTCTGGTTTAAAAACATGTTTTCGTTGTATCTTCCATCCTGATGGCTCTCTTTTCTGCCTGCAGGAGAGGCCCTTCTGGACCAAGATTTGGACCCAGGAATGACAAGATCAGGCAGTAAGTCGTTGTTCCTCAGTGTCACACGGATAATGTTTTGTTGTGGCGCTGCGAGCTCCTGCTGCTGTCTGACTGGAGTATTTCTGTGTAGTGCTGACTATGAACGTGGCTTGTGCTGGCTTTCTTCTAATCCGTGTTTCCTACCCTGCACATCCACAGCTAAGGGAAATCTCAAATTTGATTCAAGCTATCAAGAAGTTGTGCATTGAGAGAGGTGAAGGGATAGGATTGTATCACAGTAGCTTAGCGGAGTTTCTAAATCCCTTGCTGTATTCTAGCGATGACCTGTTACACGCTCTTATGAGGCTTTTTTTCTAGAGCGTTAACCCTGAATTTTACCCTTTGCTAGCACCATTTTATATTTCGTTGCTTTTTTCTTCATCCTGTAACTTGCTCCTCGATGTTTCAAGAAAGCAAATGGTCAGGAATGCACCAGGACCATGTTTTTTGTGCAGCGGCTGGTCTTCTGTCCTCCTCTTCTCCAGATAAAAAACCTGATAGAGGTGACCTGGAGATGAGCAGTGACTCAGTGGGGTGAAAGCAGCTGGAAAACAGGAAGCCGTTACAGCTGGAGGATGATTAGGGCAAGAAGGAAGGAGCGAACACTCTGAATCCTTCTCCCATCGAGTCATTTCCTGGATGATGCTTGTTGTGGGCTCCAGTTTGTCCTGCCCTTTCCAATAAGGGATGTGATGGTGGTGCTTAATGGAAAGGGGAGGGGGGTGATATTCACAGACCCCTGGTTTGCGCTGCACTGTTTTCCTTTACTCACCTCCGCGGAGCCGGAACAGAGACCTGTGCGGGCACTGATGACCGGGTGTTATTCAGACTGGGTTGTCTTGTGTGCAGCCTGAGTGTTGCTCTTCGTTAGGGATTTTTTTCATGCCGGGAAGAAGCCGGTGCAGCTCTGAGATGACTCATTGCCAACGTCAGCGTTAGGCACTGCTTGCTTATGCTCCTGCTTGCCACGTTACCTTGAGGGGCGAAGTGCACTTGAGTTACACAAGAGGCAGCAGGTCCATCACTGCACCCTGAGTTTTCAGGGGGCCTCGGTTCCCTCCAGAGCGTGAGGATGCTGTTGGCAGAGGCGCCCTGGTCCTTACGGTAAGCCAGTGTGGATAAAGCCTCCCTTCTAGGGCAGTGCCACACTGGCCTGGAGTGAAGGGGAAGGGTGAGAATTGGTTTTACAAGTGGGGTCCCGCCCCCATAAAAAGGTGGAGAGGAGTCGGTGTCTACCCCTTTGCCCTCCTCTGCTGGAAAGGAATTACAGAGCATCTTTCGCCTTTCCGGCGTGATGGCGGAAAACAGGAGCTCTTCTCTTCCCACTGTCTTGGCCAGGCAGGAAGGAGAAGGGGCTTAGATAAAGGAGAGCACTGCAGCTGTGAAGGGGAAGAAAAAGCAAAGAATTCACCCAGGAGCTGGTGGGTTCATAGGTGTGATGTGACTAATGCCCAGCACTCGTGAAGCTTGCCCATTGCCAGAGATTGCCTGTCTAGTGGACCTGATATGGGATATGTCCCTTGGGGTAGCAAGTGGCTACGTCTGTCTAGTATCTAGAACATCTGTTATAAAATAGTATCTATTTTCTGCTCTCATCGATGTTGATTGCTTTGTTTAATAAGCACTTACAGCGTGCAGTTGTCATGTCTTGTCATGAAGCTTATTATTAAGTTTCTGATCAGACCGGCCCTTGTGCTGGATGGATTGATGCCTGGTCTTGTAACGATGCGGTTCGCTCTGGTTTCAACAGAGGAGGAAAAGGAGGGTTGGGTTGCTGCTGAAACACTGTAAGGAAAAGACATTTTAAGGAGGAATTTGAGCATTTGGAGAGCTGAGGCATAGCTGGGCAAAGCTAGAGAGACTGTAGCTGTATGGGACTGGAGGAACGAGGTGTGAAGATAGGCGTAGAAGGAAACTGGATGGAGGACTGGGTAGAGGAAAAAGTGATGGGATTATGGGAGCAAAGGTGTGGAACATGTTGCATGTGAGGGGCAAGACTGGAAACTTTTCCTAGTTGTCCTTGGCAGCAAAGGCGCTTGGGTCAGGGTGGAGAGTTTGGCAGCAGAGACCCTCGAGGCTGGCTCAGCTGCAGAAGAAGATGGTGGGAAACACAGCAAACCTTGTAGGGGAAAGAGACGAGTTACAGCCAGCAATAGTGGCAGGAGGAAGCGTCACAGTCCCCTCCGTGCTGTGTTTTGTCCTGATGCGTCTGGAACTTCACGCTCTGTTGTCCCAACAGCTGCTCTGTTGGGGTGGATGCACCCCGGGTAATTAAGTGGCTGCGTGGGGTCCCTTAGGCTCCCTCTGAGACCTCCCCGGCCCTAGGGTGGGCTGGAGCTGAAAGGTAGCTTTTAACAGGCTTTTATCCTTTTCCCAAAAGTTACAAAGAACAAGTAAGGGTGAGCTGATCTTGCTTTTCTGCCTCTGCTTCCAGGCTTTGTGAGAAGTCCTGAATGTGTGTCGTGAGAGCTCTTGGTACCTTTTGGGGGAAGGTGGGACGTTCATCTTCCACCTGAGTTTTTTTTTGTTTAGAATAGGAGCCTCTCATAACAGCTTATCTTTTCAAAAACGCTACCAATAATTGCCCCCTTTTCTGTGCTGCTCGACTTTCTTCACCATTGATGTTTCTGCTTTCAGGCAAGCGTGCTGCTGGATTTGGATTCCTGCTCGTGCTGGCGACGGGGCTCAGCACACTGCTGTGGTTCCCCAGGAGCCAGGTCTTGGTCCCCGTGATTTCCCCCATCGCACTGCTGGGAGTCCCCAGCATCCCCAGCCCCAGTGACTCTGTCTGGGGAGGGTTTGTGGAATGGTTTGAAGGCAAGAATTGACAGCAGCTTCCCAAGGCCTGGCTGCTCATCGCAGGTGGCTGTTTGTGCAGTGAATCCCATCTGTAGTCTGAGCTTTCATCTGCAGGTGGTACGAGACCATATAGTCGGGCATCGTTGTTGGGTGTAATCCTTTCAAGGACGGAAAGGCTTCAGGGAGGCATAGGCTGCTCCCTTCCTCGCTGTTGTGATGAACCAGCAGCTTCAAACCAGGGATTTGTGGCAGGGTTCGGCGCTGATCCCCCATTGTTGAGTAGAGCAGAGATGTCTGCTGGGCAGCCCCTCTGCAGAGAGCCGTGCCCTGGGGAGCGCTGCGCAGTGCTGGCCTCCTGCCTTTCCACCGTCCATCCGGCTTGGCTCTCCGTCTTGTTCCCTCTTCCCTGGGTTACTGCCACAACGAGGGGTGTTTGGGTGTAATTTGCACCAAAATACACAGCACTATTAATATCACTGGGGTGGAAAATAGAAGGGTGTCATGCTGGCTGTAAACAGCTGGTTTGGAGACAAGAAGCAGCCTTGAGCAGCACATCCCATGGTGTGTGCATGGCCTGTTTACGGCGTCTGAAGAATGCGGCACTGTTGTTAGCCCAACACCGTGACCAGCCCGGGAAGTTTTTCAGTAGCTAACCTAGTGTGGCCAAAATGGAAAGACTTATTCCTCTTGCTCTGGACCTGGCAAAGCACAAGAAAAGAGGAGTCTAACCAAGCTAAGGGCTGTTGGGTTTCTTGTTGTTGCTTTGACGGTGTACGCTTGCCGTCCTTGTTAAAAGCATCATATTTGCAGTAATTAGTGAGAAGAAGGGTCATGGGAGACACGCTTTATGCTTTTGTCTTGCTCCCTTTCCTGGCAGGTATTTATTCTCCTTTATTTCTCTTGGAAATCTGGCAGGAGTGAAGTGCACGAAACTTATGTGTCAAAAGCCAATAGCTCCCTAACAGGAAATAAGCTTCGTATTAGAGGATTCGTTCTCGCTTGCCAAATAAAACAAGAAAATATTTTCTTCTTGATGCAACTTGAGTTTCCAACCTCCAGCATGCCAAACTAGTGGGGAATTGTTGAATTTGCTCTGAAACTGCAGGGCTAATGCATAAGGCTGGGCATCGTTCAGCCCCCTCCTGGAGAGGCATCTCTTGCAGCAGTGATGGGTGGGAGAGAGCAGAAAGCGAGGACTGGCTTAAGGTCTGGTTAAGGCACTGTGTGGACATCAAGGTTTCATTCCCTGGCTTGGTCTCTTCCTTTGTGTTTTTATTTTTTCCCCAGGGTTCTCTTTTATGTTAGATACCAAAAGGTATTGGGGTGCTCAAATATGTCTGTGTTCCACGGGAGTTAAAACACCTCAACATTTGTGAGAGCTTAAGCCTTGATTTCTCTGTGCCTCCATTCTCCGTCCTTGATATGTTTTGTTCTTCTTAGGGGAACAGCTAACAGCACGGGCAGGCAGCAAAGGCACGCAGCGTTTCACCAGCAGCTCACGTGAAAAGAGGTGGGATGCTGAGATGCAGCTTGGGCAGTAGGGGTCTGTGCTCCATTGGTCTCTCCCAAATACTGGTTCGCAGCAGAAGCGGCTTGAAGTTACGTACCTGCCCTCTCTGCCTCGAATGCTGCAGGGTGCCCTGGGACTGCAGCGGCATCTCTCCAGGCTCTGACCTGCACTGGCGGAGATACAGGTGGCATCGCATTGCGCTGCACGTTCCTAGATGCATTGTAACCTCGCGTGCTCCTGCTTGTTTGTCCTGCTTAGTTGTACCAAGAGAACTCAGTTACAAATCTGTTGTGGGAGGAAATCTCTTTATTTTGAAGCCAGGAAATGATTTTAGAAACATTTACATACTGCGAATGTAGTCTTCTGCCTGTGAAACTGATGTTTAAGGCCTTAGAGTTTTTGCCAAGTTGGCTCATCTGGGATAGCAGATGTTTCTGCTTTTCCTTTCTCGCCCCAAGCTATAGCAGCGTTGCTGGCAGCTCAGAGATGGGACTTGTCTGTTGTAAGGAAACCCCCGGCAGAGCGTGTCTCTTCCCTGCGTCCTTGCCCACTGCCCCAGGGAAGAGCCACGGAGCTGTGTGTGTCCTGTGTGGGGTGGACACTTTGCTCCCCAGGGTACCACCTTGTGTTTCCCGGGCAGCATCTACCTGTGTCCTCAGTGCCACCTTCTGCGCTTTCCCAAGGGTGGCAGCTCTGCCACTCACCTTGTACCTTGGAAAACAAATGATGGATCAGAACAACCTCGTGGGCATGGGGCAAGCTCCTGCTGAGAGGCCTTTGGGGATTATTTACGCCTTTCTCCTCCAGATAAGAAGCTCCTGGCAGGTGGCTGCCGTTGATGTGGAAGGCAGGAGCTGCCACCGCATGGTGTAGGTGGGTGCAGAAAGATGCTGCTCCCACGGACTCTGCGATGCAGCACGGGGAAGGCAGGTTCCTTTCTTGCGGTATCCTAAATAAAGCAAGTTTTGACGTGCGCTGCTGGAGTCTAGCATGTGCCCTACGCGGGCTGTTGAGTCAGAAATTGGCTTCAGAGGGGTTGCCTGGCTGTTCCAGCTCTGGAAGCTGCAGCGCAGTGCTGCTACAGAGCCTGACCCGAAATGCTAAGATGGGAAGCCCCTTCATACTCAAATATCTGCAGCGCTTTCTAGAGCTTTTTGGGGAGGAAAAAAAGCTTTTTCTTTTAATGATTTTCCTTGCCTGTTTTTGGAATGGTAAGTAAACGTGAGCACAGCATGTGCTTTTCCATTGCGACCGCTACTGCTTGTTGCAGCTGCCCCTCACATGTGCGTCTGAGCACAAGTGTTTGCTCGGTGAGAGGCACATACCTGGTATGGAGACAGGAGAAATAGGTCAATGTGAACCTCTGTCTCTAATTAATGAATTAGAGGCATGGTGACTAGGGCAGGGCCCTGTTCCTGCTTCTGCGGTGGCCCGTTGAGTGGCCTTGGGCAAGTTGCTCTGGGTTTCCCTTGGCCCCGTCTTCCCAGGTCATGGAGGATGTGCTGTCCTTGTCGTACCAAGTGCTCTGAGCTTAGGTGCTGGATGGTGGCTCTCTAAGTGGTGGAGATGGGTCTGGTGCTGCTGTAAAAAAAACTCTTGATTTGGCAAATAATGTCTTTGAACATCTGCATCTGTGAGATGGCAGTGGGAGGAGAGGGTTTTTCATGGGTCCAAAGAGAAAGATGTTGTGACTGGGTAATTTGGGGAGCGGGAGAGTGTGGGTGCTAAGCAGGTGGTGTCAACCCTTCTCCCCTTTGGGGACACCAGTGGCACACTGTTAATAGGAGGCGTGTGTTCCTGGTAGCGTGGAGAGCTGCTGAAGTGGCCTATTTGTGCTGCATATTTGGGAAATGCTGGATGCACTTTGACATGTTTAAAGTGCTTAAATGTTTTTAATCAAGGCGACCAAAGTCGTTAAACCTAAGACTTATGCAGAGTGAGTGGCCTGGAGCTATTTCTGTTTTATTGCCCTGCGTCTAGGGTTGCCTCCAAGACATTGCCGTTGCCGTTTACTTTCTGGGAACGGTATGTCTCAAACAATGTATTGTCTCCCAAGGGCCCCAAGAAATTTCTTATTTCTATCTCCAGGAAAATAGAAGTGTATTAGCTCCAAAATACAAACCAGAATGTAGCAGTATTTTTCCACCAGGAGAATTTTTCTCTTTTACCAATGTGGCTTTTTTTATGGAGTGAATAAATGCATTTATAATAACCCTGCGGGTGTGATTTACGCTACCGTTCACTGAAGCGACTACCCACAGAGTTGCGTAACCTATGAGAAGATGGATTATAATAACTCGGTTTAGTTCATATCAGCCATTTCTTTACTGTTCTCTTGATGCCCCTGGCAGAGTGGGTTTCATTTAGCAACTTGGCTCACAGAGGGGGGAGTGCACCTTGCTTTGATTTCACCCCAAGTTATTGAGCAAAGGTGCAGTATGAGGTTTCCATGAAATCTAGAAAGATAAGGTGTCAGTTTTATGGTTTTTTTCCCCTTTGATGTGAGCTTTTCTGCAGCGGAGGTGGCCACCAACAGCAAGTAGTGCCTTTTCTTACTGCATTTTTGTGTTCAAGGTGTCATGGAGGGTGCCCCCCGCCTCTGCTGACTTCCCAGCGCTCTCTTTGAGCCCCTTGTGTTCCCTCATCCTTCCTGGGATTGCCAGAGACCTATGGCAGGTCGTGCTGTGCCTCTGGCTTTCTCAGCATCCCATCGACCTCCCTCCATTATTGTCCCCTTTGATTTTTGTCGGTGAGCTCTCGGATCCTGCCAGCCTGGGCAGCTCCGAGCGAGGGCTGGTGCTGCAGTGCGCAGCTGGTGGTGTTCGTTTCCGCTCCTCATGATACCTTTGCTCTGCTCTAGTGTCCAGAACCAGGTGGACGAAGTCATCGATGTTATGCAGGAGAACATCACGAAGGTGATTGAAAGAGGCGAGCGGCTGGATGACCTGCAAGATAAATCAGGTGCGATGCTAAATGCAGCTCTGCAGGCCTTTTCCCCATGCCTCTTTCCCATTGCTGCACCAAGTTACTTGGTTTCAGTTCAGAAGGTGCCTAATGACAGACCTGGGCTTGTATTTCTGTCCTGGAGAGTAGTGTTTCCCAGCTTTGGGCTGCAGATCTGACTTTCTGCTGATATTTTCCTCTTTCCACCTTCGCCTTCTGCTGCTCTGTGCAGAGGTGTTAGTTTGGAGGCGTTTGGGTGCTGTGATCTTGTTGGTCCTTCAAGCTAAGGTAGATCGGTCTGTTTCCCAACAGCCCTGAGTGCTTTAGCTGTCTGCTGGCTTGCAGAGTGAATTCCTGTCCTCAGAGGGCAGCCAGGACAAAGGGGGCTCAGTGGGACTCGGCAGGTCTGTGTGTGCTCTAGCGAAGGGCGTCACTGGCATCTGCTGTGGCTTTGGTGAATCACACTGTGGTTGGGTCTTTTCCCCTAATGCCGAATTTACTGCTTAAAACCGAGTGGAGTTAGTAGAACGCATGGATGCTCTGACTGTGCGCGCGCGGCTGAATCGCCTCTGTTTTTTCCTTCACCAGAAAGTTTATCAGACAATGCAACAGCTTTTAGCAACAGAGCCAAGCAGCTTCGGAGACAGATGTGGTGGCGAGGCTGCAAGGTGAGCATGGACAGGAACAGGCAGGGGTGGGTTTGTGGAGGCACGGTTACCTGCCCTCCCCTGGGAGGGGATGGAGAAGCTCTGCTTTCTAGCTGAAAAGATGCTGGAAGCTGAAGGCCTGCAGGTAGAAGCATCCTGTAACACGCCTCTGTGCTTCCCTTGCAGATGAAGGCGATCATAGCACTGGTGGCAGTCATTCTCCTGCTCGTGATCATTGGTGAGTAGCTCCAGGTCACTCCAGCCATGTCGGGCGTTGAACTATTCGTGGCACTCCACACCGTGAGTGACCCTGTGGTGCTGTTGTCCCTCAGGGAGGACATCTCAGCCACTCCTGTCAGGCCTCACACTGCCTTAAGCGATCACAAACGGTGCCTGTAGACCACTCCATGCCGCTCTTCTGCAAGATTTAAACGCAGAGGAGCAGGCTCAAACCAAGTCATACTGACTGTGGCCAAAGAAAGCCAACGTTGCCCTGCCCTGCCAACACTGAACCAATCCAGGGTTGGCACCAGCTGATCCTGAGGCTGGTGGGAGCAGATGGAAAAGTTTCACACTGGAGCAATGTCTCCCAAAGGTCTCTCCGCATATATCAACCATCTTGCAATGGGGCTGGTCCCTGCAAAATCTCTTCCCCAAAACTGCCAGGCTGCTTAGCTTTCAGCAAGTAGCTGTTGTGGCTTTGCCGTTGGTCCCTTCCTCTGCCCTTCCTGCTCAGCCTGGTCCCTCTGGAGCTCCCCGGGGCAGAGATGTCGCTGCTTTTCCTACCAAAAAAGTAATAATGACCAGAGCCTGTTTCTTCCTGGCAAAAGAAGTAATTAATCTCTCTGCCTGCAGAATTATGTGCTCCGGGGATCCAAGCAGCCCAGCATGGCAGCACAGCTCTTCCTTGCCACTGGGTCTGGAGGGTTTTCCTCCCACTGATCATGGCCGGGGGCAGCTCTGTAACGGTTCTTGTTACTGCAGCAAAACCCTTGCGGCCTGTTGTCCTGCTGACACACAGCCTGCAGCAGGAGAGGCAGAGCTGGCAGCAGGGTGGGAGCATTGTGGAGAAACTGATGGAAAATCCCATCTGGTTTAGTTTTGGGAAGCTGGAAGGAGATGAAGGTGGCAGGAAACGTTGCCTAGCGTGTGTGCAGGCAGCAGATTGCATTAGCTTGAGCCTGGAAACACACTTTCCCTCGCAGCTGCTTGGTGTTTGTCACTACAGAAACGGGGGATCTCTCTGGCGGGGATCTGCGTTGCATGCGAAGGTGTGTGGCTGAGAGCTTGTTTCTTTGTGTTTTCCAGTACCCATAGTCCTGAAGTACCATACCTGACGGGGCAGCTGGAGGCTTTGGTCGGAGCTGGCTCTGGGATAACCAAACTGCTGTGTAATTTAAGTGAGATATCTGTAAATAGCTTTGAAGTTGTTTTTCTCCAAGGAGCACGGAGGCAGCGGCAAGTAGCCAGTTCTAACAGAGTGTTTTAAGAACTGCCAAATGACCCTTTTTTTTTTTTTTTGGTCAAGTACCTGCTCCTGTTGTCAGACTTTTTTTTTTTTTACAGCAGAAGATTCAGTTCCCAAACTGCCTGTCTTGCGGAATTCTGAGTCTCTGGTTTGGAGCTGGCTACTTGCCACTATGGTTTATCTGTATATATGGTTGAGCTGTAATATTAATAATAATACTATCTGAACAGTTCCCAGCTGCCTGCTGTGAAAGGCAGAGGGGACTCTGTCCTTTCAGGGCAAAGGAGGGGAAAAACGTCTGAAGAGAAACATACCATTATGTTACAGGGAACCAACCCTTCTGTGGAGAACTGCAAGGGTGTTGTTTCCCTGTTCAAATAAAAAAAAAAAGGAGGGGAAAAAAAAAGAAATAATTAGGTTTTACAATCCAGAAGACTTTCTGGTCCTGCCATGAGAATGCACAAGCTCGGTGTTTTCAGTATTGCTGCTTACAGCTGTGACTAAAGACATTCCAGTAAACTATTTTTGACTGTACATCTGGAGTTCCTGCATACCTTCATAATGTTCTGGAGGACATACACAGCTCTCTACTGCCGGGAGTCCCTAGGAAAGGGTTGTTTCAGTGTTTTCTTCACCAGAAGCAAGAAGTGTGTGTAAAGCCTGGCTTATTAGCCCGATGGTAAAAGAGACACAGCAGGAGGACAGCAACTCTCCTGAAGCCAGTCCAGGGGGAACCAGCGCCCTTCATATTCAGAGCCTTCACTTTGGTGTGGTGTTTGTGGTATCATATGCCAGCTCATTTGGCTTCCTGTGATCCAGCGGGCTGGGGGCTGTTCCCAGACAGATGCGCTGGGGTATTCGTGGAGGTTTAGGGGCCCCTGTGCTGGACTGGACAGGAGCTGAGCTCCTCTATCCATGGATGGGACTGCTGTGGTTTAGCTGTCTCCATGCCTGGTCTCGGGTGTTGGTGGCATTTCTGTCTGCCCTTTATTTTTGGGACCCTTGTTCTTTCCAGCCCTGAGTCTGTGACTTCAGCTGAGCTGAGATCAGGCTCTCCTGGTTCTGATTTTGCTGTCTCTTTTCTGGTGAGAGAAGCATTGTCCTCCTTGGTGTCTGTCTGAAGTAATATTGGAGAGGGGAAACGGTGCCTCAGAGAATTCCCAGTGCTGTGTCCCAGCTGCCTATTCTGAACCTGCCCCCAGGACCTCGTACACAGTTTCCACCTGAGTTGTGGTGCGCCTCCATGCAGAGAAGGGGATTAAAAGTGAGCAAAGCAGGCTGGAGGCTCGGATGTGATTGCAAGCTCTGCTGGAATATAAATAGGGCTTTTCCCCTCCGTGGGCCCTTGTCTCTCCAGGTGGGAAGCAGAAAGCCAAGCTGGGTTTTTCCTCCTGAAGTGTAGCCTGGTTTTAAGATCACGTACCCACTGGAAGGGACAAAAATCATCCTGCCTATGCCTTTGGCTACTCTCCACCTGCAAGGGAACAAGAGGGTAGATGAAGAGGGACCGTGTCTGTCTACAGGGGGGCTGCAGGTCTTGCTGAGCTATTGGGTACCTTTTCCTGCCATCTGGAAAGTGAGTTAATGGCACTTTGAGCCTGTGTAACGGCTGTGCTGTGCCTGCTCTGGCCTGCCTGCTAGGGCAGGCTTTAATCCTGCTGCTGGAGAGTCCTGACAGTACCTCTGCCTTTCTCTCCCAGCCCCATCTTGCTGCCACTGCACCCACAGAAGGACCTTGGTGCCACAGCAGCACATCAGGTCTTCAAATCCCTGCTTGCACCAGTTCTGGGCAAGAGAAGTTAGTTTTGCCGTTGCTTGCTTGAGGCAAGGCCTGGCTTTAAACCTGGGCTGAGGGCCTTGGAAAATGGATGCTGGTATGATGAAGGCTTCACAGCAACCCTGCTGTAGTGAAGAACTGCTTATAGCTCCTGAATGTGGGAGCTGCTGCTACACCCTCCGTAGCCCTGTCCTTGCTGGGTTTGGCAGATCTGTCAGCAGCGTCTCCTTAGGGAGAGTTTCCAGATAACATTGAGCTCTCCTCAGTGCAGGCACCAGCATACCACCCCGAGAAGTGCTGCTGTTATCACCATGCCAGCAGTCCTCTGCTTCAGACAGGCACAAACGCTTTTCCAGCTGACCCAGATCCATGGAAAATGAGGTGGCAACATTAATGCCCCTGACCGTGGACCGTTTGTGCGTTTGTGTCTTCTGCCTGCCCTGGGCTCATCCTTCGGTACCAGCGGGACTGGATCAGGCCCACCACAGGCAGCACATTCTGGCCCTGGAAAAGCTGGCTTTCCTTGACAGCTTTGCTGGAATGCTTTCGCAGCATCTCCCAGGAGGTTGGGGTGCAAACAGTTGTACTTGACATGCAGGGCAGGGAAAGCTGCTGTGTCCAAAGCCTTCAGCATGCTTCCCTGAGTTGCCAGGGTTAGGTGTTGATTAGTTTTATGTTCAAGTCACTGAATGCCAGCGTTGTTCTGATCATAGACCTTCTCAAGGGACCAGTGAGAGGCACCAGCAGCAACAAATCAAAAGTCCTAGTCAGTAACTTCACAGTAATACAATTTATTGAGCAAATTTTATAGAATTTTTAAAAATTTTTTTTTTAATTCCCCCCAAGGCTGAAAAGACCATTGCAATATCTGGTCTCAGGTACGTTCCAGAGCAGTCCCCCTTATATTACTTTGAGATACCATGGCCGTTATATTGCAGCCTGTGCTATCCCACCCTGGACTGGTGGCAGGGAGAACTCTAGTGAGTGGAAAGGGTTGTTGATTCCAGCAGCGTCTGCATGCTTTGGGGTTAGTTTTCACTTAGGAGGCATTATGAAGAAGATTTTACAACAAAAACAATTCCTTCACCAAAGCATAGGCTCTGTTTTATCCATTCCCTCTTTGTGCAGAAGACGGTCCTCTTCATTAGCTGCTGTTTTCCACATGATTGCTTTTTTACAGGGAACGGCATGTTTTGGCTGGAGTTGCGCGTTCCTGCTGCAGGACTGGTTCCTCCTCCCATGCTTGCTGGTGTGACCCATGGGGCAAGACTCCAGGGTGCCCACGCCATAGGGCATAGGGGCTGCAGGGATGGATGGCTGGAGCTCTGACTCAGGTGGGGAGAGGCCTCCCCACTCCCAGCTCTGGGAGCTGGCCACAGCAGAGGGGATGAAGTCCCTTCTGGGGGGCTGGGTACCGCAGTGGAAGAGGTCCCAGAACCCTGCTGCTTCACAGGGCACTGCTTCTCCCTACCCTTTGGCTGGGGCGCGCTGGGCTTCTCAGACCTGTCCCTCTAGGGCTCCGCAGTGGGAGCAGGGGCCGTTTCTTGACTCCTGACTCCTGCTCTCCCCGCTGGTGTTTTCGCTACGGCCGCCAGCTGGTCCTTCAGCAAGATGGAACTTGATCATTCCCACGTAGGAAACGTGCAAAGACGTGCCAGAGGTCGGGGAGTAAATAGCAGCAGCGCTTGGAGCGCAATCCACTACCCAATTCCCCCAACGACGTGTGATTCTACACTTCAGGGGAAAATGGGAAGAAGGATCCTCCATCCGCGGCTGCCAAAAGCTGGGGAAGTAAACAGGGAGGTGGCCGGCAGGGGCACGGCCGTCCCCGCCCCGCCGGAGGTGCCGGTGCCCGCTGTAGGCGGGGCCTGAGGCGGTGAGAGGGCCCGGTGCGGGGGTGGGCTACGGCGGGGGACGGGGCGCTGAGGGCTGGGCCCGGCCGCCATAGCGCCCCGCGCGCCTCTCGCGAGACTCTCCGTGACGAGCGGCAAGCGCCCTCCCTCGCAGGACCGGATGTTGCCCTCGTAGGAGGGCGGAAGCCTTTTCCCATTGGCTAAGGGGGCGCGGGGCGCGGGGCGGCCGCCGCCGGTGACTGGCGGGCTCGGCGAGCGGGGACAGCATGGCGGCGCCGGCCCGGCGGAGCGTGGTGTTCGTGACGGGCAACGCCAAGAAGCTGGAGGAGGTCGGGGCCGGGGAGGGGGTGGCTGCGGCCTGGGGGGCCTGGGCCTGGCGGGGCAGGGGCCTGACGGGCAGGTTTCCCCCCCTTCTTCCTCCGTAGGTCACTCAGATCCTCGGGGACTCGTCTCCCTACACGCTGGTGGCGAAGAAAATCGACCGTAAGTTGGCGGCGGCGGGGCTCGGGGAGGGGGGTGGGAGGCGCGGCCGGGCGGCCAGGCCCGGGCGTCTCCTCAGCGCCGGCGTTTGTGTCCCCAGTGCCGGAGTACCAGGGGGAGCCGGACGAGATCTCTGTGCAGAAGTGCCGCGAAGCCGCCCGGCAGGTCGCTCGCTTTCTCCTTCCTTCCTTCCTTCCTTCCCCGCCGGTCGGAGCCGAGGTGGGGGTGCGGGAGCTCCCAGGGACCCCCAGCCCTGGCGGGGCTTCTGACCCGGCCCTGAGGAAACTCGGGAGCGCACCCGGGCCTGGCCTCACTGTACTCCCGTCACACGGCTGTTTCTGACCTATGCTGGGTGATGGTGGCACAGTGTTTAGGCAGTCCCCTTGCTGCTCCTCTGGCCTCCTGTGTCCCTCGAGCGGCAGCAGGACATGACAGCTACTTCAGCCCCAGCGGTTGTGGGATACTGAGTTTTCCATCAGCTGGAGCTTCTGATGGATCACCTTCCAGAGCTGTCTCTGGGATGGTATTCCTAAAAGAACCAAGCAAGGGTTGGGACTCAAGGAAAATGCAGGTGTCCCTCCAGGACACAGGCTTTCTCTTTCCCTGTTCCATCATTCCTTCCCGCCAAGAGGGTAGGGAGTGTTCAGATCTGTTCAGTTTTCTCCATGAAAGATCTTCCGTCCGTGCTTCAGCCGCTCCTGCCTGCCTGGGGAGAGCATGGGTTTGGCTGTGTCGGTCTGGTATGGATTGCGTCTGAGGGGAAGAGCTCTAGTGGCTGGTGGATTTTTGTGATGTTCCTCTTGTTATGGAAACATGGCAACAGAATAGAGCAAGAAACTGAGTTTGGAGGCAGTGACATCCTCGAAGTCTAACATTTCCATCTCTGGGGCTTTCGCTGTAGGTTCAAGGACCTGTTATAGTAGAGGATACCTGCTTGTGCTTCAATGCCCTGGGAGGTCTTCCAGGACCATACATGTAAGTAGGAGGAACTCGCTTCACTTTTTGTGTCCTAGAGTTTGGAGCGCAGGCTGGCAGGGCGTGCTTCACAGGAGATTCTCCACGCAGCAGGAGCAATAGGGTCAGGCCAATGATTACTGGTCTGTGTCCTCAGCTTCATCCTGCACCCCGGAGGCTGGTCTTAAACTCCTTGAGCCCTGCTGTAAGTCGTGGTGCAGGACAAGAGAGACAGACCTGAATCTCCTGATCTGTTGTGCCTGCTCTTGCAGCCAGCTTGGGAACCCGGCCCTACAGCGCGCTCTGTGTAGTTAAGGCACCGCAGGACTCTGGGATGAGTATCCTATAGATTCTTGTAGGGATGCTTTAATCCAGCAGATAACAAGCTTATTACATTAGAGTGTAACTTGTCTAATAAAATACTGCCTTAGCTCCTGGGATTAACTTTTAGCATAATTAATTCTCCAGACTATCTCTGCTGAGCTGAGCAGAGACATAAAAGCTTGCACTAGACCTGGGTGTAAGATGTGAACAGAGTTGAGAAATGTAACTCAGCATGTCATTGCTCACGAGTAGGAACTGGGTTATTTACGTAGACCCCAGTACTGCAGTAAATGAAATACAGCAGTGTTGTTTTCACTGAGTCCCATTCAGTTTAAGAGCAAAGTTCATCTGTGTTGGTAAATAGCCCAGAGTGAGGTGATTTGACAGCACATTTAAAGAACGATTCAGAGAGTTATGGAAATGTAGACAACAGGGTCTCAAGGATGTCTGTATTTCTGAGAAATAATAGCAAAAATTCATCTTTCCTCTTTTCTTCCCCTTCAGAAAATGGTTCCTGGAAAAACTCAAACCAGAAGGTACTGCCTCCCGTGTTACTGCTCTGCATGTAACTTGGTTCTTTCCAAATGAAATGAATCCCTGCCTGTGCTGGATTCCGCTGAGCGCGCTTGCGTACCTCACTGCCAGTTTCATAGCTGGCTCCTTTCCTGTCTGTCCAGCTCTGTCCCTTCGCATTCTCTCCTTGAGCCTGTTCTGTGCCTTTTCTCACTGCGTGTTGTTTTCCCTGGGTAGCTTCAGCATTGTCCCTGCATCCCTAGATTCCCAGACTCCTGCTTCTGCAGGCTGGTGGGAACTTCTTGTCTGTCATCAGTGTGATCTGGAAGCCCTGCTGCTCCCTTTGGCTTCTGTGCGAGCTCCTCTCCACTAATGCTCACCTCCCCTGGCATGCAGTGACTGCCTTTGATCCCACAGTTCAGAGCACGACTGCAAATCCCACATTGGCATCACGAGTGTGACGGTTAATCAGCTAATTCAGAGTGGGCTTTAGTCCTCTCTGGTGCTCGTTTGCTTCCACTCCCAAATTAATGGCGGGGCCCCTGCAGCTCATGCTGTGTTAGATCTGAGGTGCTGGCTTCAGTCATAGAAGGGACTGGGCCGAGAGCATCCTTGTTCCTGAGCTTTGTCACCTCCTGCAGTTCTTTCTCTCCCTTGTCGACCTGAATGCAGAATGCTCCCTCGATCCGTCTCTAGGTGGGTGTGTTGCGCTCCGAGGGAAAGGCAGTAACGCCGGGATCCTTTCTGTGTTGCTCAGGCCTGTACAAGCTGCTGGCTGGGTTTGAAGACAAATCTGCCTACGCTCTCTGTACCTTTGCATTCAGTACTGGAAACCCAGAGGAGCCAGTGAAGCTGTTCAAAGGCCAGACTCATGTAGGTGTTGTGCCTGGGGAAAGGAAGATGCTGAGGGGGAGGGCCGTAATGTGAATTTTGTAAGAGCATTGGCTCTGTTGAGGACTTTTTAGTGGCTCCTGGGTCACCGAACGCCCTCGGAACTTGTTGGAAACAGGCAGAGGGAGAGCGCGGCTGGTGGGTGGTGGGTGCTGAATCACAGAATGGTTTACGTTGGAAAGGACCTTAAAGATCATCTATTTCCAACCCCCTGCCCTGGGCAGAGACACCTCCCACCAGACCAGGCTGCTCAAAGCCCCATCCAGCCTGGCCTTGAACACCTCCAGGGATGGGGCAGCCACAGCTTCTCTGGGCAACCTCTTCCAGTGCCTCACCACCCTCATAGTAAAGAATTTTTCCCTAATATCCAATCTAAATTTCCCCTCCTTCAGTTTGAGACCATTACCCCTCGTCCTATCATTACACTCCCTGATCAAGAGTCCCTCCCCATCCTTCCTGTAGCCCCCTTTAGGGACTGGAAGGGGCTCTAAGGTCTCCCTGGAGCCTTCTCTTCTCCAGGCTGAACACCCCCAACTCTCTCAGCCTGTCCTCACAGCAGAGGGGCTCCAGCCCTCTGATCACCTTCGTGGCCTCCTCTGGACCCGTTCCAACAGGTCCACGTCCTTCTTGTGCCGAGGACTCCAGAGCTGGACGCAGTACTCCAGGTGGGGTCTCAGCAGGGCAGAGTAGAGGGGCAGCATCACCTCCCTCTACCTGCTGGCCATGAGTGCAGCAGCCCTTTCGCCCAGCTGTGCTCGTTACCTCAGGCTCTTCAGCCACCTCGTCTCCCTCTGGCAGGGTTGTATTTGGATGCAGTTTTTAGCACTGTTAATTGCGGGGGTAAAGGGGCTGTTGACATAGGGCAGCGTGATGGAGCACCAAGTTTGGGGCTGCTAATTTTGGTCACATCCTGAGAAGGAGGACAGTGGAGTGCACAGAGCCTGTGGTGGCCACAGTGCGAGCTATGGCCGCGTGTAGCTCTTCAGTCTGTGTTTGAAACGCAACTGTGAGGGAAGTGCTGTGAAACCATGGCTTACGGGGCTTTTTTGCTATCTTGTGGCAGGGGCTGATAGTGGAGCCCAGAGGCCCTCGAGATTTTGGCTGGGATCCCTGCTTTCAACCGGATGGCTACAACCAGACGTAAGTGGGGTTTTACCTACAGCTTTTTACGAAAGGAAAGCCAGGGTCGAGGTTGTGTGTGGAGAGGAACCTGCTTATGAGGAAAGGTGGCAGGGAGAAAACACCCTCCTGGATCTGAACGTGGTGGGTTACGGAGAACTCCCGGATGAGGATGGGGGTTGTTGGCTTTGCCAGTGTGTCACTACAGATGTCACACCATGTAGCTGAGTGAGGAGCAGGGGGGGACACACGCTGTAGCGTCCCTGCTGCTGACACTCGCGGTTTCTCTCCCCTCCAGCTACGCCGAGCTGCCCAAGGCAGTGAAGAACTCGATCTCGCACCGTTACCGGGCGCTGAGCCAGCTCTCCGCCTTCTTTCTTCAGAGCAACTCCACAGAGCCTAGCTCCGCTCCCAGCTAGCCTCACGGGGCTGCGGCCGCCCTGCGTTGTCCCTGTCGCATCCCGCCCCGGGAGAGCTCGGCTCCGCTGCGGGCTGCCATTAAAGCTGCTCCTTTCCTGGTACCTTCTTTTCCCCATTGTGTTTTTTTGTTGTTTGCGCAGCACAGCGCGTCCGGATCGTTTAAGCGGGAGGGGGGGCCTTGCAGGGGCCGGGATGGCTCCGGCCCGGGCATTCCCTGCTGCCCTTTCTGCCTTGGGAAACGGCGGAGGCCGCGCAGCGCACAGCACCGAGCCCCGCGGCGGCCCGAGGGGACGGCGGGGGCGCGCTGGCGCCTGGGCGCGCTCCCGTACGGAGCGGCCAGCCAATGGGAAGCGGCCGGGGGCGGGAGGGGAGAGGCAGCCAATGGGCTGCGGGTCCGCTGCGGCCAATGGGTGCGCTGCGCACCCGGATGTAGTCAGCGCGGGGACACGTGCGCCGGCAGCAGCGGGAGCGGGACGGGACCGGGAACGGGGACCGAGACCGGGAGCAGCGGGACGGGGACTGAGCCCGAGCCCGAGCCCGGCCATGGACCTGCTTCCCCGCAGCCCCGGGGAGTTCGGTTCATCCCGCTACTGGGATCGGTTCTTCCGTCAGCGCGGGCAGCGGCCCTTCGAGTGGTACGGCGCCTTCCCGGAGCTCTGCCCCGTCCTGCACAAGTACGTCCGGCCCCGCGACAAGGTGAGCCCCGCTCTGGGACCCAGTGCCCGTGTGCCCGGGACGAGCTGTATCCCCCCAGTATCCCGGCTTAGTCTGCCGCCGTGCCCTGGCGCAGAGGGTGCGTAACCCCGGTGTGCCATAGCAAGAGAACGGGAGAGAGCCACGGGTTGCCCTGGTTTGGGGCGCACTGGGGGTTAAAACACGCAGATCGTCCCTGAAAGAGATGTGGCAGATGCATCGCTTCTGTCCCCCTGTGGCTTTTCTATACGGAAATGTTGTCTCGGGGCCCTAGAGAGTGGGTTTGCAGGTGCTGCGGGTGAGGTTTTTCACACATTTGCTTGTAAAGCGCTTTGGGATGCGTTTCCAGGGCGTTCTCCCCATCACGCTGTTCTTGGGCCGCTCCCCAGGTTCTGGTGGTGGGCTGTGGGAACTCAGAGCTGAGCGAGCAGATGTACGACATGGGGATGTGCGAGGACATCGTCAACATCGACATCAGCGACACCGTGATCCGTCAGATGCAAGAGCGGAGTGGGAGCAAGAGGCCGAAGATGAGCTACCTGCTGATGGACATGCTTCAGATGGACTTCCCTGATGCCCACTTCCAGGTGGTCCTGGACAAAGGAACGCTGGATGCCGTCCTCACTGACGAAGAGGAGGCCACTCTAGCCAAGGTGGACAAGATGTTTGCCGAGATCAGCCGGGTCCTGCAGGTAGGAGGACGCTATCTCTGTGTCTCCTTGGCTCAAGCCCATGTGCTGAAGAAAGCAGTGGAATACTTCTCCCAGGAAGGCTGGGTTGTGCGTGTCCATCAGGTGGCCAGCAGTGGTGACAAGCAGCAGTTTGTCCTACCAATCTTTGTCTACGTCATGACAAAGTTCAGGAAGATCCCCGGCTCGGCACCGCAGATCCTGGAGATCTGCCCCGAGGAGCAGGACAAGCCGATGCGGGTGGAGAGCGCGGAGCGGCTGGTGGCAGCAGTGAAGGACAGGCAGCATTACGCCCTTCTCTGCAGCCAGCTGAGCAAAACCCCCTGCAGGGAGCAGGTTTCCCTGGATCTGTGTGACAAAGAGAGCGGGAGGCCTCGCTACACACTGCATGTGGTCGACAGCCCCTCGGTGAAACCTTCCCGGGACAATCGCTTCGCCATCTTCATCAGTGAGTACAGCTTCTCCTGGCTGCAAGGAGATGATGCTCTTGGCCGGGAGCTGCAAAACGGTCAGCGGTCCTGGCCCTGCTGAAATCAGGGGTGGAGAGGGAAAAAACCCACCTGTGCGGAGTTCAGTTGATGTTTTAGTCCTGGCTTTGTGGTGGGACATGTTTGCCCGGTGGTGCAAGCAGAGATCTGGCACCAAGCTCACCATCTGGCAGCAGAGGGATGCTGCCTGCCCTCCAAGGTGGCGATTCCTGCTTTGATGCTGGTGACAGGCACCGTAGCACATCGCCGCATAAAGCCAGAGCTCAGCGGATGCAGCCGGAAAGGCATCGCTGGTCTGTGCGGGCATCCTGATTTGCCGGTGCCAGGCTGCTCAGGGCTGGGCTTTGCTGAGACACATCGAGCTCTGCCGGCAGCGCTGTTCCCTCCCTGCACGACTGGAAAGCTGGGGCTTAGCACTGCCTGGAGGTGGGTCTTGAGGCTGTTGGACAACCTTATCTTATGAGACGTTGTTTTTTCAGCCTCCTGCACGAGCCTGCCCAAAACCAGGAAGGTTCTGTCTCTGTTGGTGGCTGCAGAGCATGGCTCTAGGCGTGCAGTGGTACCTCCTCGTGATGTCTTGCCTTTCCTGTAGCTCCTCTCTTGGAGGCGGGGGTGGTCGCTCGGGGACTGGGCCTGGCCCAGGCTGATGGCAGCCCCTTCTGTAGTCCCACAGGGCAGAGAAACCGAGTGGCTCTTTGGGACAGAGGAAGGGCGGAGGCAACTGGCCGCCAGTGCTGGCTTTGGGCGCCTGGTCACCGTGGCCCTGCACAGGGAGCAGCACTATGAGGGCATGGCAGGCATCCAGGCGGAGCTGTCGGGGAAGGTGATGGAGCTGGCCCCACCGGGCCTCCCTGCCCGGCAGCAGGTGAGCCTCGCCGTCCATCCCGCTCGCTCGGCTTCCCCAAAACCCGGGCCAGGCTGTCTCTCTGCCAGCAGCAAGTCCCTCTTCTCTGAGGGAGACCGAACTGCAACGTGTGAGCTGGCTGCCTTGGCAGGGAGGAGGCTGGCCTGAGGTCTAGCTCCTTTGGTTTTTCCCTCCAGCTGGCTGTCTTCACTTGGAGGCAGGATTTGAGGTGCCTGCGTGGCAGGACTCAGTGTGAAGTCCTTACTCTCCAAAACCCAGCATCCCAAGAAAACCAGGCATCCCAAAACCCTGAGAGCATCTGGCCCCTTCATCATGGCTTTAACTTCTCCTGTCCCTTGTGTTGTCTCCTTCCTGCCCCAGCTCCCCAAACCTGAGCTCTTGCAAGAAGTTTTGGGGTGTTTGCTCCCTGTCCCCCAACAATGTGTCTGTTGGGGAACCTGCTGTCCCATGCACTGGTCCCCAGCTGCCCTGTGGCTGCTTGCAGCACATCCCGCTGCTCCCACTATGTGTCTGCTTCGTCCCAGCTCTTCAGCTGTGGTCAGGACAGCGGGAATGCCAGGGTCTGTTACTGTAGCCATTCCTTCCTGACGCCAGTTCCCGTGCCCCCTGCAGGTGCCCTTTCTGTCCGTGGGAGGGGACATCGGGGTGCGGATGGTGCAGCACTGCGACACCAGCCCCCTAAGCGGGGAGTACGTCGTGGAGGACGTGAAGGGGGATGGCACCTCCTACTTCCGACGCCTCATCTTCCTCAGCAATAGGAACGTGGTGCAGTCGGAGGCCCGGCTTCTGGCCCCTGTGCCTCTCTCAGGTATGTGGGGCAGCCGGGAAGGGGCAGGGGCCACAGGTGACTTTTTGGGGTGGCAGAGAGTGAGATTGATTTGGAAGATAGAAGTCCTGCTGGGACCTGGCTACCTTGTCCCAGGGCGGCTCTGGAAGTGTTCTTGTGCTCTGCTGCCTGCCCTGTGGGTGGGACAGGGGCTGGGGGTGGTTAATCCTCAGAAAGCATCCTTGTCTGCTGCCTTGCCTTACCAGCCGATGCCTCCTGTCCTTCAGGCCAGAAGAAACGGAGGAAGGACAAGAAGAAAGCCAGCCCCACTGAGCCACCCACAGCCATTGACAAGAGCTACCTGTGCTGTGAGCACCACAAGGCCATGGTGGCGGGGCTCTGCCTGCTGGGGGGCCCCGACCCCCTCCCAGGTGACGAAGCCAGTGGTGGGAGGCTGTGCCCAAGGCAGGTGTGGGGCAGGTGTGTGGGTGTCCCCCGTGCCCCAGCTCCTTGGGGAAGGGCTTTCCTGGCTGGGGCATCCCATGTGCCCTTCCCAAAGCGGTTTTGGCAGGGAGGTGGGATGGGTGACGTAAGCACGGCCGTCCCAGCAGCTTACCCAGGTGCTCTCCATTGGCAGGAACCCCTCTGGCAGTGCTGGTGGTGGGGCTCGGCGGCGGCAGCCTGCCCCTCTTCATCCACGACTACTTCTCGCAGGCCCGTGTGGCCGTGGTGGAGATCGACCCCTCCATGCTGGAGGTGGCCACGCGCTGGTTTGGCTTCTCCCAGGATGACCGGATGCGGGTGCACATCTCCGATGGCCTGGACTACGTGGCCAAGCTGGCGGCTGAAGGTACTGTCTCGCGGAGCATCACGGGTGCCCCATCAAGCCCAGGGGGTGATGTGCTGGGGAGCGGAATCCTGGGCTGCTTTCACCCTTTGTTCCCCATCCCTGCCCATCTCTTGCCATGTGTCATGAGCTCCAGCCTCACCAGGTTTCTGCAGCTCCCAGGTTTGTCCCTGCCAACAGGCGCAGGGAACGTTAGATGTGTTGTGCCTCCCAGCGCTGAGGGCTGCTGCTGTGGGTTTATTTGGGAAGAGAAACCCCACTGGAGAGAGTAGTGGTCGTAACATGGCAGAGGGGGTGTCTTGACCACCCCATTCGTTGTCTCTCCACTGTGCGTGGCTCATCTGTGTCCCAAGGGATAATGAGTCTTTGCGCTCCCTCCTGCAGCCCCAGCCCAGTATGATGCCATCATGTTCGATGTGGACAGCAAAGACCTGACGGTGGGGATGAGCTGCCCACCCCCGGCCTTTGTGGAAAAGCCCTTTCTGCAGAAAGTTAAAACCATCCTGAAGCCCGAAGGTAGGAGGGGAAATCTGGTGGTGTCCCTGTGATGGGGCTGGCTGGTCCTGTGCGGGGTTTGAGTAATGGGGCCAGGGTTTCTGGATTGCTGCGTGGCATCCGCTGCTCCTGGCTGGTCCCGGATCCGGGTGTTTCAGTGGGTGTTGTGACAGCAGGGTGTAGCGGGTGGCCTGTGACGCTGCTGTGTCAGGCAGGCTGAGACATCCCCAGGGAGCAAACAAAGGTTGCGGGAAGGCAGAGGGTGTAGGCGGTATCTGGGAACAGATCGCGTGGCAGCCTGCAACCCGGGTGGTGTCGGGGATGTGGAGCTGGGCCGAGGGCACTGCGGGGTTGCCGGTACTCCTCGTGCTGCCGCGGAGGAGCCGTTTGCACCAGGGTGGCACCGATTCAGCTGCGTTCCCACGGGAAAGTGGGCAGCAGGACAGTGTGTGCGGGCTGATCCGAACTCCCTCCTCACTCTTCCCGCTGCAGGAGTCTTCGTGCTCAACTTGGTGTGCCGTGATGTCCCGCTGAAGGAGTCTGTCCTGGCCACCCTCAGGGAGGTCTTCCCGCTGCTCTACACACGCCGCATTGAAGGGGAGGTCAACGAGATCCTGTTCTGCCAGCTGAGCCCCGAGTGCCGGCGGGACCTCACAGAGCTGGGGGCACGTGCCCAGGCACTGGAGGGGGGCCTGCGACAGCCTGGACGCCCCTGGGACAGCTCGTATGCTCTGGCAGACATGCTGCAGGCTGTCAAGATCCTCTGAGAGGGGCCTCGATGCTGCTCGAATGAGAGAGGCGTCCCCGTGTGGGTGCTGTGGCTGTGGAGGGGTGCCTGTGGCTGGGATTGCCACCCCTGTGGAGCTGGTGGTGGCCGGGGTCTGCCTGAAGGACTGGACTGGTGTGGAGAGGTGCTCTCTGTAGCATGGCTCCCCAGGAAGGGGTCTGGGACGGTGGGAAGCTATGCAGCCCAAGGGGCAGCGTTGAGGCACTGAGGGGAGGGAGGTGGGTGCTGTGGGTCTGGCAGGAATGTGGGTTTGGGTTTGTCCCCGCTGTGGAAAAAACATCCCTTCGACTGTCCCCTTCCACCACAGATGGCTCCTTCCTGCTGGTGCTGCCTCTCCCTGCATCTCCAGCATCCCTGGTCGCTGGTGCCTGTGCAGAGCCCCAGCCCTGCTCCAAGCCTGGTTGTGGATGCGGGGGGGGTGGGCTGAGAGCTGTGGAAAATAAAGTTCTCAGGGATGCTCTGAGGCCCGTGGTGCGTTGCCAGGCTTGTTTCTGGAGCTCCCGGCACCCCTGGAAAAGGTACGGTCACCTGAACTCCTCAAGACCATGTCCTGGCAGCAGGCAGCTGCCCCTTGTACCCCACTGCACCCTCCCCACTCACCTTCCCTGAACTGGGACCTGTAACCCATGGGGCCCCCAGCTCTTCTCCCCCCCTGCCCCTTGGGCCAGCAGCGACCTAGCCCTGTGCTCGGGCTCTTGGGCACACCAACCCACTCACCCTGCTGGGGCAGGTCAGCCTTCCTGCAGGATGAAAAGGCAGCAAGAAAACACCCATCGGGGTGTTCCCGTGTTACCTCGTTCCTGCACAGGTGGCTGATTTTGTCTCTCCTGAGGGTTTCAAAGCCTGGTTCCCCCCTGCAAGGTTTAGCTGAAGAGCTGGCCCACGGGTCCTGGCTGGTTACAGAGCAGCTGACCTGCTGGTGCTCCCTCATTCAGCAGAAGTCATTTTTGAGGGGCTTGTCTTTCTTCCCTGCAACAGCTGGTACCAAAATGAACCTGTGACATTGTACCAAAGTGACCAGCTTGCAGACATCAAGGTGACAACCTGCTCAGGCACCACGATGCTTTGCCACTGACCTTGCACCCTCACCCCTTGCTCCCTTCTGCCGCTGGTACCCTGAGTGAGGACAACCTCCCAGGGAGGTTGTGATGCCCCATCCCTGGAGGTGTTCAAGGCCAGGCTGGATGGGGCTTTGAGCAGCCTGGTCTGGTGGGAGGTGTCCCTGCCCAGGCCAGGGGGGTGGAACTAGATGATCACTTTAAGGTCACTTCCAACCCAAACCATTCTATGACATCTTTCTGGCAGCTGCTTCCTAAAGCAAACCCTTCCCAGCCACCTTTCCACAGTCCGGGGTGGTTAACACCACACTAGAAGCAGCTCTGTGAGGGATCTGATCCAGCCATTGGCACGGAGGCAACAGGAGACACATCTCAGCATCGCTCACAAAACCATCTCGCCAGCTTTGCAGCCCGCGCACCCTGTCCCACCAGGGTGTTGGTGGGCTGCTGCTCATCCTGTCCTTGCTCAGCAGGACTGTCTCTCCTCCACCCATGGGAAATCCATCTTTGCTCAGAAAGCCAAGCAAGGGGGTATGTGAACCTGAGGGTTTGCAGTTCCCCAGCCCTGCAGGGGCCATGGAAAGCGCACCCCAAGGGCTCTCACACCCTGAACCA
This sequence comes from Chroicocephalus ridibundus, assembly GCF_963924245.1. Lineage (NCBI taxonomy): Eukaryota > Metazoa > Chordata > Aves > Charadriiformes > Laridae > Chroicocephalus > Chroicocephalus ridibundus. The sequence goes on along the minus strand of NC_086291.1, from coordinate 32,080,410 downwards.
GTGGGGACTGCGGCCACTGTGCCAATGCGGGAGACAAGGGGGCCGTTTGTGCCCAGGAGGCACTACAGCAGCTGTGCTGACAGAAAGCACATCCCTCCAATCAGCGTCTGTCGCTATATTTTATTTTTGACAGTGGGCTCTGCTTTGGAAACCACTCTCTTCAGATCCCTTCTCCGATGCTCCCTGCCTTATTCCCCTTCGCACAGAGGGACAAATCGGTGCCCTACTTTCTCCCTGGGCTGGCCCGCTTCTACGCAGAGGGAGCAGATGCTTTTTTTAAGTAAGTGATTTTGATGGTTCCCAGGCGCTGGAGAGCGGGGTTGGCCTGCTCCCTGCTTCAGATAAGGGATGGCAGGGTGGGTGCGTGCCCTTGGCACGTTGCTCACCACCCGGTCCCTCCTCTGTGTGGGGCAGCACATGGTCACTGGTCGACAGGAAAGACAAGGCTGGAGCTCAAGCTGAGAGCAGTCTGCCTGCCCCCACGCAGCCAGTTTCTAAAGCTCCTCTGTGATGAACGCTTTTTTTGAAAGATACCTATTATCTGTCCAGCTTAGCGATGGCAAATTTCTCAACGGGATCAGCAGTGCTGCATTTAGCCTATTTTTAACTTAGTTTTCAATTCTCAACATAATTCCAATGACATAGGTTCATGTGTGTGCCCTTTATTTTACTGAAACCATCTCCTTTCTTCCCCAGGAGCTCATACAAAGGCTGCGTTCATCCCTCCCTTGTCCAGTTCTGCCTTTCTGTTGTGCTTCCTAATCGCTGTGTAATGCCACATCCTGGTGGAACAACAAAAGCCATCTATTAGAAACAACGTAAGGATGAAATCTCAGTTCATTGCAGCTGTCCCTGCAGCTACTGACAGCCCTACAAGTTTGGTCTGGAAACACATTTCAGCTGGAAAATGGGCAAATTCATGAGTGCTCCAAATACCTGAAATCCTCCCCTGCAGGTAAAATGCTCCGAGGCTGGAATAATTGACATGTAGTAAATATTTCTCTCCTGGCAGCCAAAACATGCAGCTAATGTTATACGTTTGGCAACTGTGTTTCGGTTGAGTGTTTTGGCAATATACTCGTATTTACATCCCTTACTCCTCACTTCCTTCCTTTGCAGCGTAGGCACGCTGCAAGCAGTGGAATGGAAACAAGCGCTGCTGTCACTTAGCAACCTCCGTTGGCTTTGAGATGTTGACTTTATTCCTTTCTGGATTTCCCAGCACAAAAAGAGACAGCCGGGTAACTCATCGCGCGGCTCAGGCATGAAGCTGTAGCCAGCCAGGGATGCTTCGGTCTGGTCTAGCCTGAATCCTTCTCGGAGCATCGTATCCATCTCCCACCGCTGCTCCCGCGAGCGAGGCAGTGGGAGCCGATGGGTCAGCCCTGGTTTTTGTGATGCAGAGCGGTAGGGATGCTTTGGCCCAGGATAACTCTGTGGCCAGGCAGCTGGCAGGATGGCGAAGGTATGAGGCAGGCAGCGGTGGGGTGCCACACACATACCCCATATGGAATAATTTCCTTAGGTGTCACAGCCCAGATGCCTGCTCTCCAGAAGGACTGGAAGCGGCTGAGCTCTCGGGAAGAGGGTGGAGGTGGATGGGGGACGTACTGTCACCAGCTGAAACTACGTCGAGCAGCTGGGAGAGATTTTGCAGTAATAGAAGCTGCAGGGACTGAGTGCTGAGGCTGATTCCCTCCAGCTGGGAAGAGCTCTGCTGGAGTGAGCCTGGCTCTGCTGCCTGGGCATGGCAGGGTCACAGCACAGCAAGAGCTGTGACACCCATGTCCCATAGGGTAGAAGTGCCTGGGAAGTGTCTTGTCCATGAATTCTTCCCTTGGGGAAGCACTTGGCTTGCCTGGCTTTGTGACCAAGGAAGCAGGCGGGCTGCCAGGCTGTGGCGAGGGAGTACGGCTCTTTCCTGGAGTCCTCGGGGCTGCAGGGAAACATCTCTGTGGGCTGCAATGCTGCGCGGTGGCATTACTACCCTGCAACTGGATGCACCTGACTGAAGGATCCAGCTGGAGATCACAGGGCAGCAGGGGGGCCATGGGGCAGGGACTGGGGTGTCACTGTCCTGCAGTCTGTGGGTCAGCAGTGCCACAGGGGAGAGGTGGAAAGCACCTCCTCCTCTTTACAGGGGGAAACGCTGCAGCCCCTGCTTCTAATCACAGCTCCACAGCCTCTTTGGTTTTCTTTCACTGGCTTTAATTCTGTCTTTTGAAGCTTCAAGGTCTGAGCTCTCCTGCTGGCAGATACGCAGGGAAAATGCTGACCAGCGTGTTCGTGCCAGCACTGCAGAGCCAGGTGCTGCTGATAACCTGGGAGCTCCTTGCCCACACCTCCTCCTGCTTTGTGCCCATCAGCTGCCTGAAAAGCTCTGCAAGACTCTGGGTTTGTATTTGAACCAAGAAGGAGGCGAGGAAGGTCCCTGGAGAGAAGAAGATCATGCGTGAAGGAGCCTGTCTCTTTTAAAGGCTTCCTGGGGGGAAGGATGCAGCCTCGTCCGTGCTCTGCTCCCCCCCCGGGGTCCTGCCTGCTCTCCTGGCTTTTCAGTGCAAGCATCTGCAAATCTCCATTGTAGTTTATATATAACCCATTTTTCATGAAGGGAATTGCACCGGCATGTGTTTATAAAGCAGCCAGGGGACCTGATCCAAATGTCCTCAGTTTTTACGTCACGCTGCCTGGTTAGGAAGAACGTCTGTGGGTAAATTTGTGGGCTGAAATGCTACAGCTGCGCCCTGAAACCAGACTATTTTTGCCTTATATTTTTTCAGGGAAGTCAGGGCAGAGCAGTCTTGCCGTCCATAGGCTTGATCTGAAATGCACCGGAGGCTTCGGCAGGGCTGGGGGCCCCAGGCAGGCTGTGCTGGAGCCGGTGACATCTGGAAGTGAGCAGACCACACTGACGGAGACAGCGGGGCTGGCGTGTCACCCTGGGGAGCAGGACACCCTTCCCGCTGTCCCAGGGAGAGGTGGTTAGGGAAGATCTCCTCTCCTTGCTGAGCCTGTCACATGGCACAAGGAAATGATAAATATCGTGGGGCACAACCGAGAGGAGGGTAAAAATAGAGCGTGTTTAGCTGGCTAATGGGTGAGCAACGCAGCTCTGTGCTTCTGCTGTGCTCTCGGGGACCGCACCTTGTGCTCTCTAGGAAAATGGTTTCTTGCATGGCCCCCCGACATTGGTTTGGGTCTTTTTTTTTTTCAGGGTTATTAATTACGAGAAGCTTTGCAATGTTCTCTGCTAGTACGGCCCCTGTTTGCTTTAATTAACCAGTCTGAATCTCGACAAATTCAGAAAGCCAGGCTGGGCTCCGCACAGGGGTTTGGAACAAGCTGCCTGGAGGAGTTGGCTAGAAAAAGCAGGGACCTGAAGGAACGCTCTGGTGCCCTTCCTCTCCTCGCTGCTCCCTTGGAGCTGTTGGAAAAATGAGAGCTCCCTTGTGATAACACGGGCATGCATAATGAAAATGTTCCTGCTTTTTCCAGGAGGTGGGAAGTCTATACTGGGCTGCCTGTGGCTTTTTTTGGGGGGGAAGCGGATTTTTGTGAGTGATGGAGTCACAGGGTGAGTGTGGTCACTTAGCGGTTTTAACTCAGCTTCAACAGGAAAAAAAGTTTGGTTTTGAAACTTCCCAGACTTTGGGGAATAGATCAAACTTTTCCAAATCATACATTTTTTTTCTTATTTTATTTTTTTTAATTGTGGAAGCAAACAAAGATGTAATTTAAAGACCTAATGGAAAGGCCAGTTCCCTAGGTTATCGATTTGAAGGTGTGCATAGCTTTGCTCCCGAGGCATCCTGCCTTTTTTTTAATCTTTGTTTCTCTCTTGTGGAGATGCAATTCTAACTCCTGGCTGCTCTCTACTGATTTTAATTATTTCACCGGGCCAGCACAAAGTGCTCCGACACCCAGATGGGGCAGATTTGGCCAGAACACAATACTGTTCTTCCCGACTTCCAGCCTCTGTAGAAACCCACGAGCTGGAGGAAGGCCAGGCAGCTACTCTAGTGCCTCCTGGCACAGCCCGCTTGCTCAGGAGTGGGGGGAAAAAAAATAATCATGCTGCTAATTGGCATAATTATGTCAATAACCCCCAGGCCCCATCTAGGTAGAAATGATTGCAAGGCTTTTCCCAGAGGCTGTGATGCTGGGGGTGAGCTAACCACAGCAGCAAAGCCACTGCTAGAGCAGCTGTCCCTGCATTATGCCAATTAAGAACTTTTTAGCTGAAGCAAACTGTTCATTTGTTTACAGGGTTAGAAGTCAGCCTGTTGTAGAGAGTCATTTTTTTACACTTATTGAGAGCTCTGGCCAAGAAGTTTTGATAATCCTCCAGATCGTTAGTATCTGTCAGCCCGCGGGATGTTCGCAGTTCCCTTTTGTTTTGCTTTTCATGCTGAGCGAGGCCGGTGTCTGGTTTAATACCGAGGATAACTTTCATCGCTGCAGGACTCCAAAGCCTCCGTTTTGGATATTTTTGCATTGTGACTGCAGCCAGTAATCACAGATAAATCTCATCTCTGTTTTTTGCCTGTGCTTGTAGGTCAGCCTAGGTATGCGTTTTTAATTGAAGCCACTGCATTGATGCGGCTCTGACCTTATTATCGCTTCCCAGCCTTTTCCTGAACTACGTACCTGGTACCAGTCCTGCTGGACCCGGCTTCTTGGGCCTGCCCTGACACTGTTCTGGGGAACGTGTTTCTGCCCCTGGCAGCGCTCCTGCCCGTGGCTGAGGGTCGGTGCCATTTGCCAGGGCCTGTTGTGTGCCATGGGGATGGATCGTGCTTCCCGCAGCTCCTGTTCCCGTCACAGGTGGGAGCTGGGAGGAATTTGGCCAGCGGGACTGCTCTGAAATACCCTGCTCAGCAGATTGGGAAGTGCTGAAGCCAGCTGCCTGCCAGGTCCTATGCCGGCAAGCGGGACCCAGTGTTCCCAGTTTGGCCTTGTTCCCAGTTTGGTGCCAAAGTTTTAGAGGTAAGGGTGTCCACGAACCTCCGGGCCATCTTGGCGCTGTGTGCAGGAGAATGGCGTGGCCGGGGGCTCGTGGGGGACACCACGTCCCTCTCTGCCAGGGTGGACGGGCTGGCTGGGGCTCCTGGGGGAGAGGGGCAGCATGGCCGTCCCGCTGGGTCGCTGTGTGGACCTGGGCGAGCCATGGTCCTCGTGCCTGAGGGTCAAAGCACCGAGGCTGGCTTGTCTGCGGGTGGGGATGAGCCCACCCTGCTGCTCGAGCGGAGCGGGTGGGTAACGGGTGAGCGGAGGCTCCAGGCTACTGGAGGACCCCAGGGGATGCTCCCTGCAAGCTGCTGGCCTGTGCCGGTGACTGGGAGGAGGCTCTGCCGCTGCTGGACCGTGGAGGGGCCGCTGCCACCACAGGGAGGGCAGAGGGGACACCCACACCCCCGCCACCATCATCACGGGCTCCGGGGGCTCAGCCCTGGCACCCCCGCACCGGGAGGGGGCGTGGTCTCACAGGAGGGGGCGTGGTCTCACAGCGGAGGCCCCGCCCCCGGCTCGGGGGTGGGGCGCATGCGCAGTGCGCCGGTGTTACCTGTCAGCGGCGGCGGGCGGAGGAGGCGGCGGCGGCGAGGGGACGGCGCGGCGGGATGGAGGGGCTCATCCCGCTCGTCAACCGGCTGCAGGATGCCTTCGCGGCGCTGGGCCAGAACTGCCTGCTCGACCTGCCGCAGATCGCCGTGGTGGGCGGGCAGAGCGCCGGCAAGAGCTCCGTGCTGGAGAACTGCGTCTCCAGGTGAGGCGGCGGGCACGGCGCCCCCTCAGCGCAACGCGACCCCCCCCCCCCCCGGCTCAGTGCCGCGCGCCATTCCCAACGGTTCTTCCCCCTCTCCTTCAACGGTCGCCGCGCGCGCCCCCGTGGCTGTGGGGGGCAGGCCGGCTGCCAGCGGCGATGTACGAGGCCGGGGAGGGGGGGGCTTCCCGGCTCCGCAACGACCCGGGGAGGAGGGGAGGGGGGCTCGGTGCGTGCCGCGGGGGTGGCGAGGCGGGCCCTGGCACGGCAGCGGCGTCCTTGGTTTGCGTGGTGCGGGGAAGGCGCCGCGGCCCCCGGTGTGAGCGCGTCCGTGTGCCCGGTGTGCGCGTGTGTGGGTTAACCGTCTCCTGGGGGGAAAAAAAGGTGTTTAAAGCCCCAAATCCTAATTACGGTGGGGGCTCTGTGTGTCAGTTAGCGGTTCTCCTACCGTTACTTACGCGTGCCCTCCTAATGCGCAAATGGGCATTAGCATCTTTTCTAAGCGTTACTGAAAGAAGGAAGGGGAAGCCTCCTGATTCAGGTGGTCCTTTCGGCGGACAGAGTACATCTCTTGAAGATCTCTTGAGGTAAACATGAACTTCCACGTGCTGTGTTTCATAAAGTTTCCGCTGCGTTTGCCGCAGAGAGCGTGCGGGCTGCTGGAGGGAGGTGGTGGTGTTTTCAGAGCGTAGCTGCCATCGTTAGACTGCGTATTAGGATCAAAAGTACTGCTCCGTGTCAGCGATTGGGGAGCTTTCATGCATGGAGTTCATCATTAAAGGTGATATTAAATGCTGTGTCTCTTGACAGCCTGGCCACATGTCAAACTGCAGTACCTCCTGACATACAGTATAAAAATACTGGATAGTTGTTCTTTATCTCTACTTCAGAATTTACTCCTATTGGGTTAAATGGCAGTTCTTCCTTGCCTAACTACCAATGTTGGCAGTAGTGCCGTTCTCTCAAGTTTAAAAAGCACAAGTGAGGTGCTCAGAAGTCTCTATTTGCCATCAATTTGTTAGAGTTTTCTTTAAACCAGTCTTTAAAAAGTATTTTTGTAACCTTTTGACTTTTTGATCTGTGTGTCCACAAAGCTGTGCAGAGCACACGTGCTGAGGAGGAAAGGCATCTCCATCTTTCTTGTCAACAAGGATATTTTGGTCCCTGTGTCAAAGCCTTGCCTGGGGTGCCACCCACCCGGGATTGGGGCTGAGTGTGGTGGGCTGATGTCTTTCTCTGGATCCAGCTGCGCTGATGGAAGAGGTTACTGCTCCCAGATGCTTGTGATTGCTCCCCTGCTTAGAGGGATTTGCTCCATCTGATCCGCAGGTGGAGCTGTTCCTTTGAGCGCAGCGCACTCCCGCCCCTACTGCCTGGATGCGCCGGGCTGGAGCAAAAGGTGAAAATGAGCAGTTTCTGCTAATCTGACCAATTTGGACAAGAGGCTGGAACCAGCTGTGCAAGTGAGATGTAGACATTTGTAGCAAGAGCTATAAAGAAAAGCTAAGGGCAATGACTTCTTTCACCCACGTAGTTATTTGCCATGCAGCCTCCAGACACTGCAAGAGAGTCTTTTCATAGAAGAGCTTACAGACTACTGTGAAGCACCAGGGTGTCTCCGTCACAGGGGATCTCGAATTTGGATTCTTTCAACCCAGTCTCAGAGTTCCATGTCGTTGTTTTACACATAACTTCTTGAGATATAGTATCAGCTGATCTGTAGTACCTCCCTACTTGCAAGCTTGGAGCCTGTTGCAAATGTGACATTAAAATGCATTACTTCAAACCTATTCCGTGAGACTTAAGCAACTATGTTTTATCTGTGCCTTTGCTCTGGACTGAGTGAGTATATGTGGTCAGCAGATGTGTACTTGTTAAGTTGTGAGAACCAGATTAATAAATATCCAGGAGATTGGAAGAGCATTTTGCTTGTCAGATCAGCAACAAAATGGTCTATGGCTCTTTTCAGTAATCCATAGGACATGCCTGTTTTTATGGGATAATGAAGCTGCTTTCTGCAAACAAGAAGCTTATTACTTCTGCATCTGTCTTAATATGGCTTATAGAGGTAGCGCATCTCATTGTAGAGACATGTTGCACTCATTTCTTTTTGTTAGTGGTACATTGCATGATGTGTGTGATTAACCACAGGGCGAACATTAATTAATAGTAACAGCTTTGAAACTCACATCAAAATAAAATAGTCTCAGCGTTGCTCTGAAGTTTGAGTGTTAATTCTCATGGTTTTTTGTTTGGGTTTTTGTTTTGTTTTTTTTTTTATTGTGTTGTTTTGTTTTGGTTTTTTATCACATTAATCATTATCATTAGTAGATTTTGAACTCTTAACCTTCAGAGAGACATTTGAGATCTCCTCTCTTCAGGAATTGCTGTAATTGGTAAGAGGAATGCATGCTATCCTCCATGTGGAGGGCAGGGTCTTGCTACAAACATGCTGTTGGTTGATAGCCTCAGTATTTGTTAGTGGAGCTCTAGGGAGGTTAATAAGGTTCTTCATAAGTCTAGCATTGGATTGTTATTCTCTGCTGCCTGTAGCCACTAGACCATTGTGCCTGTTTTGGGGCTTTACTGGGTCTTCGGTTGTGCAAGGATGACTTTTTGTCCCATTCGGACAGAGGAAGCTCATTTTCTAGTTTTCAGGTGGTATCAGAGTCGAAGATTCTTTATGCCCAGAAAACATGTCGGGCTATACTGCATTACCCACCACCTAGTTTATGCATTGCCATAATTTTTCAGAAAGGTTTTGAGGGATCTGGCTCTGGTGTAGTTCTGTGGGCTGACAGAGGGTTATGGAAGTGGGATCCAAGTCCTGTTATTTCTAAAGGTGATGAGTGGCACACATCCATCACTGTCCCCAGGGGTAGCACCAAGCCCTGTTCAGGTGCATAGAGCATCCTTAATTACTAACAACGGTTAATTAATATGTTTGGATTAGATTGCATATTTGATCTGCATTGGTGCTGGTGTTGCATGAGGACGAATTCTGCATGTTTGCCTGCCCCAGGAATTGTGTGACAGCCAGCACTACTTACGTTGTCATTGTAGGTTGGCTTGGAACAAGGCTGGAGTGGGTCAGTGTCCAATCTCCCAATGTAGCCGTTACTGTTACTATTTGGATTAGCATCCGCTAAGGTATTTGGAGAGTTTGCTCTTCATTTATTGCTTCTTTTGATAGTCAAGGACTACGTTCGAAGGGTTTCCTCTCAGGGTTTTGGTTATATTTAGATGGAAACAGAGATTCCAGAGAGCACTTGAGGACAGCAGTCCTTTCTGTTTATGGGTTAGACCTTCATGTGTTCCTAATTGGAGCTCATGGCACTCATTTGAGGAAATGGTATTGTCTGAAGAGCAAATGTTCTTCTTACCTGCTTCTCTTTGTAACAGAAGTAAACACGTCCTTAAAATGCTGAGCCAGTGTTTGAAGCAAAGGATCTGGTGCAGTCTTCTGGTAGAAGTTGGTGGGAGAGAGATTCAAAAGCACAAAGGATGGTCAAATACCAACGGAATGCCAGTGGGAGAGAGGCACTTTGCCTGGTCTTACTCCTTTGCTACAGATGAGTACAGGACCATGACCTTAAATGTTTTTTTGTGCTTTTTAAACATCTTGCTTTTGATAATAATAGGGTTACTTAAAAGAAAATTAATGACAGGAAGCAATCCCTGGAAACTGTATTTGGAGAGAAAGCATTTTCTATCATTTCATATATCCAAATGGGCTTTTAAGATAACTAAAGGCACAGATGGCAAGCTACGTTGTCAGGGCCTCTTTCTCCAGATTTGAATCAGAACCTTATTTTATTCTTAAAAATAGCAAGAAATTAATAATTAGATTTCAAAACTGAAAGCTCTTTGCTTCCTTCCCTGCTTAATATAATATAAACTGCATGTGGCTAAATAATTGTTTTATGAGATGTGAACTCTTGATTGTAAGCCTGTCAGTCATAATCAAAGAAGCATTTTCATTTTAAGAGCCTGAGGTCTGGTTTGGTAATACAGCTTTACGCATTTTGATGTGAGATGTTTTTGATAATCTTACAGCCACTGCATGTTATATAGCTATTTATTATGACAAAAGTACTAATTTTAAATATATTTTTTTTTCCAAATTATGATTCCTTGTGAGCTCAGTTCATTCTTTTTCCTTGAGATGGCGGTTGTGAAAAGACTGCGTTGAGTCATTAGGGAACAGAAAGGACTTTAAATCTGGCTGTTGAAGCAGAGAATTTTTCCAAAGAAAGTAGACACATAGTTAAATTGCATGCTTCCTGGAGGAGATATAGTTAAAATTGGTGCAGATATGTTATTATTTTAGTTAATAGTCTTCGACAGAAAAACTTTTTTACAGGAAATTCTCCTCTGTTGTGAAACAGGCATGAAAAAGCTAAGCAGGCAGAGATACAAACTGAAATGTGGTGCTGTCTATTCTTTTTTTAATCTTAAGGATCTTCTGGAAATCAGAATCAGCCACTCCTTTTCCTGACTAATTAAGCCATTGTACAGCTGTATTGAGTGTATTAGTCTAGTTATCAAAATACTCTGGTGTGCTGAAAGCAAGAATTGTTTCTGGCTAATCCATTAAATAGAAACAGCAGCAAATGAGACAGTGGCTCATTTAGTTTTTTTCCCCGAATACATTTTTACAATTAGAGGTTGAAGACCAAACTTGGCCATTTACGTGGAATATAGATGGCCTAGTTTTGTCCTTAAATGTAACTCTGATGTGGATTTTAAGTTCATTTTTATATCAAGTCTTGAGAATTGATATATGCGAAGTAAAGCAAATGTGCAGTCAAAAGCAGACATGCAAACAAGTATGCTGAACTTTTTTTTTTTCTTCCCCCACACGTAAAGTAAAAGTTTTCCTCTAAAACTGTTTTGAGGATCTGTCTCTCCTATTTCTGGCATTTAAATTTTACCAATGAAATGATTCATTCGATTTTAAGAAAAGCTGTACTCCATAATGAGGCATATTATAGGGAGCCCTGACCTATATTTTGGCATTTGAGTTCCGTGTATCAAGCAGTTTACAGATAGGCTAAATCAATAAGTAATGCTTAACACTTTTGTAAGGTGTACCTGTGAGAATATCTTTGGCGTACTATATACGGTTAGGGTATTGTAGTGCCTTAGTGAACACAAGCTTAGTATTTGAAGTCTGAGACACAGATTTCAGAAAAACCTCAAAGCACCACAAAGAGCAGCCCTTCAAAAAAAACCTCTGTCTGGACTTGAGTGCCTTCTGAGGAATCAGTGCTACAGATTCAGTGGCAGTTGTTACTGGAAGTTCAATCCATCAGGTGACTGCACACTTCTGATCATTTTTAAAGGTGAATAATCATCTAATGAGAGGTTTGTATGGGTTTTTTTTTTCCTTTTTCTATTCTTTTTTTTCAGACCATAGGTATCCACTTAACTTCATCTAAACTTTCCTGATTCTTAATAGAGAGGCACTTCTGAAAATTCAACAGATTGTCTGAGTCTCTAGGCTTTTGTATAATGTTATAAATCCCGATACTTGCTGCCTTCAGGAAGGAGCGCACATTTGGGATTTGGTAGTGTTGAAATCAACAAATAACAAGCACCTTTGTTGTCTTGTTGTTTCTTGATGGTCATTGCTCCTACTAATGTTTCAAGCTTATGTTATTTGCCTTGATGAAATAGAAAACAGCTTTCCAGTTTAGACAAATACCTGTTAACAATACGATTGGTTGGATATTCGCCTGAAAACATAGGGAGTGATGCTGCTATGGATTGCAGCAGAGAAGTACAGGTATGGACACTGTTCTCTGCCACTGATGTACTGTATGACCTCAGACTGGTTTTTAAACATTACCTGCATCTGTAGCCACATATATATGCCTGGAGTCTTTACTCTGTCTTAACTGTATGTAGGATTTAGATTTTTATTCCTTTAAGTTGCTTCTATTTCTAAAGGAAGAGGTTAACATATAAACTGAAAATCAGCGTGGGATAACTGTGATTGAAGTCTAAAAGTTGCTGTTATGCATTTCTCTGCTTTGTGCGATGGCTGCTTTAGGTACCTATATGGCACCAAAACTGAGTATTGGATTCTGCTTTGGACAGCTGAGACATAGCAGTGTTTCTTCTTCCCAAAAAGGAACCCTTGCTGGTGTTTAGTTTGTGCCTTTTAACAGTTTAGTTGTTGAGAGAGAATCGTGTTTGTGGTTTGCTATGCATTAGTTGATAAGTGAGCCAATTGATGGTATTATGTTAAGTATTCATGGGTTTCTTAAACAATGTCTGCCTAGATTGCAAGCACAGAGGGACAGAAGCCATTTTTGCTTTTTCTGGGTTTGGTGTTTGGTTTTATTTTTTATTTTTTTTTAAACAGTGCATTTCAGAATAAGGCCTTTAGTAAATAGGAGCCTGTGAACTCCCCTTGTTTGCTGTGCTTATGTGTAACGGGTTACTGGGAATCCTTTTAATGCTGTGTGTCTGCAGTGTAAAGCCTGTAGCGTAAATATGCTGAGAACAGGAAATGAGCATTATTTAACTGTGACCTTGCATCTTTTTCTTCAGCAAGTTGCATTGAGATGAACAAGGCAGCATTATTGAACTAGAAAGAAGCAAAATCCCATTTAACTGCATGCTGGGCTTTGATGTACTGCCAAGTACTGTTGTCTGTGATAGCCTCTGGGATGCAAAGGAGACTGTAGCTGTAGATAAGAGAGGTTTTCAACCAAAGTGTCTAGTGATAATGTCAGCTTTTATAATTTGTATGTGGAAGTTATGCTTTTAATTCAATACCTAGCATAGCATTTCTGCATCCTAGTTCCCTTGCAAAATCACCAACATTTAATTCTTCAGATATGCAGGAGATGTACTATTTGCTGTAACACAGCTAGATTTCCCCCCTCAGAGGTGATATAGTCAAAGCTAGGTTAATCTTTAGTACTTGGTACTTTGTTTACTGTGTACAGTGCAGATGCCTAAAAATGTACAGACGTATTCAGTAGTGCTTAGCTATAGAGGATGCTATAAAATGGTCTGTGTGTAACTCACCTGCAGAGAATAGGCAGGGCTCTGCGTGGCAAGCACGAGAACAACTGTAGACGTCTCTAGCCTCTGCTGCATGACAGTGGATGAAATGGGCTGTGTTGCAGATCAATTCAGCAGCGGAGCTGGAAGCTGTTGAAGAAATTTTAGCATAATCCATTAGAGGCAGTGTTGTGCCTTTGTGTGCTCACCTGTTAGTTTGTTCAGGTGCTAAAAAAATGTTGACAGAAGATCCCCAATGTCCGTCAGATCTGGGAAATAGGCTGGAAAGCTTTAGTTAGGAGTCTGCCCTGAGACTTCCAGCATTATGACTTTGTTAGCGTTCTGGGAAGTAGCAGCATAAAGCACTGTTTTGGTCAGACTTTTAGTATAAAATTTTCCTGTGGTAATAATTCAGTTTCTGGTGAGAAGAGAGATGGGGGATCATGACTGATATTGTATTTCAGTATTTAGCTAAACAGCCTTTCATTGTCATGGCAATATGTTCATTTGCACGTAGTACAGGCACAAAGCAGGATAAATAGGCAGGTAAAAAAAGGATAAAATGGCTAGAGAAAAGAAGTTGTTTGAAACACTTGGATCACTTGTTTTAGAAACGTTTGCCCTCCCCCCTTCCTTCTGTAGTAGTCTTTCTTTCTACAAATTCAGGCTTGCTTTATTCTGCAGTTCCCATTGTATATACATTCTGGAGGCAACAGAAGAATTGAATCCACTTATGTTCCAGCTCTGCAAAATAATCTGAAATGGCTTGTATTGTACCAAGAAAAGTAATCATATGGTTTGACACCTTGTCCGCCACAAAAGAGATAAATGTATTTTCACAATGCTTCTCGAGAGGCAAAGTTTTTTTGGGGCTTGACTGTGATGTGTCATAACTGATTGCATGCTATACCACTGTTTAAAAAGTCTGTCTTGATGGATGTGAGTTCAGGACAGTGTGACTTGGGACTTATTTTGTGTGTTTTTTTGACGACACCACTGAAATTTGCAATACCTAAAAGTTTTGTCATGACAGTGTATCCAGAAGTGAATTATTTGCTAAATGCAAGTAATTATGTAGTAGTTAGCTTCATGTAGCTGATATGCCTGCAGCGTTGGGGAGATGCTTTCTTTCTGATCCTTGCAGTCGGATATTTTTTTTCTGTTTATATCTGGTTATATTATAGAGGAAAACTTTTTACTTAGATCTTTTTTTAAAGAAACATTGTTAATAGTATTTGGCAGCTGTGAGTGATTAAAAAAACCAAACCAACAAACATCCAAATTCTATTTAGAGCACTGACAACAATTTAAAACGAGTAAAGAATTTTTGTTGTTCATTTCTTGTATGGAGATACAAAATCTTGCTGCATTAGTATTCATCCCGAGAATGGATGGGCTTTTATGCACCAACATCCTATGCAAATTAGTTCTTTCCTAAGAGCAAACATATCTGATTAGAGAGAATACAGTTGTTCTGCAAAGTCTGCTTCATCCTTTTCAACACAAAAATTCTTAGAATTGTTGGGGTTTTTTTCTTGTGTTTTGTGGTTTCTTCCTCTCCCACCCCCCCGCTTGGAATCGAGGGAGAGCACCGTTGGGCAGGAAATAGCAGAAGCTTTTGTAAAATATTAAAAAAGAAAGAGGAAAAAGGGCATTTTCACAAATGGAATTAGGATGATGCAGCAAAGTTTTGGATGCCTGCCAGGGAGGACAGATGCATCGTGCATACAGTGGCTTGCTGACGAGACTGCACATTGGCAGCTTCCCGATCTGTTAATACAGCAAGCCTACAGCCTGAGCATAATCACCGCAAACAGAGCACTGTTCATCTTACCACTCTCGTGGTTTTGCCTGGCAAGTTTTCATAGCTGTGTATGGCAAGTTTTCAGTCTTATAAACATTATCGAGACTTTAAAACTTTCTATCATGTAAAAGATATTTTTTTCTTAATACTGGGAAGTGCATCTTCTTTCTCTGCTTCAGTGAACAGGCTTGTCTTTTCTGTGCAGAAATGCAATGTGAGGGACTCTGCTGCCAAAACAGGACATTAGATTTGGGGTACTATTAATGGTTTGTGCCTACTTAGATTTCTGTTCAAATGTCCCCTACTTTGGAGAACCTGTTTACTCCATCATGTTTAATGGAAGACTTCACCACTGGCACTAGTGTAATTTTTGGCACTGATTTTCTCATAGCCCTCTAATGTTTACTTTAATGGGAGAGATGTAATAATTTCTGTCTGCATGTTGAGCAGAAATGCTGCTGCTACTTAAAGAAGGCATCTTCCAGATAAGACAGGAGTATAATGACAGTGTTTTTTAAGCCTGCTCTGTCTCCAGTCTTCTGCACAAAGAGGAAATCTCAAGCTTTGCTTTCTTGCCTTAGTGGTGCCTAAGCATTGTCACTGAACTTAGTTGTTATGGAGGTGCCCAGCTAGTGTGACTGAAATCCCTTGCCATCTTATTTGAAGTTCTTCAAGGGCTTTTCAAAAGTATCTTATTTCTCACCTTTAGAGTCAACACTCACCATATTCCCATGGTTAGGTCTGTTTGTGTGGATTTTTTTGTACCGTTCCCCTCTGGATTTTTGTATAGTTGGTCTCAACTCCATAAAGCAGTGAGGTAAGGGAGACCCAAAGGGCCATTTTAGGCTGCTAGGTTGCAGTGCTGTGTAAAAGTTTCAAGATTTTTTTTTTTTATTACTATTCTTGATTCAACTTGTGTGCTTACCTGAAAGTGATGGATAGGATAATTGGGGTGTCCCTGCTTTGGCTGTTCGGTTCCAGTAGTTCAGCGGTGGTGATGAAGGACACTGCTGGGCTGGAAAATGGCTTTTCAGAGACACCAAGTTTATCCGCTCTGCTTGAAAGGAAGAGGTAGTTAACAGCCCTAGGATGTCTGAATACTCAGTTTCTCACCCCTAAAGACGCGTCCAAACTGCATGGGCTGCAATGTGTAGTTACTGCTCCTGGGTATCGGACTGCATCTTGATTCAGCAAGTTAATTAAAATGATCTCTCAGTTGAAGGAAGATTTACCTTGAAAGAATGATTACTGCAAACTCAGACCAAACTTCATTAGAGAACTTGAACTAAGCACTAAAGTGTCATGATAAGGATGCCACCATCTATGCTGTGTGGTTTATAAAAAAACCCTGGAAAGAATGTTATAGAGCTTTAAGAGCTCATATATCAGAGATCACTGAAAATCCACAGTATCTTAATGCCTTTAGCTTGCCTAATAGGCCTAATTAAGATAGGTATCACTGGTCTTCAATAAAGAGGATTAATTATTTTGTGCATCTTCTTGTAAGCCCTGTTATGTTAGGCTGAGATTTTGCAGCCGTTGAACAAAGCTGTAGGAGACTCTCTTGATTGACAGACATTGTGCCAAAACAAAAAGCATTTACTCTTCTGTAACTAATGAAAGGAGGTGAGGGATCAAGTGGTGACTGATAATAAGAGTTGGTGTCTGTACTTTGAGCTAATGAGGAACGGCATATATAGCCAAATACCAGTGTGATGCAGAAAGTGATGTATACTACTGTATCACTGGGGGGGGGGGAAGCCAAAAAGGTGTGTGTTTGAGAACATCAAAGCACAATAGAGATAGTCTTTTAAGGCTTCTGAGACTTCTTGAAAATGTGTCCTGGGGTTATCTTTGTACTGTCATTTGGAGGTAGAGGAATTGTGCTTCCACTAAGGAAGAATTGTGCTTCTTCCACTAAGGAAGAATAAATAGAGTGATGTCCAGTGTCAGTGACGATAAGCTTCCCTGAGAAAATACTTCACTCGACATTATGAATTTGATTCCTAAGAAAGATCTGTTTAAATGCAAAGTACACTTCCCATCGTTTGGACGTACCTTACTTTGTAATGAACAAAAGCACATAAAGGATCTACTTGCTGGGTCCTCCGTGGTGTTGGTGAGCGCAGGAGCAAGAGCAGGTGAGATAGAAAGAACATGGTTGCCAAAACTGGTCTTCAGATGTATATTTTTAGAATTAAGAGCTCCTTAGTTATAAATTAACTGTGTTTGGTTTGGGAGTTTTAGAAAGCGAACCTAAGGAAAGAACTGTTAGAAAGAAGTTAGAAGGAAAGAAGTTAGAAATTCTTAATGCCTCTTATCTGTAGGTGTACACTTGGACCATGCTTTTCCCTGTTTTGTTCTTCTGTAGCACTTTGCATTGAGGCTAAATATGATAAATGCAATAAAAGTGAAAGCTTTTTGTAGCCCTTCTGTCCAGTGTACATTTGCCACAGAACTGGGAGGCGCTTGGCGGTACAGGCACATGTAGATGTTCGCTGTGAAACAGTGCGTTCTTTTGCACAAGATGCAGCCACAAGTGCTACAAGTGTGCCAGGCTGGAGTTGTATAAAACAATAAACACTGTGTTGGAAAAAAGCCCAGGAAAACTGTTGACTTTTGGCATAACTGCTTCCTATTGCAATTGAAGCTATGTTGCAGTCCTTGGTAAATCTTGGGAATAAAGGCCTGGGTGGAATGCTATTGCAGCAGTGTTGTTCATATGAGCAGCCCGTGGAATACGGCCTTTCTGTATTTTAGGGAAGGCTTTATAAGTAGTATTATCAATGTTTTTTGGCAAAACGAAGTAGATATAGATGGGTCATTTGTGCTTTTCTGTAAGAGAATTATGACTCTTGTCCTGAGCCTGTTTTGTTTCTACCCTTTCTGAAAAATGTGGAGGCTTTATCTTTGGAGGGACTTCTGTTTGTTTTTTTTTTGGGTTTTTTTTTTTTTTGACAGTTCATCACTATCAGTTTTACTTGTTCCTAGCTTTTTAATTAATGCAGTTACTGTGTAATCATTGACATTTTCCTCCATTATTTGATTTGCTGGATTCCCCCTGTGTTTTATATGAATTAATCACCATTTATCCTGTATAATACTGACTGTGTAACTGATCAAAGTGCACAACATTTCTCAGTACTATACTAGCAAAGTTAAGCAGATTTAAGTTACTTTTTTGAAACCATGTTTAAGTGGTGACAATGCATCCACGCTCTTCACACAAATGGGGAATTCTTCTGTTTGGTCTTTTTCTTTTTTTCTTTTTTAAAAATAAGTTTTTTCTAGTGTGCTAGAGAGCTCCTAAATGAAAATTCTTCTCCTACCTGCAAATCCCCTTGGAACACATTATATTTAGATTTTGTTTGCTATGTGTTTGTTTCTTTGTAAGCTATAGTCCTGCATTATAATGAGACAACCTTGCTGAAGGAGCCCCTGTTTAGTTTGCTTTTCAGCATTTGTTGTGGTTTAACCCCAGCTGGCAGCTAGGATCACGCATCTGCTCGCGCAGTTCTCCCTCTTCCTCCCCTAGAAGGGTAGGGAGAAGAGGGAGAAAAGGAAGGGAAAGGGGAAAAAAAAAACCTCATGGGTTGAGATATAAAGACAGTTTAATCAAACAATAACAGAAAAAGGAAAATAATAATAATAATACTAATGGTAAAATAGTATACAAGATACAGTAACACAACACCAGTCACTCTCACCACCTGGTGAATTGGTTGCCCAGCCTGTCCCAAGCAGTGATCGTGGATTCCTGCCCCCCGGCCAACCCCCATTTATACACCGAGCATGATGTCTGTTGTATGGAATATTCCATTGGCCAGTCCATTGCTCTGTTTATGCTCCTTCTCAGCTTCTATGGGAAGCTGAAAAAAGTCCTTGAATAGTAGAAACATCACCTAGCAACAATTAAAACAATATGCATTATTGACATTCCTTTCATACCAAATCTGAAACACAGCAACCACTAGAAAGAAACCACAGCTGAAACCAGGACAGCATTTTACTATGGTTTCTGCCCTTTCTGACTTTTGAAAGCGTGTTCCCATTTCTTCTGTGGGACTCTCCCCATTAATGATTTGTCTAATTACTTTTTCAGCTTATTTGCTTTCTGATGGTCGGTCAGAGAGGGTGGTATGATAAATGAAAGACAACACACAGAGACATGAACTTCCTTTTCTTTTTCTCTTCATTTTTTCTACAGTAAAGTTGTCTACTGTAGCAAAGGTCAGACCCCTAACTCTCCTGTTGTTATAACCTGCTAAGGTGTTGGTATGGCCTGTGTAACTTCTTTCACCATCCTGTGACATCAATTTTTGAGACCTGGGTTTTAGCAAGTCAAATTCAAACTAGTATCTGCTACATTTATGCCTTAAACAAACGTTTTAGTAGATATACTTGTCCAGATCTCTGATACTGGAAATGGGCTGTATTAGAGAGTGAAGACAGTATAGTTTATGTTGTGCAATATGATGTGAGTAATTTTATAGTTTTTAGGGTAAAAATTATTTGGCCGTGAACATATTTTGCTCTTGAAAATATTTAATGGTATTTTAACAGATGTGTGGATTCTGGGTTTGGAGAGTTATTGAAGTGGTGTTCTGGACAACCTGGTTTCTTGCATCTTATTTGCGTTTGATATGTTCGGTACTGGTTAGGCATCACTGGACAGGCTTTGCTGCCAGTCTCCCAACTGTCATGTCACAGCAGCGTTGCTGCTGAGCTGGTATAGCTGGTGTCAGCAGAGTACCTTTCGCTGAAAATATTCTGAGAATAAATAATAATATTATTTATATAATAATACAGAATAAAGAATAAATATAAAAATATATAATCATATAAAATAAAGATGAAAAAGTAGTTTGATTCTTAATGTAGCATGCATGTCTTTTAAAGGAGTATATATTCATTCCCAGCTTTATTCTTGCACAGTGTGTTTCATTCTTGTTTCCTGCACCTTGTTAAGCGATCTTGCAGTTGTGCACGCAGGTACTCAAAGGCTCACTACCCTACTGCAGAAGACAGCCTTTTCTCTCCCTTGCTG
This sequence comes from Chroicocephalus ridibundus, assembly GCF_963924245.1. Lineage (NCBI taxonomy): Eukaryota > Metazoa > Chordata > Aves > Charadriiformes > Laridae > Chroicocephalus > Chroicocephalus ridibundus. Next base: position 32,060,781 of record NC_086291.1, on the reverse strand, counting down.
GTGTCTTGGTGCTCAAATTCTCAGGCGTGTCCTGTTTTCTAGATGGATTTCTTTACAGCCGCTTCAACTCTGACATGATTCTTTTCCCAGTGCTCGCTAAACTTATCTGTACGAACTGACCAAAAGGTTTGGAAACCTCTCAAACCTGTCTTTTAAATAACATTAAGTGTGCCACCGGGATGTCGAGGGACATCAGGACGTCACCGTTTTGGTCAGTAGGATCCTTTGTAACTTGGCTGTGTTCAGTCCTATCATATTTCTTGCTGCTGAAGCTTTTTTTTTTTGTCTTTTTAAAAAAAAAGTATTTAGGTAGATGTTTTGGGGAAAAAAATGAGGGTGTGGGGCCATTCCTGATACTCTGTTGGGTTTTCTTCGGCACCGCTGGCAAACCCTGCATAGAAATCTTTCCATATAAAGGGGAGGGGGAGAAGACCTGCATCCTGTCTTGTGGATGTCAAAGTAGGCATTTCTGCAGAAGCAGTTGTACAGTTTTTAATATGATTCCCTTGCTGCTAGAATTGTAATGTGGTACTATATTGCTTTTCCTAAAAAGGTGCAAGTTATGTCTTAGATTCGACTTACACTTGTGTGTGTGTTTGAAGAACCGCCTTTTTCTAGAAGTAGAGTTTACGTACTTATTTGTAACATTTGCTTTGGGCTGTGCAGAGAAAGTGCACAGATGCCATTGCCTTGTGGCTGAAGCTGAAATTTCAAATGTTTTAAAAAAAAAAAAAAAATTCCCTGTCCCTGTGAGGACAGATTTATTAATTGAGGCCAAAGTTTCTTTCATAGAGATAAAATACACATTCAGTAGTTAAGGGTTGGGGAGTGGGGGAAGTCTCCTGAACTCTCCCCATGAATCCTTTTTATCCTCATTCTTTGTCATTTTTTCTTCTTCAAACTGTACATCTGAAGCAGAAGCCTTATGTCCTGCTGCTGCACGCTGTTTAGCTGGTTATGTGATCAACACAGTTCGCCATCTAACCAAGCAGGAACCTCTCTCTGCTGGTGCTTGCTTGAACAGATAATAGACTTTTTGACAACAGTTCAATTTGTTAGAGAGGGTTATCGAATGCCATCTATTTTGGACTTAAGAGAACGTTCTGAAGCAAAATCAGTGTTGTTCATTTCTATCTAATTTTGCTGTTGAGGGAAGGTCCATGTTGTATAACTGGGAGTTGCATTAATGCAGTGTTCTTTATCTCTGAATGTGCTTAGTCTGAAGCAGAAAATCAATAAGTCTTTTCAGCCTTTGGCTCCCTGAAGAAAGATTTTACTACCTCCTGTGGTGCTGTAGAGGACCCTAGTTTGTTTTTTGATCAGTTTGTCCTGACTGGCAATTCCTTTTAGCTTCTTGATGGAAAAATGATTTATTTATTTATTTTAAATAAGACCTGAAATGCTTGAAAACCAAAGTGTGAAACTCTCATGTCAATAGGCGTTTTCTACATCTTGAGCTACTTTGAGTGCACACAGAGAAATTAATATGTTTCTACTAAAATTTTCTCCTCTTCCCCATAAGGAAATATCAGTAGATGACACTTCACCAAGGCACAGGTTTCTCTCCGCTGGTAGGTGTTGAAATTGTGATAGACCTTTTGAAGGCCTTTACCATCTCTCCAAGGTAGTTCTTGTATCCTGTTGCACTCTCAAGTGTTGTAAAACATCGCAGCAGATATAAATCAGTACGTGTGATGTTTTTGCATTATCTTTGCTTTAGAGATTACTTGAATTCCTAATTAATTGTACTTTTGCCTGCAGATCTGTATTTGACTAGAGAAGTTAATGAGCTAGCTTGTGTTTGAGCAGCCTCTCCTTTTATGGTGGGCTTTAGTTTGCAGAGTAATCACACTGTAAGCATACATTAACAGATACTGAGAAAGTGAGACTTTTATTTTATCTAGAAATTAACATTCTTTCATTCAAAATACTGGGGACTTCTAAAGTGGTGTGGGCCACAGCTGACAGTCAGTCTTGTTCCTCAGAGCCTTAGAATTGCTCGCTTATGTGATTGTTTTTTTTTTTTTTTTTTGATGTCTAGATGTTAGATTGTGAAGGAAATCTTTATATCATGAGTGGAGTTGCCATGTTTCTTTTCTGCAGGCTGCCTAAAGCTTTGTCACCTTGTTGGTGCTTGTGGAAAGAGGTTCACTGTTGTTGCATTCCTGAGCCTGTCTTGGCCTGGGACTCATCAGACCTAATATCCTCTGGTGTGCACAAATAATATCCTGAAGTTTGATGAAATATTTGTGTGTTTTATTTTTCATAGATGCACTTTTTAGGCTTGTTTTAAACCTTACACGTTTGTGTGCCATCTTAAAAGAACTGCTAAAATCAGGCATCCGTTAAGTAGCACAAGGTCAGTATCGAGATATGCAATGATTATAAGTAAGATCTGATTTCTCAAGTGGCTTGAGCAAACCCATCTAAGCAGTTCTGTCTAAAGGCTGACAGGGCTGTATCGTTCTTCCTTTGACTCTTTTGTCCTTCTCCCCACCCTGGCCAAACACACTGCCCATGCCTGCCTCACCCTTCGTACTGGCACTTGCACATGTGTCAATGTGGTCAACCAGCTCAGCTCTGCGATTTGACTGAAAATTCATGCCCTAACCATTTGCCGCATTGCTTTTCACCGGAGCTGCAGAGGTGAGTTAGCAACGCTGCTAAGGCAGGCAAGAAGGTGATTCAGCATCCCTGCTCAGGCAGGAAAAAGAGGAGGATTTCAGTGCACTTAAGCTGATTATGAAACTGGCTGTTTACCTCTGAATTTTATTCCTCTGAAGATGCTTATTTGAAGGGAGCACTCTTCAAAGCCCCTCACTGAACCTGATCTCAAAGTTTGTCAGAGTTTAATACGTATGGCAACTGGGGAAGATCCTGGAGAAAAAAAAAAAGTCTCTTATTTTGCTTTGGGTTTCTGATTATTGGTTTTGCAACTAACAATTGGTTAAAAGTTTTTCTAGAGTTTGAGTTACATAGGGAGCCTCCTTGTCTTTGGGGGCATGGAAAGGATCATGGGGATGCATAATGATATGACAGAGTTGACTTCGCTTCATTGTTTGCTTTCTGGTCCAAGGATACCCTCTCCTACTGTTCCAGAGTACTTCTAGTGTTCAGCTTTCACTCAAAAACTTCTGGTGGATGTGTTGCTGGAAAAGTTATTTGGGGATTTGAACTGGCAGGAGTTAAGTGTCTGAAAGAGTAGGTGCAGAGTGCCAATTTGGTTTGTCCAGAGCTTTGGTGTGGTGTGTTGCAGTGTGTGTATTCATATGTCCATATTCTCTTCAAATCAAGTATACGGTGAGGACACATTTATTTTAGAGAGGCTGATAAATATGGACATTGCTTCAGGTACTCTTACTATGCAAAGTGAATTTTGAGATGTTATGTATGATGGTCATGAAGAAAGAGAGCTGGTAATGCCCCAAGACAGTAATTTAGTTTTAATCCATATTTGTCTAATGACCTATTGCTATCCTGAACCAAAATCAACAGCCCTACTTTATAGTAGTGTTTGATGTAAATCTGTCCCCATCAACTTTCCATTTTCGTTGCAGCTGAAGGTATAGAGGAGGCTCCGAATTAGTCCGATATCTTATGTAACCGGACAGTGCTTTCTGGGTAGTAACTTTTTTTTTTTTTACTGTTTCTAGGGATTTTCTTCCACGAGGTTCAGGAATTGTAACAAGACGACCATTGGTCCTGCAACTCATCACTGCCAAAACAGGTAACCTCTTTCTCTTTTTGGTTCATTGCTTGGACAAAGTGCTGATGTACTTCAGCAGGAGGAAAAAAATCTCTAGGAAAACTTAAGCAGCGTGAAGAAAGTTGCAACTAGACTGTCTGGAACAAAGGCCTGCTGCTTCAAAACTGTATGCTCAGGACCATCTAATCTCATTGTCCTATCTGGGAAAACAGTAAAATGTAAATCCTAGAGCACATAGTAAATTTAATCCAAGATAAAACTTGAACCAGTGGAGAAACATTATTACATACAAAGTGTTTTAGAAATTAGCTTTGATTTATTCATTTCTTGATGAGCTTTACAGTTGTATTGGTTAACACACCAAAATTGCTGTACTTCTGCCTTTAACTCTTGCTCCAGTGCACACAGATTTGATTCCACACAGCTTGTTTTCGTGACTTGTCTTTTTTGGTTGGGCTCACTGCACTAAGTAGAGCAGAAGGTAGACTGGGGGAGAAAGAGGCTTGTGTGTATTTGTCTGGTCAAAAATAAGAATACAGGATGTGTATAAACTGAGCTATATGATGTACTGAGATTGTGCATGAGAATTCATCACTTTGTACTCTTCCAAGGGGCACTTAATCTGCTGTTGCGTAGCTCAATTCCCTAGCATATGTAAGAGCAGCTATGGTTTTCCATCATTCAATTTTTTTTTTGTTGTTGTTGCTGCTTCTGAACCAATGTCAGCAACAAAATTCACTGGTTTACTACTGACTTCCACTTAAAATAGTAAAAAGAAATGAAACAATATCCAGAACAACATTTAAAAATAAAAAGTGCTCTTTAAATTATGAAACTTGATGAAACTGGGGAAGAAACAAAGTTGAAGCTGCCTGTAGAACTTTAGTCCATCCCAATGTGTGAGGTGTAACTAAGTTTTTGCGTGCATTTTTTTCCTAAAAGGCCTTTCTGTTGTTCAGCAGGAAGGTAGGCTTCAATCTGCCTAGGCTGCAGGTTTTTTCCTGAATTACTGCTTGTACGACACAGTCATATTTTCATTGCCTCTATGAAATTTTCCATAGTGTTTATACTGTGGAAGAGAAAGGAAAAACTGTGGAACCCAGTGTTTCTGTATGCTCAGCTTCGAAACTTCAGGATTTTCAAGTGTGCGATATGCTTATAGTGCTTTATATATATAATAAAAGATAGAGTTCATTTTAGTTGGAGATATGAACACTTGCCATTTCTGCATATCTGGCTTTAGACCTCTGACACAGCATGCAGAACACTCTAACCTTGAGTGGTTAAATACTTATTTCTAGTCATCCACCCTAAACTTACTTAGCTGGTCTGTATTGCCCTATTTTGTAAAATCATGATTGTCCCCTGGTTAAAGGGGCAATGAAACGGCTTCTCTCTCTTTCTGGTATTTTCCCAGTTAATATGTTCACATAGTATTACTAGCTTTAGGTAAGCCTTTAGGTTTTTGTATAGGTACCTTCTCTGCTGAAAAGTGGTTCTTCATTATAACTTAAATAACACAACAAAAACTTTAGAAATTCTGGAGAACTGTGCTTCAGCCTAATTTTGTGTTTCCTGGATGTCAAGACATATTTCTTTCTCCCTGTGGGAAATGCTGTATGTTTCTTGTTTGGGATTAGATGCCAAAACCTTTGAAACTGCAGGCTTTAATTATTTTGTTACTTTCTTTAAACTTTGTTCCATAGTTGTTTTTTTTGGTGGTGAAATTCCAAATAACTTTATCTTTTAAGCCACCTTTATCTTTCTGGACTAATTCTAAAAAAAAAGAAAATAAAGAAAACTGCTTAGAGAAGCACAATGTTCTTTTACAGGAAGCAGATGCTGGACTGATTTTTATCAAGTCCATAATTATCTAAAATGTTATAGAAAGTAATCAAGAGGACTTCTTGCTGCTGTAGCAAGCTTAACTGATCTCTAGTCCTAGGATCTTTCCTGACTCTTTTAAAAGTAACTGTTCTTAAACTCAGAGTATTCCTTGGGAGGGAGGGGACACGTTTTATGTACGTACATGTAGACATGCAGAGATGACTGCAAGATATTTTAGCAACATTTGGGAACTGGCTGAGAGTCTGTTTGGAATGTGAATTTGATTGAAGGAAGAGGTTAAAGCTTCATTTAACTTTGAGTCATTGCACTAAGGGATGAAGATTGGCAGCTGAGGCATTTGTGCACACCCAAGCAAGAAGAAACTTTGACCGCTCGTTATTAGAGTTGGATGTGTCAGGAAGGGTGCAGCAGGATTTGATAACGAGGAGTTATCAGGGGCCCTCCAACATCTGAAAGGTCTGACACAGCTGGGTAAAGAGCTGGTCTCTTTATGTGCTTTAAAAATTCAAGTATGCAAGAGGTAACACAAAACAATTAAGAAATTTATCTCATGAGATGTGGAGTATTTTTTTAGAATTTTGTTTACTTTCTCTTTTTTAAAAAAATTTGTGTAATTAGTACAAAACTATTTTGTAGTGACCTGTTGACCTCCCTTAACCCCTAATGTTTTTTGCTGGGAACAGTACAGTTCCTAAATGGCTTTACATCATTTGCACTTCCACATCCATGAAGATACTGCACTCTGCTGAAATCTTGGAGGTAAAGACAAAGGTCTTTATATTGCAACTAACAAGACAGTCTTTAGTAGTTGTGACTAGTTTCCTCCAAATCTGATAATGTGAGAATACCTAGTAGCATAGAATAAGTCAAAATATGGATGATAAAAATAATTTACAGTACTCTGAAGGACTCTGACTTGTTCTTGACTATCCTACTTTGAGTCTCTTTTGGGACTGCCTAGCTGCATTTCAAGTGAAATTGTAAATGTGTAAATTACTGCACTGGCTAGAGGAGAGAGGGGGGGTGGGAAAAAAAAAAGTAAAGTAAATCACCATAAGGTTCAAAGGACATTCTGATTATTTTTTTTTTTCTGAAGTCTTGCAGGTGCTTTCCTTTATTGAAGTTGCTGAGTTTTAATGCAACTATCTTTTGTTGTGAGGCTACTCCTCAAGCACACCCATCTTTTATTGCCATCTGGTGGCAAAAACAATCCTCTTACAGAAAATGAAAAAAAATATAAAAATAACTTAGATTGGGAGATCATTCATGTTAGCTGAAATAACCAGACTTCATCAGCAGGAAAGCATCTGGAGGTCTTCAAAGACAAAAACTATAAAGGTGCTCCAGTGCCAGTAGTAGGGGAGGGACTGGGCACTTTGCAGAGAGGAAAGGAAGACAGTGGCTGCCATTTTCTGCATCCCACCCTCTGACAACAACTCATTCATGTGATAAGCAGGGATGCTGTAGACACTAGTAAAGATTTGGGAGGTGCATAGCCCAAAAGTCAAAATGTGACATCACCGTGGGGAAGAGGTTGTAGTGACTGGTGACCCCTTTCTGAGACAGGGAAAGACTCATCACCCAAATGGAGGAAGAGGGATAGTGCTGCTGGTCTGAAACCTAAACTGAAGCTGTTAGTGTAAGGTTGCAGAGACTGCAAATCTTTCTTTGCAACTGCAAAGCTTCCTTGCTGCTGTCTGTGTGTGTGTCTGGAATAACCCGAGCTGATCAGCAGTGACTGCTGAGGTCTGGCAGCATGGGTTTGAGGGCTTAGCCAGTTCTCCCATCAGCGTGCTATGGGGTAGGGGCTTCAGCTCATGGTGGGACTAATGAATCATACCCACGAATACTTGGTTTTTCAAGTGGTTTTGCCTGGAAGGTTTTGCGTCCTTCATCCCAAGCTGATGCTCAGTGACATCAGGAAAGATGATATCCCCTCATTGAAAGCCTGGACAATGGCTCTGTATTTGCCCATCTTCAAAGAGATACTGAAGAAAAGTGACAGAAAAATCAAAGTTCACTTATAGGAAAAAGGAATCTGTAATTAGTTATTAACTAACGATCTGAAAGGTACTTGAGATGAATAGCAGCCAACACAAATTCATCAAGTGGAAAAAAAACCCCATCATATAAGTCTAATTACTTTTTTTATTACAGGGTAGCATGCTTGTAAATAAAGGTGTGGTAGGTGTCTTTTATCTTGGATTCAGTAAGGGTTTTTAAATTATCTCATGTATTTCTAAGGGCTGTTCCATGTCTCAGCACATGGTGCACCTAACTTGGCTCTCTTTAGCTTATGAAAGGTCTCAAGTGCGTATGTAATTTAAATGGTATGAAAATAACAATGGCTATTTATTGTTAATAACAACAGAACATTGTGCTAGATTAAATCATAAAAGCATAGGGAGAAATAACTCACAGGAAAAACAAGGAGCATTTTCAAAAATGTTATCCCATAACGCTTGTTTGTATGATTTGTCTAATTTGATCAAAATTTAAGAGAGAAATAATCACTTATCATGATGCTTGCGGTTGGATGCTCTAAAGACAACTATCCTATGGTAGCTTTTTCATTGTGTTCTCCGAGGTGCTTTGAATGAGTCTGGGGAAAAAAAAAAGTATTCTGCATACGAAGACAATGCTTAAATTTTTTATCAACTTGTTCTTTCTCATAATGTAACTTCAGTTTTATACAGAAAATACATGTCTGAAAACTAGGCGTTAGGCAGGATCACTTTTTGTTGTCTGGCTTCATGTTCTTTCACACAAAAATGTAAATAAAGCGTTTTCCTAGTATTCCTTTGTGTATGAAAGCTGAAAACTGAAGATTGCATTAAAGTATGTGCTTAGCCAGTCTCGCTGAAGGCATCACCGCCAAGGACAGGCTAAGGGCTGGAAGGAGCAAAACAAAGCGCTGTTTGTTCATTTGAATTTTTATTCTGTAGGCTGTGCGCGGCACCACAGGTTATGAACTGTTGTAAAGTCTATTCCTTCCGAACTAGTGGGACCACAGATGTCACTGGGAGGAATGAGCTATTGATAAATATTAACACGCTAAAAAGCAGTAAACGTTTTTATTTTAATTACCTTGAAGCCATTTCAGATAGGGACTCTTTCTGTTACTGACTGTTAAGTGGGACAAAGAGGAAAAACTGATTACAACTAGGCACCAAGTATTAATTATTGAATTTTGAAATATTTTTCTGAGAAAATCTGATGAACCAGTGAAAAAAAAGAAAGTAACTAAGAACACGTTTTGTTTTATGCCAGGAGCAGTGCATGAAGAACTGGGACAAAATAAGAACCACTTGTCAGCTCTTTTTTTTCAGTAGGTAGCTATTTTTCAACTTTGAGATGACAGATTTTACAAATGTGAATTCTCAAATGTGCTAGAGCAACTGAGATATTTTTTTGTGCACCATATTATCTTTCACTTTGGAATATTTGAGTACTCGTTGTTCGTTTTATTAAACAGTTGACAATGAAGCATACAAAAACCCCGTTCGTTGTCATTTTGCTGCTAGAACTAAAAAGGAATAGAAGATATTCTGGAATTCTTAAATTGTCAAAAATAGACGGAAGTTTTTGTTAGGTCGTCCCTTATTTTTAAAATAAGAGATGTATTATTTTTGTCTTAACAAGGGTGGGTTTCCTTGTCCCTTGCGCTTTGAGTCTGGAGGGATTATGGTATTGTAGTGCAGAAAGGTCGGTGTTTGTTGTTTTTCCCCTCCACTCCTTTTTTGGCTTTAGTTTCCTTTAACTGTTGTTATGATTTCATGTGTGGTTTTAACTTTTTTTTTTTTTAAACAGCTCTGTCAACAATAATAATAAAGTGACTTTTCAGAAACAGACTTCAGTATTGATACGTGGGGGCCTCCATTAATCTGTATTCCCAGATCAGGTCTCCTGAGCTGCTGTTCTTTCTTTGAGTACCAAGCAAGCTCTTTGCCCTGATGTTTGAGGGCTTTTTACCAAGAAATGTTTTCTAGGGAAGAAACACCTAAACGGAACTTTGAGATCAGGCCTTGATTGTGGGATGAAATGAATATACATAACTCGGTCCAACCTCTTTCCAGTCCTACTGCTTAGACCTTGTGGGGATGGGATGTGAGCATATATCTGTGATTACCATTTGTGTCATTATTTCTGATTACAGCCTTGCTATGTGAGAGAAACTTTTGTGTTCAGTTTTGCCCTATTTGAAGGAAGAAACTCCAGTTTTAAAATCCTGAAGTGTAGTTTTGGTTAAGTACCTCTAGGGCAGGAAATTCGGAAGGATACAATAATAAGTATCAGTATTTGGATTCAAGAGTCAAAACAGGGGCCTAGTGTCAAGTTCGAGTCTAACAAATTAGACTGTATCTATCCCTGATTCCTGGTTGATGCTTTTTTAAGGGAAGAGAGCAAGTTGTATGATATTGAAGACTTAGGAATTCATTGTGTTGTTCTCCCACTTCGGCAAAATCACAGCTGTATCTACAAAAGCTTTTACAAACTTCTTAAGCATGGTTTGGATTTAGACTACACAAAGTCTTTAGGAAGTGAGGAGTTGTGTTTAAAAACATTACAGTGTTTTTAAGTCATGTTATTTTCATGATGAACTTGTAAAAATGTACAAAACCTCTTTGTTAAAATCATGTGTAACGTGGCCTGTTAGATTTTGAAAACAAATGCTAATAATCTTTCATGATACAGAACCTGAATTACTTTAATTTAGTGATGTTTTACAGGCAAGTGTAATCAGATGAAAACTCAGAAGCTAATTCACAATCTGTTCCTTATTCTATTAATCTAAACATTTTCTATTTGAGTCTTTCAGGTTGTTCCAGAAGATGACATGCTAAAGATAAAAGCAGTCAACTCGACTTTTTAACTAACTTTTTAACTAAGCTGGTTTTCATCTGTAGCATGTGCTTATATATAATGCTTTCCCGATATCCATGATGATGTGCTTTTGTGCTTACACATCTGAAGAATACTAGGGGCTTGAAAGTGGGTGTCCGAGTCTATAAGCCTGTGACATACAGAGTTGCTATTGATATTTTTCACACAGAGTATGCTGAATTTCTACACTGCAAAGGGAGGAAATTTACTGATTTTGATGAAGTTCGTCAGGAAATTGAAGTAGAAACAGATAGAATAACAGGAATGAACAAAGGCATTTCTTCAATTCCTATTAATTTAAGAATATACTCTCCACATGGTAGGTAAAATCATTCTACTTTGTATCTCTGTTGTGTAATGTATTTTTTTAGCTCTGTCTGTTTGGCTGTCTCCTCTTGTATGTGTTCTCACCGCTCAATTGGAAGTCTTCTGGGATGAAAAATCTTCTGAGATTAAGTTGAACCCAAAGTGGATATATATCTGGAAGAATCCTCAACTTCTCCATTGTTATGAAACCATTCTTTGGTGGAGAGCTGTTGCCACTAGAGCTGGGCAGAACACACACTCTCAGTCCCATTTAATATTCTTGTGATTTAAAAATATTCTCACTGCATCAGGATGAAACCAATCTCTCCCCCAGTGCATAAACCATTAGTTAGTAGCTTACTAGTAAAGACAAATAATCGGACATGGGAAACTTAGTGGCAAGAACTTCTTTTTGCCTCCCTCCAGATGGATTTCTTGATGAGTCATCTAGAAAGTCTCCTTGCCCTATTGGATGTTTATTGTTTGCTGTCCCTAAATATATGTTTAGACAATAATGGTGTTGGAAGCGGCTTTCTGTTGTAGATTGTAGACCCCCAGTATAGATGAAAGCTAGTTCTCTGGTTGCCATCTGCCCAATTTAATGAAGGCAATCTAGAGAAAATGTTTTGCATTGAATCTGTCTTGGATACAGGAGAAAAGTGGTTGAAGCACTTTATTTTTCTAGCCACCTCATCTCATGCCTTCATTGCGAATCAAAGGAAAGAAAGATTAAAATAAGAGGAGGGGTAATTAAAGAGATGATAAACCTCTCTGTGATATACCATGAGCAGCCTTGGCTCTGAACATATGCCCCCGAGCCCTTCTCTGCTCTACAGATGTGGCACAGCCAACTGGAGAGGAGCTTAACTAAACACCCTGCCTCAAATCTTGTTTGTTGAACATGCTGACTCTAGGAGAAAGTGAAATTTTCCTACATAATGCTCTTACTTTGGTTTATTAGGATCAGTCTTTTAGTTCAGCAACTGTTGTCTGTGTTAGCCAGACCCCAATATATTTCTAGTGTTTCTAGGAATGGCATTTTTCTCATTCGTCTAAAGGATAAACAAACCCAAAAGAACAACATACCCCCAAAACCTCTTAATGGTTTTGCTATATAAGTTAGGCTAGCTATTGACTTTTTGGGAATTTTGTAATTAGAGACACTGTTGAAAGCATAATCAGAAAAGAACTGTATTAAAAAAAAGAAAAGAAAAAAGCCTGGTTTTCGTTGATTTGAAAGATGCTGTTGTTGGTGCTCCGGTTGGTGGAAAAAGCTCAGAAGGCCACATTCACTTGGCTAAGAGCCTTCAAGGATTTTCAGTATAAGTATCATTCTCCTATGCCAGTTGCAATGTTTAAAATATTAAATAATACTAATAAATCCAGAGATGAAAGACCAGCAGGGAAACAATTGTACTTTTCAGATTGTCAGGCATTTTGTTTGAACCATTGGCAATATTTATATACCTATAAAGGTAATTATGTAGGGGTTTATGTGACTAAAATTTGTCTGCAGCCATATATGTATGGCTTTATGTATAGACCTCTAAAGAGGTCTACTCTTTAGACATGTCTGGCGCACTAACCAGTTTTATGATCCTGTGTTTTCCATCTAGTATTAAGCCTGACTCTTATTGATTTGCCGGGAATCACTAAAGTGCCAGTAGGGGATCAGCCTCCAGATATTGAGCAACAGATCAGAGACATGATAATGCAGTTCATCTCTCGAGAAAACTGTCTGATACTGGCTGTGACTCCAGCTAACACTGATCTGGCTAACTCAGATGCACTGAAGTTAGCTAAAGAAGTGGACCCTCAAGGTGAGCATGATTGAACATAACCGCTTTTTGTTCTCAAGTGTAATAATGTAATTGGAAGTAATTGACCAACTCTTGTGTGAAATATAGTTTATAATATATAATATTGATGTTTATATATACATTCTCACGTAGGCTTCAACATCACAATAACTGTTTGTTAGCTCAGTATCGTTCAGGTAATGATGCTGTAAATGTATTTTTAAAACTTTGTCACTATCTCTGATAAGCAAGTGGGGCAATGCCTATTTAGAAATTTTTGTAGTACCTAGCAAAACAGACTGTGGCGCCAATGGGATTTCTGAATACTTGCGTCATAAACTTTTTACAGTCATGTCATAGGAATGCTGAATCTTGTTAAAGAGATTTGAGGAACATGTTTCAGCACTGGCAATGATGATCCCTTCTTTTCCAGACATACCATAACTTGCAGGTGTAGCTGGTATTGTGTGATACAAGCTTGGAGAACGTCACATATCTGTTGTGATATAATTGTAAGATTTAATTGTTCTTCCTGAATATAAATAATTCTTCGCTATCTTTTTACTCCTGCCTCCACCCCGGTAAGGCCTTAGGACCATTGGTGTGATCACAAAATTGGATCTGATGGATGAAGGAACAGATGCAAGAGAAATTCTAGAAAACAAACTGCTCCCTCTTCGTAGAGGTGAGAATGTTCAGAGGATGTTCAGTTGCCTATATTCTTTGCAATCCAGATGGTGGTTTGGGTAAGGGTGGTGTTTGGGAGTCATGGAGGTGCATCAGAGGTTATGCTGGACTTGATGAGTTCCTAGCTTTTATCGTTATCTATTCAGCAAACATAAAAAGGTGGCTGTGCTAAGAACATCCTGCAAGTAAAATAATTTATTTTTCTGGACCTGGAAAATACACTGCATATTCCAGAGGAAGCAAGAAACACCAGCACAAGTTGTTAGCCAATTTTCTCTTCTGTGCCGGGTTGCTGCCGCTTGTAGCAAAGGAACCTTTTTTTCTTTGCACATGACAGAAGCAAGCACCAGAGCTTTGGTAATCTCACTGTAAACCAAGTTTTGACCCCTTCCAGAAATTTTCCATGGGGTTGTTCTGGCAGCTACTGCCACAGTTGTTCAAGCTGTTAACAGCATCAAGAATTCTGATTCTTGTTATAACTTACTAGTGAGACCACCATCTCTTCCCATGGAGCATATTGGTCCAGCAAAAGAGAAGAAATTTTTGTGTATTTTGCTAATATATCATTTATCTATGTTGACTTGTGTGTATTTTGATTTTGTTTTGATTTTTTTTGTTTGTTTATTTTTGAAGTGGTTTCTTTGGGGTACACCAAAGTTTCAGATAATTCTGTATTTGAATCAGTGATTTAAAAGGAAGTATATCTGTTATACATAAACAGGATGAACAATTTAGACACTGTTAAGGTCATTACAGTACTTGTAAACAATATCTGAAATGCCTAAATTGGAAAGTTTGTTTGAACTGAGGCAGTCTACTTCTATTTAATATGAATTCAGTAGTTCAGGCAATAGCTGCACTGATATAGCAATCAGTTTTGTGTTTTGTTTTAGGTTATATTGGTGTTGTAAACAGAAGCCAGAAAGACATTGATGGGAAGAAGGACATAAAGGCAGCTCTTCTAGCAGAAAGGAAATTCTTTCTTTCCCACCCAGCATATAGGCACATGGCTGATCGGATGGGAACACCATATCTCCAAAAAGTTCTAAACCAGGTAAAACCTGAAGCCTTTGTGGTGAAAGGCAGCTTTTATAATGATAGGACTGATATAAAATATTTATTGAAATGAGTGTTGTCCTGCAAACCTCACTTATTCTTTCCTGCTTTTAACCCTTCTAATTTTCACAATGTAGTAAACGAAGCTGTATATTACATGCAGCATATGAAAACTTACTGTGAGATGTAGTTTTTGATTTTTACTGTCAGTTCTGCGCTCCCCTGTTCTCTTGAATACAGAATATGAACATAAAAAGTAAGATTTGTCTCCCTTCCTGGGAGACACCCTCCTATTCCTTAATTCATAGAATGGTTCAGGTTAGAAGGGACCTTAAAGATCATCTAGTTCCAACCCCCTGCCCTGGGCAGGGACACTTCCCACTAGACCAGGCTGCTCAAAGCCCTATCCAGCCTGGTCTTGAACGCTTCCGGGATGGGGCAGCCACAACTTCTTCTAGTTTAAAAGGATTTTTAGAACTCAAATTTAGAAATTAAGAGGGGAAAAAACCCAAATGACACATTTAGAAATTGTGTATCCTGAGGTTTCACTGTATGTCTGTGATGTCTATGCTTTAACCTCCAAAATCTACACTTTATTATAGTTTTTAATAGAACAGTGTACTGTATACTAATGATATAGATGACAAATATCGTAATCGGAACACTTTGTTCACATGACCTTTATTTTTGCCCAAACCTTTGTTTTATTTCTATGAGTCCATGCTAAACCACATCAGATCACAGCTTCCTTTAGCATGAAATAAAGGTTTATTTCCCAGTTACCTGGAGGAGAAATCCAACAGCTTACTGTCCCAGTGAAGACACTGCCTACAGGAGACCTGGAGGAGTATATAATTCCCTTCATCGTTTTGTGTCTTTGGGTATTACTCTTTTCGTAGCACCGTCCCTTAGCCTGAATAACATGTGACCCTAATGATGATGTGCCTCAGCAAGTTTGAAGAGGAAAAGATCAAGTCGTGCCTACCTCTCTAAAATTACTGGTGATGCTATGATTTATTTTTTTTTAATTTAGTTTATCAGCTGACCAGTGGTCTTGGCATTCCTACAAGTTAAACTTGATAGTGTTTTTTCCAGTTCACTGTCAAATTGCAGCCTTTGGTCTGGAATAGACAAAGACCAGGTCAGCCTAGCTTTGTCCATTTTGGACAACAGCTGGAAACAGCAGAAAAGTTATTGATTAAGGTAGGAAACTAAGTGGCTGGCCTGCATAATTTCTTGCTACGGTGACTTTGGAGCTGTAATTTGACAGCCAGGTTATGTCATGCTCTGGACTGGCTCAACAGGAATGCTAATGCCCTTTATTTGTGCCTCAGAACTAAAGTGTTCAGCAGGATGCAAGAAATTGCTTGTGTCCTGCAATTTTGGCTGCGTTTAGGATGTTTTGCCTCTCTTTATATCCTGAAAGTTTAATCCACATGTCTTAGTTTTGAGACTGAAGCATGGGCTGTATACACCTTTGGACTGTCTTATCTTCCTGATTTACATTATTTTATGTACTATTAACTCTTTTGTCAACTGTTTCATAAATCTACCTATTTCAGTATGAACTGTTGGTCTTCTGTTGCTATTACTGCGTGTAGAATATTATATATGGGAAGATAAGTTTCACCCGTAAGATATTAGGGATGTACTAGTCTTTGTGGTTTCAGGTAATATTTCAATTTCTCCGCATCCACAAGGTGGTGCTCCAGGGAAACGGCAGCTTTTGATTTTGTGCCTGTTGGTGAGCTGAACAACTTCTATTTTGAGTTTACATATCTTGGTATATGACATTCTTAATTTATAGCTTGTCTGACTGGGGTTGGGAAGAGGGTTTGCAGCATAGTGCAAGGAGTCCACTTTGTTTTAATCAAGGAATGGGTACAATGCATGAGAAATTTATGGCACAGGTAAGACATGGATAGTGCTGTCCAAACACATTACAATGTACCTATGCAAAACTAAGTGAGGTAAGTTAAACACAGATCCGATAAGCCTTTTTATATTCTCCTTCAATATATTTTCCAGTACTTCTAGGTATATTTTCAGAAATGAAAACCGACAGTCCTGAGTGGTAGAATCTTTTTCAGACAAAATTCAAATATTAAAAAAAGGCGAAGTTCTATAATCGTTAATAGGAGGGCAAAATCTCTTCCCTTAGTATACTCTGTACAAGGGAGCAGAAATCACATGGAAGTGATTTTTCCCAATGGTGGGAGAATGCCAAGTAGGTACTCTGTATGGCTACGCTTCCCTCCGTCTCTGTTCTCAATGGGCTGTGGATGCTCAGAATCTCTTCCTTGTTCCACGCCGCCTTGTGGCTGTAAAGTAAAAGAGTTGTCATGCTGAACAAGTATATAGGGAATTGGGAAACATCGTTAGGAAAAACAGCAAAATGGGAGTGGTGGCTTCAGTGCTGAGTGAATAGAGGTCATCTCACATTACGTATGTAACGTGTATAACTTTTTTGTATGTAACTAAACAATGATGTAGTAACAGGGCTCAGTGAGTGCAAAAAGGGATATCGTATTGTTCTTTGTGTCCATTGCTTCAAAGATCAAAAGGATCACTGGTAAATTAGCACAGCTCATGGCTGATATGCTTGGCAGTCAGAAGGAAATGGTTGGGCTCTTGCTTTCGTCTTAATTAACAGTATAAAAGGACTTCTATTTGCTTTTTAGCAACTTACCAATCATATTCGGGATACCCTGCCAGCCTTCAGAAGCAAACTCCAGAGCCAGCTGCTTTCTATAGAACACGAAGTAGAGGCATACAAAAACTTCAGACCAGAAGATCCAACCAGAAAAACAAAAGCCCTGTTGCAGTGAGTGTCTGGTCTTTTGTCTGCTTTTCCACTTTGTATATGTTTGTTTTGCCCCCTTTTTTTTTTTTCTTTCTAATGGGCTTAAATTTAAAGATTATGATACGGTTAAGGATTCTAAATGCAAACACCAAAGAATTCTGTGCTTGATGTTCCAGAACACTTTATTTACTCTACAATTTCAGCAGATTTTTCCCTAAATTAATTTTAGCAATCCTAAAAAATAGAGAAAGCAAAACAGGAAAAGGTACAAAGATGAGCAACATGAATGATCAAAGGTAAGAAACTGCCTCTGATAGTACAAACACATTCTTCAGCCTGCCAAAAAGATGACCTCAAGCAAGGGAGGGAGATTGTGTTAGAAGTCTGTCAGATGAGGAGTATGAAAGGAGAATAGGGAATGGTTCTCTTTCCAATATAAAAACTTGGCTATCCAAAAGAACTCAAAGATGGCAAGATCAAAATTAATCATAGATGGCAGTCCTTCATGTGACGTGCATCTAAGCCATAGAGCTCTTTGCTGCAGGAGGTGATACTAAAAATTTGTGTGCTTTCAGAAAGCAGCTAGGCAATTTCTTGGGATGGGGAAGGCATTTAATGTTAGTAAGTACAAGGAAAAATTCCTGCTGTATGAAATCCACGAATACCAATTTATTGAGGCTAAGAGAGTATTCTGGAGAAATATCACTGTGTGCTTGCTCTGTGCTCCTAGGCACTTATTGTTGGTGGCTCTCATGGTATGGCTTTTGTTCTGCTGTAGTGCAGCTGAACTTACATTCAAGCGATAGTGTATTGGGGTGGGTATAAACCCCTTTTTTGCTGTTTGCCTCTCTGACCACGCATCTGACAACTGCCTATACCTCATGACTTCACTTCAGATGTTTTGGTTGCAAAAACAGAGGGGCATCACCTTTGACTCTTCCATGACAGTGTAACCCAGGTGGTTTGTTTTTTTTTTTCACTCTATGTATTTGGTGACTTGACTGCTAGAGACATATAGATGGAGTGGTGTGAATTGTTTGGCGTTGCTGGTATTTCATGCTCTACAATTGTAACATGTTCTAAAGGGAAAAGAATCGAATTCCATTTCAGCCTTAGCCATCCTACTTGATACTTCTCTGTATAGTTTTTTCTAATTCCTTCATTATAAGTAGGTGCTATAGGAGAAGTTTGTGGTAAAAATTCTCCTCACTTTGCCTTTTTTCTTTTGGTAACATAACTAGAACCCTTTCCTTCGATTCTTGAGAAGAAGTTCCATAATGCATGTAAGGAAAAAAAATAATCTGCCTCATCTCATCCCATAAAATGATCTTCAGTTTCTGCAATCCTCTTAAAAAATTAAGTCTGGGGCCCTACACTTAGACTCTTTCTATGATTCTGTTAACCTGGCCATATCGGTGTCTCAGGCTTATGTACAGTTGATATGCAATGTTATTTTTTGGCAGAAACTGTCATTTCAAATTTTATGACCAAATGCTTGTACGTACATAAATAAATAAATAATAAAAAAATTGAGCTATCCATGAACCTTCCATAACTGGAGGAGTTTGCGTGTGTGTTCTTCTAAATGCTCCTGCTGCAGAGGTCTAAGTACAACCATATAAGCTGGAGCTTGTGACAGTGACAGCTGCCACATTGACATGTTAGTACTGCTTCTTGGGCTAGCTTTTTTGGCACGGGAAAGTAAGTTCCTTAGCAATCTCTTCCAAATTTTCCAGCACTGGATCAACTTAGTGGCTTGATTCACACCATACTATTGGACTGTATCTTTTTGAAAGATATTAGAAGGACCAAAGGGTCATTGTGGAGGTTTAAGCTCTCCGCAAATGGTACCTTTTGCCATAAGATCGGAGATTTTTGCTTGTGGTGGTCTGCCCTGTTGAGCTCTGCAATTTCTGTAACAGAATCTAAATATGGTTGTGCTTTTCTATTCAAATACAGAAAGTATTCTAATTTAAACACCAGGACTTTCATTTGCTTGTTACTAAAACGAATGCTATCACTTTTTCTTCTAAAAAAAAAAAAGTTTAAAAATTTATGTAGTAAATAATGGTAGCACTTAAAATTTTGTGGTCACTGATAAAACACAAATGTAGCCTGCTACCCTGTATTTGTAGCTGACTTAAATATACAGTTTAATAAACAGTATTTTTTTAAAAAAATACATTTCTGAAGAAAAAATAATATGCTGAGCTATGTCCTGTGAGAGAGGAGGGGTGTAGGAGTGTGTGTGTAGGTATGGATTTTATAGATCGGCAGCTTGACCGAATGAATTGTTGTTACAGATACTTTTGTCAATTCCTAAATGTGTTTTAATATGCACTGGTAGTTACATAGTACTGAAGTAAGAGTTAGTAGTTGACATGCTTAAATGGTTGGTTGTTTGTTTGTTTTTTCTTCCCCACTTTGAAATTTAGGATGGTACAACAGTTTTCAGTGGACTTTGAAAAAAGAATTGAAGGATCAGGAGATCAGGTTGATACACTAGAACTTTCAGGAGGTGCCAAAATCAATCGTATTTTCCATGAACGTTTTCCTTTTGAACTAGTGAAGGTATTTATCCATCTTCCTGGTGTGCTTTGTGTTTTATTTCAGTATTCTTATGTTCATACTGATAGTTGTAAGGCCAAGATAAGGCCTGATTGGAAGAACATGGTCTTAAGTGTGGAAGAAATTACATGGAGTTATAATTGAGACATTTGGCTTCATTTCTAGTTTTGGGTACTGGACATGCTAAGAATTATGAAATATTGGAGTTCAAATATAATTACAGTCCCAGTTCTTACTATTCTCCATGGTCTTTTATTGTTTATCACAAATGGCATCTTCCTTCTTGTTAGATGAGGGGGGTTATGCAACCAATTGGAGTTAGTAAATGTAAGTTGTTGTGTTCAAGTGCCTAGTACCTATTAAAATTAGAGTTATGGGAAATAGCCATTTTCTGTGTTTTCTACTTCCTGTATTCAGTGCATTAAACCAAAGCCAGCTTTCAGTCCTACACTTTCATAGTGGGAAGTGGAGCAGAAGCAAATTTGGTGTTTCTGGAAAACATTTCTCCTCTTGATTCTCAGCTTCCCCTCACCATGAACTCTACTGTATCTCTAGTCCCCATTCTTTTACACTTTTGCTAAGCTTCTTTTCCACCTGTTTTAATGTTCTGCTACCTTGACATCCCCTAACTTTAAGCTGGGTAACAACCAGGCAGGGTTGTGTCTGGTTCCAAGGTTTAAATGTGGTGGGTCAACTAGCAGTCCCACAGAACAGATGCCAGTTGGGCTTAGGTTAATGACCCTTTTGTTTGTGACAGCACTAACTTCTCTCCACCTAGGTGGCTTGACAAGCTTAAAGAGAAGCTTTATAACTTCATAACTGAGACAACTCTCCTCTTAAATTTGGTTGACCAACAGTAGAATGTGAAGGGGAGGATAAACAGAACATAATCACAGAAGTTGCACCACTTAGGAAAAAAAAAGAGTTGCATCTTCCAAATCCTGTTTCTGGCTTTCTCTATCAACTCCGCAGAGTCGTTCTAGGTGTTGGTATATCTGGAATGGAAGGGTGCATAATTTTCAACAATCCTTCCTGCTGCCTGTAGCAGTAGCATTATAATGTTTTAAAATACTTACGCTTTGTTTAGCGTAATTAGAAAATAATATTTTGCCAGTTGAACTTGCCCATCTCCCAGTTATATTGGGAGAGGTAATATTTTCTGTTTTATTAAAAACTTCTCTAATATGATCTCATATGCTCTTGTTCCTCTAGATGGAATTCAACGAGAAGGAACTGCGGAGAGAAATAAGTTATGCCATCAAGAACATACATGGTATCAGGCAAGTGCTCCTGTGTTTTCAAGCCCAGTCATATTATAGAGGCGGTGGTCTTTTTAACCTGTGGACACGCTGGCTGTTGGCTGCTAGGCTATATTACTAACACACTGCTCCCAGCAGCTGATTTTTTTTTTTTTCTTCCACTGCTTTACGCTTCTGTATTTCAGGTAGCTATTTTTGGCTAAACAGTTGATTTTTCCCAAGGAAGTTTAAATTACCTGTAAATGCTGGAAAACTATTTTACAGAGAAAATCAGTGCCGTTTTTTCTAGTAGTGTCTGCAGTTCTGTTCAGCCTGTATACCTGAAAAGTCATAAGTTTTAGAAGGAAAACTTGTGTCTTGATATGGAAAAAACCTTTCAGGTTTTGTTGTGGCAGACTCCGTGCACTATCTTACTCCCCTTTATTCTTAACTATTTCTTAGAATGACTCATTTAGAAGTGAGTTGGCTGAGGTTTCACTTTGTGACTATGTCTGCAGTATATTATTAGGCTTGGGAAGAGGAGGTATTTGTTGTTTTTTTGCTTTGGAAAGACCTAATTGTCTCACTATGGAATGACTAGTCTGTTTTGGAGGGACACTTTATCAGATGCATGCCCATTTTTTTTGTTCCTTTGGCAATAGAACTGATTACAAAAAGCTTGGATTCTTCTTTTGTGGCATTTTTTTTCTTTATTTTTTGTTCCTTTTTTCCCCCCTTCTCCTACCCACTGGTGTGTATGTAATATCTTTTGAAAGCATTGCTTACAAGCTTTGTTGTTCTTAATGTTTTGGGAAATGTTCTGTGCCTTACTTGTATAGTAAATTCTCAAATCGTTGGCTCTAGTAGCTGTGGTGCTGTACCTGAACTTTTCTGGGCTTATCGATGGAAATGTCTTGATGAGCAATTTATGGTAGTGAACTGATAGTTTTGGGCCTGTTTTTAAGTTTGCTTTTTTATGTAATGTATCTGCCAAGATAGACCTTTGCAAGCGGTGTTTGAAAGAGAAGTAAGGCCTGACGTACGTGTTACATAGGTTTGTATACCTTGCAGAGACCAACTGTGAAATTCTCCATATAGGACTCTGAGTAACAGAACCACATTTCCTGGTGTGAGTGAAGAGGAGTGCAGCTATAGGATTCCTATGGGTTTGCTGTGCAAGTGATTGTGCATGGAGTGCTGCAGCTGCCATTCATCCCTTCATGCACTGCTGAAGAGGCTTTACTGCATTTTATCAGTACACCTTAGAGTTCTCGCAGTCATCTTCAAATAGTAGGGCATATTTCTACTCCTGTACTCCTACTCACAATGACACTTTGTTTTTTAGAGAAAGGAGCAAATTTAGTTCTGTGTAGGGATTGTTATTACTCAGGTGTAAGCCTCTGAAAATTAAGATATGAGCAATTCAGTAAAAAAATCTTCCTTGCATGATGTTTTTATTACTGTCTTATGTATTCTTTTATGTCCACAGAACAGGTTTGTTTACTCCAGATATGGCATTTGAAGCCATAGTTAAAAAACAGATAGTCAAGCTGAAAGGACCTTGTTTAAAAAGTGTGGATCTGGTGATGCAAGAGTTAATCAACACTGTCAAGAAGTGCACCAAAAAGGTATCTTGCAAATAGATCTGGTAATGTAAGTAAAATGTAATGGTATAGTAGATAATATAAAGCCTGTCTTGCATTTTACGTTATTATAAGAGATTTCTGATCTAGTCACTTGATGTACAGTTGTAATTACAACTTCTGCAAAACTCTCAAAGCAATGTAATGCTGGAAACATTCATTTTTGATTCCTGTATTTTTAATATGTATATGTATATCTATATACACACCTCATTATTCGGGTTTTGTTGAGTCAAGAGTTGCCCCCGGTTTCCTCTTTAAAACCATGTTTTCATTGGTACTGAAAATGGGAACGTAGGCAGCAATTCCACAGATGTATAAATCAGCAAAAAAACCTGTAGAGTTTTCTTTTCCAATGCTAATAAGAGGAAGAAACAGTAAAACTTTTCTAGAGCAAAGATCTCAAATGTGTTCAGACTTCTATTAAGGAAAGAAAAATGCTCTTTCTATATTTAAACTTTACTGGGTATCACCAGAGTTCTTGGCAATGTAATAGGTCTACAACTTCTCCTGTGCTTTTTTCATACACAAACATCTGCATATGAAACCCTAAAATGTCTGATCTCCAGCTGTCAAGAGGTTAGTGGAAAGCTACGAAGACTTTTGTCTCCCTTGTATTTGTACAATTGCCTTCTGTCCCTCTGTCTTTCCCACCGTCTCAGAGTTCAGGGTACCCTAATAGTAGCAATACAGGAGCGGTTCTGGGATGTGAGCACAGCTCTGCTGAAGTTGCTGAGAAATATCCTGTCGCATCCTCTGCATTTTTCTGAATAATGCATGGTTTTTTTTACCAATGAGCAGGTAAATGAGCTATTTCTTAAAACAGGAAAGGGTGACATTCTTTTTTGGCAAAGATCATAGAGCAGCAGATTCACCGCAATATTTTGAGCAGAGTTTCCATTTTTTTTTCACTTTTATCAAAGTTTGGAAGATATGCCATTTGAATGAATAGTGCAGATTTTTTTTTCCCCAGTGCTATTGGCCAAATTTACCGTTGTGTTTTGCAATTTACATTTTTAAGTATTGTTACTGAGATGCAAAGATGTTGCCACAAGGTGGAGCCTTCAAAGAACAAGAAACTCAGAAATTATTTAAAGCGCCACTCTGGAATTAGGCATAGTAGAAGACAGAGGCATGGAGAAGCCTCATCCCAAAGCTGAAAAACTGTGGTTCACATGTCCAAAGTGTCTTTTCCTCAATGTTCCATGGAGCAAAAGTACAGGAATAATCCAAGGGTTTAGGTCTTTCCAGTTTCTCTGGAAAATGTCCACTAATAGCAAGTAAAGCTTGCTTTGTAGTGTAGCTAACTTTAAGCCCCAGCATTTATAATAATTGCTTTCTTCCAAAGAGGAAAGCTGGAGGCTCCCCTGTTTGTGTTCTTCTGAAGCCACCCTGCAGATGTAAATTTCTATTAATTTTTCTTTTCAGTTGGCAACGTATCCAAGGTTGTGTGAGGAAACAGAAAGAATTGTTGCCGGCTATATTCGTGAAAGAGAAGAGAAGACCAAGGATCAGGTGAGAATAAATAGGAGACCTAACAGTTTCTGGAAATGTGTGGAGGAGTAAAGTTCTTATGTACAAAGTACAGAAAGACAGTGAAAGATTTTTATTTTCTTTTCTTCCCTCTCCCTTCCCCTGCAGGCTGCACATTTTAGAGAGGGAGAGAATTTGCTCCTCTGCCATTGAGCTTTGACAGAGTAGACTAGAATTATTACAGAAAATCCTTGTCTGATCTTTCAAGGTTAGGATTCGTGTCTTAACGTAGCATTATCTTGTTCCTGTGCCACAGTGTGCCATCTTCTTAGCTGTGCCACAACGGCTGCTGGTGGGAAATTGATTATTGATTAAACAAACACACACAGTAATACCCAGCCTTTTTTCTATTTTGTTTCCAGTCTTTTTTAACATACCAATGCCATGTTCTAATTACAGTGAGGCCCACATGCGATTGTGCTGGGACTCTTGTGGGAGTGACAAGCCACGTAGTGGACGTGTGAGCCCCAGCAAGCATTGCTGCTGAAGTTCTGTGTTACTGAACGACAGCATCGGCACATAGGCTGAGCTGGGCAACTCGGCTTCGTCTGTCTCTGGCTATGTTGACAGGCTTGCTGAGATGCGTAGTGTAGAACCTCTGGAAGTGACCTGAGGGCTGTTGTGCGCTTTAAAGGGCAACATCTCAAATCTTGGAAATTAATAGAGTAATTTATCCTTTGGATTCTAAAATCAGCAAGGAAAAGGTTCCTCCTATGGCCGTTCTGAAAGGCAGGGACTGCTATCAAGTTGATTTTAGGTTGTCGTATTATAAACTCAGAATTTCAAGCGTTTGTTAACCGGCACCATTCCAGGTTTGTGGGTGTGACTGTTGCTTTCCTTGAAGTTTAAAAAAAAAACTAGTTTCAGAGAAACTTCTTTAGAACATTCATCACCCAGCTAAGCACTCCAAATCCAGGAAACTTCAAAGCTTAGATTACATGTGAGAAAATCCACTGGACATGGAAACAGGAATTATTGTCTGGAGAGTGCGGAGTGTGACAACAGAAATATCTGGGGAGGAAGGGCTAGGCAGAGCTTCCAAGTTGTTCTGGACTCCTGACTCTCTAGTCCTGTCCCTGTGCGAGCTAGGGAGCTTTGCAGCATATCCTACTTCTTTTCCGTTAATCTGTGCTGTGAATGTAGTTTTAAAAATAATTTTTGAAAAAATTGTATTTACTGGGCTTGTATTTGCAGGGAACTGTAGTTAGCACACTCAGTTATTTCAAAATTTGGAAGAGGATACAAATTACTTAGAATAATTGAGTCTCTTTTTCTTATTATTCCATTCTTCATTGTGTGCACATACCTGGCAATTTCCCAGAACAAAGTACAAAATACCGACTTTCTGTAAATGCCAAGAATTGGTCAAATAGTTATTGTCACATATTCACATCATTATTTATGTTGTTAGCAGTTAGTGTTAATAAATCAAAATATTAGTGAGGATATTTTCAGAGGTAAGAGCTAGACCCAAATCCCCACTATCTTTTGCTCTGAGTAAAGCGCTTAAAATCTTCTGGATTTTGTGAAGAATTTTGGAGCGATGCTGTGTTTGAGGAGCTGTACAGAAATAACTGTACATTTTGAGGAGATTAAACGCTACCATTTGTTAGCAGTAGGTTTCTTCCTTGCTTCCTGCTGATAAATGGAAGTCTGACGAGGTGGGGGGAAACTGCAGTCTCCTGCATGTTCAAGAAGCTGTTCAAGGGTTGGAGTGAGCTTTCTCTAATACCTTAACAAGTCCTTTGCTGAGTTAGACTATCAAGTTTGAATGAAATTCTGTCTCTGGGATATTGACGGCCTGGCAAGTGTTAAGTACAGAAACCATTAATTCTGTTATTTCATTGACTAGCCTATCTCTCAAGCCAGATGCGTGCACCAGAATGGCTGTCTGGTACCTGGACTGTACATCTTCTGGAACAGGGCTAGCTTACCTACCACTTCTTTGTGTAGTACCCAAAGAAAATTTAGGTACCCCGATTTTATTTTTAAGGTTTGAGCTACAAATAGACAGAATTTTGCTTAACTAGCAAAATGTGGAGCTAGAATCTATGTTATATATTATTGAATGCTCTCTGGCTGTGTATGATAGATCTTTTTAAAGTGGAGAAGGGCCAAGACGGTAAAAAAAATAATGAGGTCTGTCAGGAAAAAAAAAAGGAAGAGGGAAGAGCTCTTCTGTAGTCTAGCTTTATTAAACAAGCATACAAACAAAAGTGGTGGGATTTGGAAAATATTGTTGCCTTTGGCTTGAACAATTATGAAAGGAGTATTAAATAACCCAGAAAACTCGAAAGTTCTGTTCTTTTCTCCCATCCTTTTTCACAATCTCTCTCCTCTACCTTACCCACCTTTTTTTGCTCTCCTGTCTCCACTAATAGGTGCTGCTGCTGATTGATATCCAGGTTTCTTACATCAACACCAACCATGAAGACTTCATTGGCTTTGCAAAGTATGTATATAGGGACTTTGTTATAAAGACATTGTCAGTTTTTTTTCTTTTAAACTAAGTTTAAAACACAAGTCCTGAAGTGTGACAGTGAAGATGCAAGCTGCAAAGTCCCAAACATGCAAGAGCATGGGCTTTCTCAATATACATAGTATTGAACTCTGTCCCACTTGTAGGGGATTCTTCACCCCAGTTCACAAGCCCCTGGTTTCATTGAAGCGGAAGCTTATGTCTTGGTCTGGAATCGCATGCATCTCAGGAAGCAGCTTTGGCAAGCTGATGCCCTCACTGTATCCATTTTAGGATCACAGAAGTGTATAGTATTGGTGGTCTTTCCACATTGTTGCGAATGCATATTTTGGGAGCTGTGATTCAGTGCGACACAGTTTTGCTCAGAGTAGTGGATGTCACCGAGTTATAAGTGTGCTTGCTGTTTGGCTGTAGAGAATAATAGTAGCAGAATGCCCTGCAGGGGCTGGTTTGACGTTCTCCTCGCTTAATTGAACAGGCTGTGAGAATATCCTCCAGAATGTTCTCTCTCAGCTTCCAGCAATTTGTGCCTCAGGGACTTCATACCAACATTTTGACACTAGTAAAAACATTAAAGATGTCTTCACTCTTTGAAGAATAAATGTTCTTTCAGTCATATTTATGCCATATTTGCCATAACAGTGTTTGGAATCACAGCAGATTTCATCCATGTGGGGTGCTGGCAACAAAGTTTGGCACCACAGTGTGTGTTATACTATGGCGTATTCTAGGTAGCGCTGTGAAGGAAGGTCTACGTCTTTGGCAGTATGCCTTGAAGGTTTAAGACATGGAGTTCAGTAAACTGAGAGGGGAGAATGCAAAACCAGGCACTGTTTTATGTGTTTGGTTTGAGCAACTTTCTGTAGAGTTGTTTGCAGGTCCTAGATATCTTTATCAGTTCTCTTGACAAATGACAGGATGTTGTAGGAATGGTAGCTGGCCTTCTAGAGGTCAAGATAACAACCTGCCTGCTATTTACTTCTCTTCATCCTTTTCTGACAGGAAAAAGTCTGCTAAAAACACTCCATATATATTCATGGTGTGTGGTGTGACCTTGGGAAGTCACATAGTCCAACCTCCTGTTCAGAGGAGGGTCAATGCAGAGTTCAGACCAGGTTACTCAGGGCTTTGTCCAATCAGATCTGGAAAACTTCTAAAACTGGAGATTCTCCAGCCTCTCCATGCAGCCTGTTCCAATGCTTGCCTCTCCTTCTGTGAAAAGACTTTTCCTTGTGTCATGTTGTAACCTTCTGTGTTTTATAGTCTTGGATTCCGGAATGCCAGGTATATCTGGAGCTATTTAGTTATGTTTCTCCCCTGGAAAAATCCCCCTCATGGATACTGCTGTAGCTCAGTCCACGGTCCTCACTGCTGTGTCTTTTCCAAGGAGTTGCAATGTCTGAGTTCAATTTCGTGGGAAAGCTGCTTCCTCTTTTGCCAGCTGAGATCTAGAAATCCCCAGCTGCTTGCTGTGTGTGGGATATAAGCAGATAACAAATGTCTCTTCGCTTAAGTTCACTGATAAGTTTAAGCAACTGTTTCTATAGGTTGAAACTCATGGGAAGTATCTTTGTTGACTTGTGCTCAATTGGAGGAGAAAACTTGGATAACTAAGAACAATTTAAAATGTAAAATATATTTATTTATGAGGTAAACAGTAGAGAATACACATTTTAAACTATAATTCTATTATTGTTATAGCAATTATATTAGAACTGGAAAATGAAATAATTTTGGATAGCATAAGAGCTTCTGCAGTATCTAAACATCCAGGACTTATAGATTCCCCAGATTCCCTAGGGTTGCGTTTCTTTTGCTGAGTCTTCTAGCCAGTTGTCTCATGTGACTGTAGTGTTTTATAAGTCGAAGTCCTGTCAACTTTGTTCATAAGAAT
The DNA here is from genome assembly GCF_963924245.1 of Chroicocephalus ridibundus. Lineage (NCBI taxonomy): Eukaryota > Metazoa > Chordata > Aves > Charadriiformes > Laridae > Chroicocephalus > Chroicocephalus ridibundus. The sequence continues at coordinate 32,032,337 of NC_086291.1, read as the reverse complement.
GAGAGCACAGGACATTTCAAACTACCTTGCAGCATTGCAGAGCCTAAGGCAGGTACAGCATGATGTGAATTGACTCGAGAAGGAATTAAGAATGCCTATTTGTAGACAACTTTGCATAGTTATGAAACTGTGAGATCTTAGAATATTAATGTATGTCTCATTTAGCAGAACGAGTGGCAAAATGTTGGGACTGGGTTTGTTTTCAATTGATGTAGCTCAGACATAGCTACGTGCTTCAATCTACATAAAGTAATTTATATTTAGACCAGTAAATAGAGGACCAATTGCTGGGCTATTTCTAAAAGGCTTGAGTTGCTTAGTATGATGTTAGTGGTCTAATTATCTTTCCTAAAGTGATAAAATAATAAAAAATAATAAAAAACCAAACAAAACCAAACCAAATGAATGGCAATGAGGTTTCCTAAAGCCGTCTCCTGTGTGTTTCTCAAACAACAGAATGAAATTGGTGAGGGGTTAGTGCTGTTTTTTTTTTTTTTTTTTCTGCGTGTGTGTTATTTAATCACAATTTATGCACCAAAGCTTATGCAACTCAGATGATGCACCAGAGGCAGGCACTGTTGTTTGGTCAAAAGGATCTGGATGATTGAGAGCTAAGCCCAGTGAACAGACACATGGAATAAACAACCTTGTGGATCTTCTCATGGACAGCCTGTGGGCTGCTGGTTTGATAGAGTGTGGTCTGACGGGCAGGATCAGTATTGGGACAGGGCTGAGTTTGGTGCTTCAGCAGTTCTTTGGAACAGCAGCTGTGAACAAAACAGTTGCAGCACTGGCCCGTAGGCTGTGATCCAGGCATGTCTTTCTTACTCTTTCGGAGTGTTTGTAGCTGATCTAATATGTATGCTGCTTTGTTCAGTTCATCAATGCCTGCTGAAATGGTATAATCTAATCCAAACAAAACTTCCTGTCACCAGTGGCTGCTCTGGTGGTCAAGTAGCCAAAGCCTGCTGGTTGAACACTTTTTTTTCCCCTCTTTCCAGCAAAATTTTAATTTTGTTGCCTAACACTTACAAACCACCACATAATGCAAATGCTTTTAGAATTAATGGCAACTTTTATGTTTTTGAGACAGGAGTGTGTTTTGTTTCAGGAACTAAGATTGCCAGAGTTCAAGAATTGAGCAAAATATTTAAAATATGTTTTAATTTCAAATATTCTCTGTTCTTAAAAGATTCCAGCTTTTTGAACCAGCTTTGTGACGGCTTCATCCACTGGTTATATTTACACCCTCAAAGTGCATATAAATATTAGAATAATATCCAAAACAAACTGTCAAGACAAAGCTATTAAGGAGCCTCCAGCAGGGGAGGATTTTGTTGTATTGCGCTAAATAACAGAAATGGCTTGCTTTTTGTCTCTCTTGAATATTTATTGAGGCTAATGTTTCCAAAGTGACCCGCATGAGCCATAATTTCTCTGTTCTTTTAGTAACCTTTACCAATCCGAGTAGGATGTTGTTACAAAGGAGATGATTAGTAGGAGCGGTCTGCTGTGCGTGTCCCTTCTGTCCTAAGCAGGCAAATACAAGCAGACATACCTTTACTGTAAGAAAAAGTAATTGAAATATGCACATATATGCAATGATTTTGCTGTGTTTCTTTGTTACTCTAGATTTCTATGCTGGAATCAGAAGTAACTATTACTGCTCAAATCTGTCCCTCGGGAACTGGCTTAGCTCGAGTTTCTTCAGTATAACTCTTTTCCTCTGCTTTCCTTAGTGCCCAACAAAGAAGCAGTCAGGTTAACAAAAGTGCAGTGGGAAATCAGGTAGGCACCTAACAGAGAATGGATAATGGCATGCGCAAGTTAATCCCAGCTGTTTGGTTTTCTTGGCTGTGTTTATTTGTTGTAAGTGTATCCATATACCTTCTCTGCTTCAAACATATGTAAAATGCATCATCATCATCATCATCATCATCGCCTTGTTTTACTGAATTTTTTTAGAGCCACCTGACTTCCATTGTTAGCATTTATCCTTTAATATCTCTGCTACTGCTTGCAGTGCTGGTTAGCGTTTTCCCTCCCATGCCATTTAGTGCATTGAATCTTTCATGTTACACATCAATGTATTTTGTCATTAACTGTAAACTTGTGAATTTCAGAATCCAAAACACTGGTGAGTACTTGCTTGTGTGTGCTTTTGTCATAGTTGTTTTACTAGTTCTTACGTGTTCACAGCTTAATAGCGGTGAAGGGGCAATTCAGCAAGCAAAAGCAGATTTGCCTCTACCTCTTCTGAAAACTTTCAGTTGAATTCACAAAGATGTTGGCTATGTACCGTAGTCCTCTCTCAAAGTAAACAAAGAATAACTGCTTGATGGTCTCAGAATAATTAGCGTTTTCACTGAGATTCATTAATGAAATTACTTGTCTGTTTCTTGTTACCACATAAGAATATGGGATTGATTCTGCAAGATGCTAAGTGCTCCTAAGCTTTGCTGCTTTCTTTGCTTTTGTGTGGGCCAGGGGCACTCAGTACTTCACGGGATCAGTCCTGTTTTTTATGAGAGATGAAAATAATGAAAATGCTACAACTTTAAGGGTTTCTGCTCACTTTGAGGGTTTTGCAAAGTCTTAAAAGAAAGGTGATGTTATGGAATTAATACATACTTTAAAAGGATATAAAAAATTCTCATAAAAATAAGGCAATGAAATTTTGTATAAATAATTACCCAAATTGAACATCTTCCTGCTGTTTTCATGTGCAATTTGGTCAAACAATGCTGAGGAGTGAAAGGTCAAGGGTTTTCGCGTGTGATCGCTGAGTTTAGAACCCTCGAGTAATAAACCTGAGACTTCAGAAAGTCTCCTATTCTGCTGTTGTCGATGAGAGTTCTAGCTTTTTTGAAAACTTAGTCTTTATTGTGGGGATAGAAATCCAACCTCTTCCTCCCACCAAGAAATTGCTAGTTATTTTTGAGATGTTAGTTAAAATAATCCGTTATCTTCTTGGATGAGATGGTCCCCCGGAGCCTGACCATCATCAGTGGCATTTTTGATGTAATATACGGTTTGGACTGAAATGAAAAAAGTTGAAAGGTCTAAACACTGAAATGGCTTCAAAGACTAGTCTCTCTCCTCTGAGGAGAGATTTCCTTCTTATCTAGCTGTGCTGGAACATGTGTCAAACACAACAACCATCATCACTTTGGAGTGTCCCATAAAAGGAAAATCGACCAATTATCTGACTCTTCAAAAATACACAAATAAAATGAATGATTTTTTAATTAAGTGAATGTTCTCTAAAGAAGTGGAGAAAAAGCTTGGCATTTCAAATTAAATGTTGAAACTAGGTTACTTTTGGTATAAAGGACTTTGCTGAACCTTTTATTGTAAATATAATAAACAGATATTTGTGAGCTAATTGTTTGGAGTTGAAAGGCATGAGAAAATGTTTCTGAAATAAAACTTCATTTTTGCAATTTGCTATTTCAGGGAACCAATCTACCGCCTTCAAGGCAAATTGTACGAGCTAAGTTCTGTAAGCTTTATTGTTGCTTTTCCATTTAGCTTCTCAGAGGGCAAAGTTTGTCTCTAACTCATTGGTTTGTTGAATACTTGCTACTAAACTACTTAATGTTAAACTGTCTTGTCTGTAACATTTCCTCAACCAAGTATAATTGCAGTTCATCACCTAACTGCTACTAACCTGCTGTTACAAGTATGAACTAGTATAACTTAATGTTATAGAAAACTTTAAATAAAATTAATACTTTGTAATTTACCGAGTTTCTCACACTAAAATGACTAATTGATGTTTATTTTATTATATAACTGGAAAGCAGTATTTATCTGTTTAAGTGCCTCTATTTTTCGGAAACATCTTTTTGAAAGGTGGGCAAATAAGTTTCTGGTAACCGAAAGGAAACATTAGCTACTGCTTAAATGACCGTGCTGTTTATGGGTACAGGTACTGTTACTGGTATTTTGTTTATACGAAGGAATTACTTCTATGGAGAAAAAGAGTTTTATTGTTAGACTTAGAAATATTTAAAGCCTTTTTAGCATTCTTTTCATAGCACCAGGAGGATCAATACATCATGGACAGACTCCTTTCTAACCCTTCCACCTCATGAGTAAATAAATATGTGAATGCCTTTAATATTACTAATTAGAATTAATTGTCTAAACAGCGGTTAATTTTATAACAAGTTACTCCTGGTTCAGTGATGCTTAGGTGTAAGAGTAAATCTCTGTATCGTGTGCATTCTTTGGTAATAGCTATGATGAAAACACATTTTTCCGGTTTGTTGCCACATCATCAAATTACATTTGTTATCTTTTCAAACAAACTTAAACTAACGCTCAATAAAGGAAAAAGGACCAGGTGGCACTGATTCTAACAGCAGTTGAATTGAATCTCTTGGGAGATCAAGATCATCAAGTTTTGCCAAAATAGTGGGATGCTCATTTGCAATCCATTGCTTTTCTTTTTTGTAGCTTGCTTTGAACTGGAATGATGCAGATCACTAGTAACTATTTCTGTGTATCTCAGAAACGAGATGAGCGCAGCAATATTGCATTTTGGAAAAAGTGTAATGCCAATTCCCATTAACATGTTTTTGCTCCGTTTTCCTCTACTACTAATTTATACTCTCACGCTTAATCTTTGGCTTTTTTTGTTTGTCTTTTCTTTGCTACCGCCTGAGGTTTTGACCTGACTCCACAAAGTTTCTTTTTAAGCCACAGGTTAGTCTGTCTTCTAATTTGCTTGAAATAATCAGTGTAATGCTTGGTTCTACACAGCACCCTAGCGAGGTCTGGTTCCTGAAAGCCGACCCACTCTTAACTGTGTATTTTGTGTGTCGAGATTAGTTTGGATGACTAAAATTTAATTTAAAGCTCCCCTTCGTGATAAACCTTTGAAGATGAAGGTGAAGGTGTCATCCATGTGCCCAATTGATACTATCTGTGTGAGAATGCAAGGTACTCAAATTATAGAAGATTATATATAATTTATATGAAATTCTGTTTTCATGTTTTTACATCTGCGGCAAAATCTGCTGCTGTGCTTGAACTAGCCCCTGTAATTGGAGAAGAGATTCCAGTCACTGTCCAAGTGATTTGTAGGTTTGGGTTCGAAGGCTTTGTTTAACCTGCCTCATTTACACCTTCACGCCAGCAACCTGCTTCGGTTGTTCTGGACACAGGTAGCATTCAGACCCCATCAATTGGCCTGAACTATTGTGCTAATAAGTAACTTTTTCTGCTAGTAACCCCCCCCTTTTTTTTTTTTTTGCTTTTTAATCCTGCTTTGTAGCATACTTTGCTGCTTCTTTTCTTCAGATATACTGAAATCCTGTTACCTTACATGACCCAGGAAAAAAATGTGTTTACAGAATTTTTTTAAGCAAGTAGATGGAAATGGAAACTTGTGCCATGGGCAGTGAGGTGGTCATGAAAAATCATGACAAGGCTGTTCTGTTAAGAAATGTCAGTATTTCTGTAAAAGACGTGGTGCCCATGAACAACCGCATGATGCTAAATTTTGAAATTTGAAATACTCTTGAATAAGACGTGCTGATGTTGAATTTTCACCTTATCGAGACTAGAGAAGTATTGCTGTTCTAAGTGGCCTTTAACTGTACTTATTTTTTAGGTTAAGATTCCTTTATGATTGACTTAACCACCTCAATCTTTGTTTAACTACATTTGGAAGCATGTTTCAGTTTTTCACTACTGAGTGCTTTGCTTCAGTAAAGACTAATTTTTTTCTTTAAAGTAGGCATGTGTTTAGGACTTAAGCTACTGTCATTATTTGAGAGTTATGCGATATATTGTGCAGTGATCTTGGGGGAAGCAGCATCACAAGATCTCATTTGTATTCAGTATCAGAACAGATCTGAGAAGTTTGTGCTCTGACATTTGGCAAATTACAGCGAAATACAGGTTTTCTCTCTAACCTGTTGTTCCTTTTTAGTCTCTGTAGTGTGAGGATCTTCATAATTGAACCCAAAGAACCCAGGATGCCTCACAGAGTAGTTTTTGCATTTTTTTTATTCTCTCAATGTACTTACTATTTGGTCACACGTGTTGTTATGAGAGTGACTAGAAGATAGAGTAGTGCTGGGAGTTGTGTTGTGTGTTCAGAATTATTTCCATGGAGCTACGTAACATAAGTTTAATAGAGAGTTATGTTAACTCAGCAAATGCTGCTGCTTATGTTGTTGCGGAAGTAGCCAGTCTTACGATTTTCACACTTGTATTTCTGTCTGCCCAGCCAATTTCACTTACCCTTCACTTATCTTGAAATCATCTTTCAAATACTTCTTTTAAAGAAATGGAACACTTTCTGATTCTCTAATGTATTTCTTTTACAAAGACCTTATTTAATTTAATGAAATGAATAAGCCATGCAGCAATATGTAAAATGTACCTATTGTGTCAAATCCTGCTTTCCTGTTTATCCATGAAGTGGTGGAGAATAAGAACAACAGATATGATTTGGGTTTTGTGCAGCTGAACTATCAGAAAATGACTTCCTTCTGGCTTGTTCGTGTGCATTCGTACCCTCTTAGTTTCATTTTTCAGACACCCAGATTAGATATCAGGACCCTGAAGGAAGGAACTGTGTCATCTCTTGTTCATCCTGTACATGGAGTCCAGCTACCGGTCAGAATATTGTCTTCACTAGCTTCTGGCAATGCCCATATTTTTCACCTTCCTGAAGTTCATAACTCGTGTCACTAGTATCCGGTTTGCACAGAGTGACGTCTAGAAATATGATAGAAAATATTGAAATGGATCTCTTAAATCCAAACCAACCAGAAAATGAACTAGTGAAAACAATAATGAAACACACTACTTTCATTTTTCAAGCTGAACTACTATACAACACAGCTAACACAATGGTTTTAAAAAAAAAAAGAACAACTCCCCCATCAGAGCTTTTTTTAACTTCAGAAGTCTCTTTGAAAAATCTTTGCTGCTTGTTGCCTGTGGAAGGATGCTTTTTTCTAAAATATAGCTTGAGTTACCTTTTAGGAATTGGCTGGAATCTAAGGTGTAATTCAGTTTCTCTGGAAAGTAAAACTGTGTTGCTTAATCTCACTTTGTTTTGCATTTACGTGTTGATCCAACATCTCCCTCCTCTCTGACCCCAGTGCTGGTACTGAGTAGTGCTTTGAAAGCGTAGCTTTTTCTAGTTAATAAAATGTGCCTGGGAAACAGGAACAATTCAATGGAGAAAAAATGAGGCTTAGCACACCAAGCTCATCTTCCCTCTCTTGATGTCCCCTGGAACTGCTTCCAAGTATTTTGGATAATTATGATCTGTTTTAGTGTCCAGGATATTTTAGAGGACACCAGGCCCTGTTTTCTCAGAGGGGTGTAGATAAACAGGTCTAGGAATTTGCACATGAAAAACACGTACCCAAGATACTGCTCTAGCTTGGTGCCGTGCTCTTCATGCCGTGTTGTGTGGGAATGACAGCTGGATCTAATCCTCAGCACACAGGATTTTTGAGGAAACAACTGGCAAATTCCTTCCTTTACAAGACAGTGACCAATGTTTGTATTAAAAAGTCAGCTTGTTTCTGTCCACACCCCGTGATGGTTACGCGTCTATGGGGAGATGTGTTGGGCTGGAGCAAGACAGTCTTTTGGAGCTATGCAACTAATGTAGTTCCTACATTAGATGTATTAAAAGCTTTATTACTTCTTAAATGGCTTGTATAGTTTAGATTTTAAAATCTTGGCTTGGTCTGTTCCGAGACCTCTACCACAAGTGTGTTCTTGTCGAATTGAGAAAATTTGACTCTATTAACGTGCTACAAAGCCTATGGTAATGATGAAGGAAAGCACTGAATGGTGTAAGCAGAGTGCACTACTTTCCTTCCCTTTTAACTGCTCATCACCTGTAAGGTTCTTGAACATGCTACTCGGGTGTTTCTCGCTGGTTTCCTTCCAGAAATCACCTCTTTATCCCCACTGTGACATCTGTCTTCAAATCTTTTACCCTGTCAAGTCTTTTACATGCGTCCGAACTCTGTCCATCATGTACGTGGCTATGTGCTTTATAGGAAGCAACACGGCATTTTCCATTGCAGAGAGCCTGGGTAAACAGCATCCTTTCTCATGGTATCTTGCTTCGGTTTCTTTATAATGCAAGAATAACCACTTTAGCACATTTGCTGTGAAGTATTTAGTCTACTGTATAGATATAGCTCAGCTGGTTGTGGAGCTAAGTTCAAGTGTCTGGGGAACCTTAATTTCCAGGGCTTTGCCCAAAATTTCTTGTGTTTGCATTTGTGTAGTTCAGTGCAGAAGAAAAATGAAATTAGCTTGGTTCCCCAACTTGTTCTGTGGCAGCTGCCTGAAGGCCAGTACGCTGGCTATAGATGCGTGTTGCTTGTTTCCTGTTAAAAGTTCACTTCAATAAACACCTTAAATAAAATGAGGATTTGATGGGTAATCAAGTTTTTATCAGTATATTTCCCTTAATATGCACTTGGACAAGCATTCCATGTCTATTTGTGGACATGCCTCCTCTCCACCTTTTTTTTTTTTTTTTTCAGTGAACATGAATATTAGAAATGACGACGAACCTCTGCATTAAACCCTTGTTAGGCTATTTTATCTAGTCAGCTCCAACTACGCTCTTGAGTCGCTCCATGGGAGTCATGTCCAGTTCTCTCATGGCTTATGCAGTCTTCAGAACCAAATCAATGTTTTCTTAGCAATTTTCTTACAGGCTAAGAACCCATAGACTGGTTTTGGATCTTCAGTGCTTTTCTTCTTCGAAATGAAATTGATGCTCTTGGATTATGTGCATTACCAATACTTTTACCAGCTTTTCAGGTGCAACTTCTGATCTCTTTTCTTTGGTTTGGTTATCAAATAGAACTTAGTCCCTTGCTTAAGTCCATGCTTATGGGAATTTTGAGGGAGTTCTGAAGGGCTTCTCTGAGCACTTCTTCCTATCTCAAGACTTCAATGGCAAGTAAAGGGTGTTGCCGTGGGAAGAAGCAGAATAGCTGAGGTTCCCTGCATCTGTGTGACTGGGAGAGTTCTCTTGCCTTGTTCAGAGTATGATAGGAAGGACCATTTGCTTTCTCATATATATATTGGAAAAGAATAAATGTTCCAACAAAATCGAAAGTTTCTGTCTCATTCCTCTTAAGTTTTCCGTTGTCCCTCTTCCTCTTTGCATGAGGTACCCTCCTGGCCTAAGTATTTACGAGTATGCTTTCCCATCTGTTCTTTCATCTTTGGCTTGTACCCATTTTGTAAAGCTCTGCCTTACCCATTTTTCCTCGGATTTTTATTGCTGCCTTAGGGTTCCTACCCCCCACCCCCCTTTTCTTTTTTCTCTTCTACCTTATGAGGGGAAAATAGCTCTCATATACCTCTCCTTACCACCGCCTCTCTTAATTTCAAATTAATTGTAGAAGACCTCTCCACTTTTTCACTTGATTCAACCCCTTTGGAAAATACCCAATGTGTGTCAGAAGCCACTTGTTTCACCATAAACTAGGTGCTGTTCCTAGTGTCCAACTCTACAAATGACTTGAACAGTTAGACTAGAATGGTCATATATAAATTGTGTGGACTTTTACAATGCGTTATTATGCAGCAAACAAGTGTCTTCAGGTTTACATGATCCTTCATTCATTCCTGCTTGCTGTAAGTACACACAATAATACTCAGGCTCCTCTCTTTCTCCAACCTTTTGACTGAAAACACTGTATTCACTTTATATTTGGTTTGTTTTTTGTTTTTTTTCTCGAATGATAGGAACCCACAAAATCTCTGTTTTGAATTTGCCAGAGACTGAAAAAATGCACCTGTTCTTGTTTTCTGTAGCAAGTCTTTATTTCAAAGAATGTATGCAGCAGCAGAATTATGTCAAGTGAGCAATGAACTAAACTTGTGCCCGACTGCACCCTCTGCGCAGGTCATCCGGAAAGGCTGGCTGACCATCAACAATATTGGCATCATGAAAGGAGGATCCAAGGAATACTGGTTCGTTCTAACTGCAGAGAGTTTGTCCTGGTATAAAGATGATGAGGTAAGGAATGACACACTTCTTTCTACTGGCGGGGGGTGGGACGGGACACACGATCTATTTGTTCAGTCTTCTGATATCAGCTTAAATTATTAAATCAGCTTGTACAGACTTTGAACCGAAAGAATGTTTTAAGGTTTTACCTGCCTCCTTTAAATTTTCTGGTTTTGATTCATGGAGAATGATGACCCTCTTAGACTTCTGTTGAAATGATGATAACATAGGTACAGGGTGTTGTGGGGGGGTGTTTCTGTTTGTTTTTTTTTTTGTTTTATTTTTTTCCTCTCTTCCTGTGGCTTCCAGATATTGGTCTAAAATCTTTTGGAATGTCCTGGTTATTGTCCTGTGCCTGTTTGAACTGTTCTTACGCTTGTACTGTAAATTGATCATAAATTGTCTACGTAAAGTTACTCCTAAAAGTAAGTACATGATGTAATGATAACAATTTTTCTCCAGTCTCATATTCTGGGAGGCTGAAAAGCCTGTCTGCAGAGTTCTGGAGCTGGTTGGTATGGATTTTCAAATTTGCTACTGAAAATCCAAAAAATGCATCTTGGTAAGAAATGTCACTGCTGTCAGTAATCTGAGGTGAGTAATACGAAAACTGGAAAAAGCATTTCTCTGATAAACAGGATATCTAGGTTGCTCACTTTATTGAATATATCAACTTCACAGTAAAGCCTTTGTGTTTTATTTAAAGGCTTGTGTTGGTTTTCATAGAAAAATTGGGCTACACTTAAAAAACCCCAAACTGTTATTTTCTGATTTTTTTTTTATTTTTAAATTACATGTTTTCAGCAAAAATTTAGTGATTTTTTTTTTTTTAGCATAAACCAGTTCGTTGGATGAAAGAGGCGCAGGTAATCAATCTTTCCAGTCAATCTTTCCAGCTTATTCTGGTTTACCCCAACAAAACATGGGGTTTGTTGAGGGCAACTGTGCAGGCAATTCATATTCTGTTTAATTTATATAGTATTTTGCTGCAGTGAGATTTTCTAGAACCACTGGGGAGAGGTCCTGCAACGCATGTACTTAAGCCAGAGCTCTGCTGAGTCCTGCAAGTCCAGAATCTGATACTTATCCTTGGTAGTTACATCAGTGATAATGCTGATGGTGGAAACTGCACTTGTACAGTAGGTTTTTTTTCCCTGAGTCAGTAGCCATTTTGGGATAGACCTTAAGATTGAGGGACAAATTAGATTGATCTTGAAGATTCTGCCCGTCGCCCTTTCATTTAAGTTTTAAAGGGATTCAAATGTATTTACTGTAACAGGAAAATCAGTGCGTGTCAGACACTGGGGAGGATCCAAATGCTAGGTGTCAAGAGGGGAAGTTTTATTCTCAGATTACTGAAATACAATTTGAAGTATTATATTGCAATGACATAAAAATGAATCAAAGAGAATGCAAAGGTACCTTTATGAATATGAAAATTTGAAGCTGTTGTATTTGTGATGTAACTTGAAGCTACTAGAACTTGTTGTCTTAGATTAGCTACCGGTAACTGTAACTACAATAATTGATGTTGTGAGGTTAACACCCCTTGCTATGCTCCCTCTCAAACACTTGGAGGTGCGTCTAAGATGTGCTGTGGCAATTTTTGAGGTAGTTTTGGTGTTGCTTTTTTGAGTCTGATCTTTGCTTAGTGTGTGCAATATAAAAATTCTTGAAAATGTTTATGGAATGTCTTCCGCTGTGCACCTTCAAAAAGAAATTGTTTTGATAGTGTACTAGAGAGTTTCACCTGGGGATCTTGGAATAGTACATGGAGGGAATTGGCCACTGTCTGATTTCTATATGCATAGTTTAAAATATTGTCTCTTAATTGCCAATCAGTTGTGTTTTGAGGGTCGTGAAAATAACAGTAGTTCATTCAGTCCAATACGGGAAATTATTCAAGGATTTCTTAGAGTGGTCAGAGAAGATAACAGCATAGTGTTCCATGCTTTGCTGGTGGAAGAAGTTCCTCCTCAAGTACAGATTTGCCGTATAATTTGATTATTCTGTCCTGGGAAAGAGCTCAGAAAGTTTGTTTCTATTTGGTGTTTTTTTTTGTTGTTGTTTACTGGGCCTTTCTCAGTAGGTTTTCGAAAACTAGTAAGCTCTGGCTTAGATACTTTCTGAAGATGGTTAAAGACACAGCTTGACCATTAGGTTAATCAAAAGACCAATGACTTGTTTCAGAAACAGAACTACTGACTTCTAAAAATAAAGAAACAAATATTTGATCTCCTGGCTGAATTCTTATTTTTATAATTATGTTTCTTCTCCTTAAAATGTTCTCCTGGCTTTCAGCTTGCTTTGGTAGTTGTCACATCCTGTTCTCAGATGGTTACTGAAATGGCTGCAGGCTGGTGTATTTCCACCCTGGTACGGTACGTAGTCTTCAGTGATGTGTGAAGTGATACCCGTGTTTATGTGTCTGGACTGTGCCCGGGCTCAGTGCCGCTGTGAGATCCTAGGGAGATCCGATCTCCCATGCCTACCACTTGGGCCAGTCACTCCTGCAGTGCTTGCACAGTAGCGAGAGCCTCTCCATCGCAGCTGGGGAAGATGCAGAAGGTCAGGTCTCACTCTTTCTCCTGCCACAGGGTTCATTCTCCCTGCCTCTCTACCCCTGAGTAAGTAACGTTGTAGCAGCTTGAGTACCAGTGAGCTCTGACAATGTTCTTTACAGAGCTGCAGTGCTTGCTGGGACCTCTACGGCTGTGTACCCCCTCTAGTGTAAACTGAGCCCTTTTTCTGTAGCCTGGAATTTACTCTGAGATTAAAATCACACTCTGAATGCAAGTGGTTGCTTGCTAGTGCCATTAGGAGGACGTAAATTATTTCCTTTATTTGTGAGCTGCAGCTTTTATAAGTGAAGAATCCACAGTGGAATGCATTTTGAAGCAAGTTACTTTGGCAAAAGATTTCAAAATTTGTTGTATGATAGCAGTATCACAAAAGAAACAATTGGTTTCTTGACACGGTTTTGTTGCTGCTGAAGCGTACTACAGGATTTTATTCCTGATGAGATGGGAATCAGTGCCTAAGAACGCTTTTGAGGCGTATAATTATGGAAATATCAAGTTGGTGTTTGAAGAGTGTGGGTAAAGCAGTTACAGTATCAGTTACGTGACTACTAATCCGGATTAGTTTGTGATCCTGCATACAGTTGCTTGTGTTCATAACTTTGTTGCGTGACCAGTACCATGACTTTGTGCTTTTTCCACTTGCTTAAAATTAAGCAAGGACAGTACTGTGTACCACTTTGGGGCTGTTATAAATAAGTGCAAGACCTCACAAATACCAGTTTTCTTTCGTAGAGTATTCCATATAATACTAGCTGAAGTATTATAAGGCATACCTACACAGAAAATATTAAATCTGAGCATTTTAGCTCTCGGTTGTTACCGCTTTGTTAAGAAGCGCAAAAAGCTGTAAACTTTTGTGCTCAGGTTCGTTTGAGAGTCAACCTGCAAATTTGAAATTTGTGAATTAGCCATTTTATGTTAGAATAAAACGGACTTTGGGAATGTGGAACGCCATTCTTGGTTGTGAATCGAAACGCTCTTTGTTGTAAACAAAAGCATGCCATTTGTAAAGTGGTGTAGCTTTTTTTACAGGGTATGGTCAAAGAATGTGACTTTATTCTTTCTAAAGCATCCAGAGATTTCACTGGCATTATTGGTGTGCAAAGGATGCCAAGCTAGGCTCTAGGAGAACTTCTGAAAATGTGGAATTTACAGCTTTTAGAAAAATCCCCTTATTTCCAAATAAAATATTTTCATTCTGTTTCAATAGGAAAGGAGAGTATTATCAACATCCAGTGATAGATGCAGTTTGTATTATAATTTCACAGTTTGTTCCCAATTGCAAAATTCTGTGTGGTTTGGGAGGGAGATAGGAAAATAAGTGAGGAGGTGAGAGAGTGGAAAGGGGAGAAGTTACTGTAAGGTCTACCATTGTGTCTGTTTATAGAATTAACTTGCCACACAACAAGCTGCTCTCGGCTTCTGTGGCTAGCAGGAATGTTAGTGATTTTTATTTTGACAATAATCTAAGAACAGGAGTTGCTCGAGTTATGCCTGAGAAATAAATGGGAGAACGAAACATACAATGGTGCCGCAAAGCTGCGTATAAATAAAACTTATTGTTAGTGAGTTAATGAGAACAACTAGGAAAAGAGTACTATAGGAAGCACAGTAAAAATTTCAGCAGTGGGTTTTATTGTATTTTATAGGCAGTGTTGGTTTGACTCTAGGTGGGTTGCAGTACGCGGCTTGGTTACTGACCGGCCGTCTGAGATCCAGAGTGACTCTTGGCTGGAGCTGTTGGTGAAGATGCTCTGGTGTGTCAGAGCGGTTTCCCACTGGCGGCCGTCCCTCAGGCTGGGTTGTCATGCGACTGCCTGTCTGTGCCTGCTGTACAGGTGAGAGGATGTTCTGCACAGCAAGTGTAGACAGGCAGACACATGACAACTCCGTCCAGCCAGTCCCTTGGAGCCATCGCCGCTGGCGTGCAACACTTTGTACCATTCCGGTTTGGGGGGCTTTGGAGGGGGGGGAAACACACATAACAGAATTGAACTTTACAACGTTGGGAGCTGTAGAACAAGAACAGAACTTGATTTTATTCGGAAAAGAAGCATTTTGGTACATCGGTTATCGTTGCGCTGACATGTATCAGAGATGCGATTTCAACAGGCTGGTCACACTGAACATTTGGAAAAACAAAAAAGGATTGAAGCCATGGTTTATTTTATATGCAATTCGTACAGGATTCTGCCTGCATATTGTAGTCACACATAGTAATTTAACCAGATGGTTTTACTCTTCTCGGAAGCACAGAAATACTGAAGTTCAAGATAAAGGATATGTTTATACAGTACATATTTTCTAGAAGCAGATAAGTACAGTAATCTTGCATGTTAAAAATAAAAATCTTTCTGTATAAATGGAGGAAACCACTTGCACATTAACCCACTTAAAGGGAATGTGCTGGAAAGAACACTGGTTGCATTTTATATCTATTTTGCTAATACGTTAAAGCTATACACTTATAATGACATTTCTTTAGTATTCTGCTTTGCATATTATTTAAATTTAGCTTTCTCTCAAAATCTGTACTTCATAAGGGAAAAAAAACAACTTCACAATTTCGGTAAGTTTTTCAGTTGAGCATAGACTATTGTATAGATGAAAAGCATGCAAATAGCATCATTTCACATCACAAGATGCGCTGCTTCACTAAACTCTCCTGTCTATAAAACACACCCAGGAACTGTAATCCGATTCTACAGTTACATTTGTAGCATCACTGGGGTGTTGTTTCGAAAGGTATAAAACACATTGGAAGCTTAAAAAGGGAAAAGAATAATTGTGTTACATTTCTATACAGATGAAATGATCCTGGTTTATAGTGGTGTTCTTAGATCGCTGTTGCTCGCTAGTGCCACCACAGGTAAGCAACAAAGTTGGGCTTTCAAACCATCCCATACAGAATAGCAGCAAACCACTTCTAAGTTTCATCCTGAAAACTGATTATAAAAGGGATGAATTTACCAAAAGGCTAAAGGTGGGGATAGTGTTGAGGTTTTAAATTAGACTAATAATAAATTAATATGTAATTATTCAGGTGTTTTACCTCTAATCATTATTTTGCCATAAAGAAAAAAAAATACATTTTAGCTAATATACAAGTTGAAGCGTGCAAATTAAGTTTATCAGTTATATGAATAAAACTTTCTTTGAACCAAACAAAGTGGAATAATATGTCGTAAAAAAATAAATCAAGCACAAAACATGACTAGCTAATTCAGACATGGAAATTTAATTCTGAGACATTAAATAGGTCTTAAAAAAAAAATGAATCAAGCACAAAAGATGACTAACTAATTCAGACACGGAAAGTTAATTCCAAGACATTAAATAGTTTTACTTTGACTTTATAATAGGTTTATTTACATTTTTGTAGCTCTAAGTAAAATTTTAAATGTATGCTTTAAGTTGGCATGTCTTCCTACCCACTTAATGATTTTAAAGAAAACCCAAAGTGGCAAATTAGAAGTACTTCTAAAATAAATATAAGACACTGCTTGTTTTATAGATTTCGTCAAATTTAATTGCTACAGTTAGTTGTTAAAGGAGTCGGAGATCTTTAGTCTGGGAAAAAATTAGGTCTCAGTTTGTGTGTTATGGATCCTCCTTGAAATTGCAAAGAATTGTACAGTAAAATTCCTTGGCAACCTATAGTATAAAAGGATTGGAAGAACGAAAGTATGCGTTTTAAGTAAGAGGCTTTCTACTAGCAACTATCAGGGAAGTTGTGCAGGGAGTAAAAGTTGTAAGTGGAAAGATTGTGTGGCCTTTCTAATAACTGTACACAAGGAGAAATCATCGAAGAGTCAGGAAAGAGCTTTGCATCTTGAGCTGAGGCAAATTTATTTTGCCTTCAGTCAGTTCATTGCCTACCACTAATGACTGGGTAGTGATCCCCACTTGATTCTTAGCTAAGAACTGATATTCCTTGAAATTGTAGCTAAACGGGCTAAACGCTTTTGTGTGCTGTATCTGATTCATTGGGGCACTAAAGGGCTAGAGAATATTTTGGAATCCTTGTAAGAAAAAGAAAAAATCATCTTATCATTGCCAATATTATATTCACAGAAACCTATATTAAGGATTTGACTTTAAATATTGGTAGCTTGGAAATGGAGTTGAGAATTGTATTCTCTCCGACTGTGAATCAGGACTTTTTATTTAAGGGCAGGTTGTTATTTTTAGATACTGTTTTGCAAAGCAGCGTAAAATGCAGTACAGAAGTACAGTAGCATTATTCAGGAAAGTTTCATTCTGAACTGTGGCATTTCCTGTCTTTTTGTAGTTTTAAACCTGACCCTTAATATTATTTCAATTAGGATTTTTTATTATTTTTTTTAATAAAGTACAGTTCAGGAAGCAAAGCCTTTGGCAAGTAAGTTATGCTCTTGATTAAAATTCATTATTTTAATAAACCCACCCACTAAGATTTAGGGTTTTTTATTTTCCAATCTGCTTAACAGATTTTGATGAAAAGATTATAATAATTTAACATTCTGTTTGGAAGTTGGGAATTTTTAGGCAAGTATTTTGTTATTTTGATTTTAATATTTTTCCATACTGCAATGATACTTGGGTGGTCTGCAGAAACGTCTGTGGAGGCACGGCGATAGTACAGGAAGGGGGGGGGGACAAGGAGCGTGGAGAGGGTAGCGGTGCCTGTTAGGCTTCTGAAAATACAGATGTGTTAAATAGCTCTGGTGATGGCCATACAGAAGATAACATGCAACTTAATGACAAGGCAGAAAAAATGTCAAATGACATGGTTTTTCTTTTTTTTAAAGTAACTAGTTTTTTTCACGTTTGGATGCTATTTGATCTATATTTATTTCTGTGAAGTGACTTCCCCCCACCCTTCTTTGTTTTCTTTTTTTTTTTAACATTAAAGGAATATATAGAAAAGGTTTGAAATATTTTCCCTATCTGATTTTGTTGAGTTTACAAAAAAAAAAAATTGCGCTCCTTAAAGATGAAAGTCCATTATATTGAAACACCTATTTAAACGTTCATACTGGCTTTAATTTGCTTTTCACGTTTTTGTGCATTTTATATTAATATGAATTGTATAATTTAGTTCATAAACCAGGCTTAAGCATTGGTATTGTCCAGGTTTTACAGAATTCTCACCACGATTTAGCATGCACTGGATCCCGCTAATTTTTTTTAGTCATTGCAAAAAAAGTAGTTTGTTCTTTTTGGTTTTTTTTTTCTGTTGAAATATTTGTATACAGCTATCTTGTGTTCGTTGACATGCATATTTAAAACCTCTGCTTTTATAACTATGGCAATCTTTTCTGGAGGATTATGCTCAACTAGAACTGGTTTCAACTAAACCAGCACTGTTTTAAGAACCACAGAATCAGTTAATTCACTTTGAAAATGTTTTGATTGCTGAGCTGAAGTAGATATACTTCCTTATTCATTCCTAACAATACAGGCTTTCTTTCCATATCTCTTGCTTTGCCCGATGCATTTCCCGCCCCCCCCTCCCCCTTTCCAAGCCCCATGCCAAGGGGGCCTCCTAGATCTCAGCCTTACAGTCTAAAATGTAACTTTGAAGACTCATGGGTGTATGGGAGGGGAATCACTTCCTAAATCCAGAAAGGTCATTTAAAATAAAGATTAATGCAAATAGTGGACTTAGAGATAAGAGAAACACTTAGTTCCATATATTTTCATTGTCTTTGCTTATTTAGCAAAAGTTAGCGCGGGCTGTCTTCAACAGCATTTTCACTGAGAGCCTCTTACTGACTGGATAACAATACTTCCTTTCTTAATTTCTAGATCAGAATTATAAAAAAAAAAAGTAGCTATGCAAGCAAGCACTAGATAGAAAAAAATATTTGCAAACAATCATATTCCCCTTGAAAGCATAACTGAGCAAGTTTCTTAACAAGATTTGAAAACATTTTTCTACCGCTTAAGCAAAATCTGAGTCAAAACTTTTCTGATTTGCTACGCCTAAACCAGCAATCATACTTAAAGAGAGGTTGAGAAATATTAATGCAAATTTGAATCTGGTTCCATCCCTTTCATTTCTCTCTGTCTCTTCAGATTTTCTGTTAATAACTGCATTTAACCGTTTGTTGTAACTCCACTTTAAAGTAGAATGAGAATAAAAGTTCAGTCTACTCACATTATAATGGATTAAACCCCACTAATTTAATTCTAAAGATAATCTTCTGCGAAATAAAGGAAGGAGAGGGTGGGTAACCTCTAAGTGTACATAGACATTAAAATAGAATTCTTTTAGTGAAAATCCATAAGGTTTGATGGGAGGCTAAGGGAAATGACAGTGCTAGGTCTTGCTTCATAGGCTTTAAGGCAGCCAGTATAGACACAGTCACGCTAATGCTACGTGACCATCTCTCCCCAATAGGACTTCTATTGATTATTCAAGGAGCAATGAAAAAGGTAATAATAATAATATACATATTTTAAAAAAAATATTGTATAGCATCAAGGCTGTCTAAAATATAACATGCATTCTGCAAAATTGGCTGCATATTTATGCTAATTCTTTTTATCGTATAGCTATTCAAAACCTTCCTGGCAATAATGAGCACCATATAGATGGGATTTTTTTTTCCGGTTGCAGTAGTTTGTTACTAGTGTTAACTTTAGGGGAGCTGACTCTGGAGTTCAGCTGGTATCAAATTGCAGCCCAGACTTTTTGTATTATTTTGTCCGTGGGGATTTCATTCAGCCTGAGGGTTTTTTTCCCCTACCAGGACAGCTGGAAATTCACCAAAGCAAACTTCTGCATTCGTTTACAAATTCCATTTTTATCAGTGGGATTCAGGACAAAGTAACTTATCATTTTGAATGTTAGAAGAAATATCAGCGATACAAAGTATACATGAAAGCGGCAACAGTCAATCTGTGCTGATCACTTATAGGCAATGGCCAGCCAGGTATCGGGATGGAAAGCTGTTTGTTCCATTTTATTTATTTATTGTTTTTTGTTTTTTTTTTAATTTTCCATCACATCCTGAACTTTCAGAGGTAATTTTTCCTGACAATCAAAGATTTTGTATTCTACACGGCAGAAGCCTAGCATGGAGTAGTCATAGATTTCCTATGGTTTCCCTCCCAGTTTTCGTTAGCACATATAGCGTAGGTTACTTGTAAAGAAGTTTCATCTGCATATCAAAATCTAAGTACAGTTCTCCCAAAGGTGATCTAATATAATTTACAATAATTTAAAATAATATTCATGCATTTTTTCTATTATTTTATTACTCTAAGAGAAAATAATTTCTTAAAATTGATCTTCCAATCATATTTCACAACAGGAGCTATTCAGATACATACTTCTAGCAAGCCTTTTCTGCATTAAAAAAAAAATATTATATACTCCGTAAATATTTATACTGATTGCTACAAGTAAAAAAAAAAATAAATTAAAATTACCTTTTTAGTTTGTGGGGGGAAAAAAAAGCTTTATTTTAAATGAAAAAAAAAAAAAAAGAAAAAAGAAATGACCGACTTAAACTCTACTCTTGTACACTTCTCTAGGCAGTATACCTCTAGGCAATATACCTCTCTCATTTCTTGCATAGGTTTTAGTAAACCATCAGAGCTCCATCTTTCTTGCAGTGATGACTGGAGGAAGGGGGGGGGGAGTCACCTAGGTTCGCCAGGTCATAGGCCAGGTGTTCTTCCAAAGTAGGCCTTACCAGAATGTCTTCCCCGCTTTATTCTGAAGTCCTCCTTTTTCACAGTGTCCCTTAGCGTTTCTTATTCCCTAGTGTGCAAAACCTGCGAAGAAAAATACTGTATATGAGATCTGAAAGGAGCAGTGAATGTCTTCTCCTTGGCAATAGCGACTTGCGTCCCCAATAGTCCACGCCGCTGCTTTCCCTTGCCCAGTCTAACCAATGTGCAGACTACTGTACAACAGCATTGTCCTGAACAGGTAGTCTGAACACTGGGGCGACGGAGCAGGATCTCCGGACGCGTCTATTTATTTATTTTAAATCCTCTTTTAGTCTCGGGGAAAAACTGCCTTCCTGCATCACGGGTTGTGCTCGGCTCTCCCTCACACTCTGCAGCACTCACTGAAACACACTGAAGTGCTGTGATTTCCAGTCTTGACGTGGCACATTTGCAGCAGACTGGGGATCTGGCAATGAATTTAGGACCAGGAAAAGGGGGAGGGCTGGGCCTGAGAGTCCATATATGGGATGATGTCACCCTGGGGAGGTTTGGGTATGCACTGTGCCGCTGGTGAGACCGCTAGAATTGCCTGCTCTCAGACATGGGTCTGTGTATAAAATGGTACCAGATGTTTTAGTGTAATGTTAAGCAGTCATTTCATCTTCAGGCCAGATTTTTTTCTTCAACTGGGCAGGAAGTGGGCCCCAGTATGGAAAAGCTGTAAAAAGTCAAGATGTACAGTTTCGCTGCAGCCAACGGAGAGCGAGTTAATGTAGACGCGGAATTTGCTGTTTTGTGAAGGCTGAAAAAACCGACTTTTTAAAAAGGATTCTTCTCGGGAAGCAAATGCAATAAGCCAGTGCTTATTTTCTTTCTTTTTAATGACTCTGGTTGCGCTTTTCTATTTTGGCGTTTTAGACCAAGAAAAGGGCAAATAGGTTCATTTTTTTTCTTGGAACTGTCAGCGGCATGCAGGCTGCCGAGACTTGAACAGTAATTAGAGTTACTTCCTGAAAGTGAAGCCCCCATGAAAAGTCTGGAGAAATGTTCTTTGTCATAGCCTCTACATGAGTAATTAGTTCCACATGTGGCCTTCCTATTTCCCTTCAGCTATTTTGGCTGGCTGGTTGAATACTTTGCTATAGCTCAAGACTTAAAGAAGCTTTAAAGTTTTCATTTCAAGCATCCACTGTGAAAATGGCTATTTCTGGTGTCATAATAAATTGCTTCTGGTAGATCAGTGCTATTAGGCCTGGCATTGTTTTTCACTGGTAACCCTGCTGGTCCCATTTTTCTTTTAATGGTGCTTGGTGGAATTATTCTGCTAAATTTTATCTTTGATGTTTACCAGATCTATTGAATTTTGCCAAGTATGACTTTACCGTAGATTTTAAGATATTCTCTCCACAGGCAACTATCCTTGTTCTCCTGTAAACTTTTTTCTCTTTGTTACTCGTGCTGTTGAATCTAAAGTGTTGTACTTGGGGTTTGGGGAGATTTTTTTAATCTGCCTTAGCCCATGGTCTAAAACAACAGCTAACATATCAGGTTAGCTCTTCTGAAGTCAAACCCGGAGGTGATTGCTTACAGGTCTGTATACGCACTGTATGGAATTGTTGCCAGTAGCTCTTTTTCTGCCTAGGAGTCCGAGACAAATGTCAGAATTGGGAGTATATTCTGAACGGCAGATCTCCACCAACTTCCTGGACGGGAATGGATGGAAATCTCAATGCGTCATGTGAGCTCTGGTGTCCTAAACAACTTCTGCGTTATTCGGTTCTTCCTAGGTGATGGCAGATTCTGTGCGAGCCATAGCTCTTAAAGGCATGCACGGGGCAGGCTGCAGGACTCTAGCTTCAGGGAGAATGAATGCAATAAACGTGGATGCTAGGGAAGCTGGAATCGGAGTTTCAGGCCAATGAAAAGGAAAAGTGACCTGCAGGCTGCTTTGTGGTGGTGGTGGCAGGCCGAGCACTGTGTGTCTGTTTCAGATTGAGCATCCAGTTCTGCTGTTTGGATTCACAGTGGGCTAAGCGTGTATCCAAGCAGTGGTGGGGTTTCTTTTTTAATTAGTGAAAGTGGAGGTTTGCAGAAGCTATAGAAAGAGATGTGGCTTGCAGAGTGCTCAGCTTTCTTAGCAACAGCAGCACCGCATCAGTGTGTAAGGGAAAGTGAGATGGTATGCAAGAGCTTTTTGAGATAGAGCTGTTACAACGGAGAAAGTAGAGCATGCCGTGGATAAACCAGGAGGGCTCCTCATCTGCATCTCACTGCATGTGAGGAGCTGGCTTTTTTATTGTATTCCCACTTGGCACTTGCCTTGTGGAGAAAGAATATGACTTTGGAAAGATTGAGTAGCGAGAGATTTTTGTGAGTGGGACCCTCAGTATTATTGGTCAGATTTTCCCTAGTGAGGAACCATCAGAGATTAATCGCTGCCTGTGCCACCAAGAGCAAGAAATCACGTTGTCAAGAAAAGACAGCGTTCCAGGGATCTTCTTTCCGTACCAGCAGAAGGGGAGGCAGGCTAAATAAAACAGGAGGCAATGCATTAATGAGCCAAGCAGGCTTAGGGGCTGAGGGGAGTGAAGTTTTGAATCTCGCTGCCGAGTGCAGCAGCATTAGTTCTGAATTTTTCCCGAGATGGTTAAATAGAACCAGAATAGCTTACCACATTGTGGCCTGGAAATTCATTCCCTGTAAGTTTTGTTTCCTGGCAAAAGTAGAGCTTTAAAGGAACGGAGTACAAGAACAGGGGTTTTGGGTTGTTTTGGGTGCCCAGAAAGATGCTAAAGCCTTGTCGGGGAGAACCTCAAACATAGTCCAAAACTATTCAGACCTCTTATGCATATTTTCTTTCCTTCCAAAGGGCTGCTCTGCTACTTACATGCATCTGTGTTAGACATTTAGACCAAATCCCTCCTTTTCCACTTGATCCCCTTTTGGAAAGGAAAAGGCCCAAAAAGCAATCGACATTTCCATTCCTTCTGATACCAAGTTCAGACTATACTTGAAATATTTGAAATCTTCCACTAAACAGCTTCCCAGCTATACCATGGGATTTAAAACTGTTTCCGATCAAGTTCCAAGGCTCTCATTTAGCTGTAGTTTCCTAAATGGCAGGCCGCTTTCATGGTTGCAGTGATCTTGACTCAGAGAGTCAATATCCATAATGAACTGTTACCCAGAGCTTATCCCAAGTGCCTTTCAAAGATGGTGATAAACTTTCGTTTTTCGTGAGTTTATCATCATGCTGACATTCTGTCAGGCCTATGAACTCAACCCAACGATTATTTTCCAAAAGCCTAAAATCTTGTTTGATTTTTTTTTTTTTTTATTAACTTGGAGGATTTTGAGAAGTCGAAGTTCTTCATTAACGCTTACTTGGAGGGCTACCATGAAAAAGAAAATAGCTATATTTCTGCTTCATTGTTTTCTTTTCCTGGCAGACGGCAGTGTAGTGCCAGGACCTTCTTCCTGCTGAACGGGATGGGCATCTTTGAAGCAGTCATGACGTGTGTGGCTAGCATGGGAGCTGTATGCTTCTTCTGTTTGTAAAACGTTCTAGGCTGCCTTTACTCTAGTGAAGTGGCTGAATTGCTGCTAATACGCATTTTTTTTTACATTAAAAAAAGTTATTGTAGAAAGTGTGTGGACAACTGTAAGTTTTGTATCTCTATTTTTCAAAAGCTCTAGATAAAATCCAGAGAACTACAGAACAGTAAAGCGGGATGTCTGCAGCTGATAAACGAGTTGAAATAATAGCAGACAATTGAACGTAGTTATTTTTGAAGTTCTGCAACAGAAGGCTGTCTGCCTGATGATTTGTTCTAGGTTTTTTTGCACATCCAGCAGCAAAGGTTAACCCTTCTCAGCACTCAGAGAGCTAAATCATGATTTAAGAGGTAGGCATAGGACACAGGGAACAGTACGGATAGGCTGTCGCCGCACCATAGCGAAAATCTGATGCAAAACTACCTCCAGGGTCTGATTTTGTAACTGAGTAAGCAAAGTGAGTGGAGAATTAAAAGCCAATGAGCACAAACAAATGCAAAGGAGTAGTGTCAATTTGCAGAAAATCCCACAAGTTACACTGTGAAATTATGTTCACTTTTGTCCAGAATGCTTGGGGTATGGATGCAAGAAAGGAGATAAGGATAATGTGGGGAGAGAAGAGGTGAGGGTGGAGGAACCATCAACATGTGAGGTGATAGTATCTCTGCAGTGTTTGTCACCTTTCTGTTAATCAACTAATATCACTGATGGTTGGGCAAGGTCTAAGGCAGTCTTGCAGTTCGGTTGTTTCTTGGTGCTCTGCTGCAATCTGACTCATTAATTTTTTATTTTAGTTGTTGGTTTTTTAAAAGAAAAAAAAAAAGATTTCCCCTTAGCAATTCTGTTACTTCTGGCCAACGCGCGTAGGAATGATCTGTGCTTAGAAGTAGCTGTGCCCATTGTTATGAGAACACATTATGAAGTGTGATGCTCATTTGGAGCTTGTACCATCCTCCTCCTCTATGGACTGTCACGTTATTCGTGATGTCTGAAAAAATAACGACACAGTGCTAACTGAAGACCCCCTTTGGTAGGCTGTGTGAAGGCTGTGTGACTGCTAAGAGCCACATGTATGTGCTGCACAGTTTTCCAAGCAGTCTGGCCTCAGTATTGCAGGTAGGGATTTGCTCTTTTATAAATTACTTTAGTACAGCTCTGTATGTGCTGGATAATGTTCCAGCCTAACGCCCCTCTATTGTGTAGTTCCTCTGAATAAAACATAACAGACAGGTGAAAGCTATAGCTTCTATACACCGTGTTCCCTGTCCCCAGTCCTTTTCCCTTCCCCTACCCCTTTTTCACTTGTCCCCTCTGTCCTTCTTTCGCTCCTCCTCAGGCATATAACTTGGATGCTTTGGTGTTATTTACTCTTCCACCTACTTCGCAATCTTTCTCTCCCCAGTCCCATTTTTCTGCTCTTTGTATGTGCTTTGCCTCACATTTTGTTTGAGTTTGCAGGAGAGACGAATGGGGAGAAAGTGGGGCTGGAAGGGGTCAGTCCAACTGTTTTGGGCAGGTAACAGAGTTGAAATTCGTAACAACTAAGTTTAGGAGCCTGTATTTCCTTTATCTTCAGTGAGCAGGGGATAACTGAGCGCCTCTGAGGTGGATACCTATAGTTAGCCAATGCTGATGTCTGTCCTCGCACATGCGAGGAACTGAACGAGTGGTTCAGTACCAATGCCGCTTTTTCTTACCTTGTAGCACTGTGGTTATTTTGATCCCCGTTGTAATGTCTGCATCATTTTGTGCTCTGTATTGTTCAGTATTTTTGTTGCCTTTCTAGCCAGCGGTCAAAGTTTACCAATGCATAATTGGAAATGTTGGAAAATAACCTGAGTACCACAGAGTGGGAATTTTCATATACGGCTGACTTTGTGCTCACTGCATGTTTTCTGGCTTAAATTTTATGTATGTAGTCATGCGAGTATTTGAATATCTGAACTGGTTTTTGGAGAGTGAATTGCTTTTGGGGAGCCGTGTGTGCTCAGCACGGTGCTAACAAGTGATTATAATGACTGACAATGTTTAGATTGCACACAGGTTATTTCATTTCTGCTTAAACAAATAGCTCCTTTGTTGAACTGTTATGGCCTAATAGGAGGTATCCTCTCTGCCTGTCATGTTTTTCTTCAGGAAGAGAACAGGATACGGAATAGCTTTGACATTTCCTTAGTCATTGCTTACTCATACACAACACACAATTAGTGGAGATGCAAAATTAGCTGAGCTAAGTTAATTTTCAGAGTGGTGGTGAAGAGCACAATATGCCCTGGGTTAACACTGTCTTCTTTCTTGACTGCTGTGATCTCCTTAGGCTTTGTTTTAGCCCTGAAGCACGTTAGCGTTAAGCTTTTGGACCCTTTATAAAACCCAGATGTGCAGCTGAATCAAGTGTTCTTTTTCCCTACTCAGACTCAAATGATTCAGGCAGGTTACCACATCACTGGAAGATCATTGCTTCTCTGGTAGAAGATATCACTTCTGCTACAACATGATTGTAGTATTTGGTAAAGCAAAATAACTGGACAATAAAACGCGGGACGAAGCATTTGAGTGAATGTAGGGGCATGTTGTTTACTGCTTAACCAAAGCAAAGTTATATATAATGGATAAACTTGCAGTGGTTTTTATTTCTTTTTTCCATTCCTTTCTGGGAAAAAAAAAAAATCTCCTTGAAAATAGAACTGCCTGGGTGACCAAAAAAACCCCATACTTTATAGAAGTTTCTAGTTAAAAATCCTGTGTCTTGTTGGGTTTAAACTGCTGGTTTTGTCTAATTAGAATTTGGGGTTTGATTTACCCCTGAAACATATTTTTATGAACATTCTCTCTTCTGCCCAACTGAGAGACAGTTTGTTGTTACTTTTGTGTTTCTTTTCTGGCAAAATTTTGTGTTGCAGCTATTTCTATGTTTCAGTAACATAATACACTCTGGGGGCAGATCTTGGAGATCTTTGACTCTAATGAATACCAGTCACGTGAGAGCAAATACATGATTTATTACTTGAGTATATTTTCGATAGTAACGCTGGAAATTTTTTTTAGCGGGGGGAAGGGAGATCAAGAAAGAGGATGCAGTTGAAAGAAATTAGTGGCAAAGTGATGTTAACTCTCACCTCAGTTTGAGCCTATGGTTTGCAATGCCAACATTGTGAATGATCCCAAAACAAAGCCATCCATCCTTTTCACATTTAAGAATAATCTCAAGGGAATTGTGTTGTAGAAGCAGATCTTAAAATGAACACCAGCAATATTGCTCAGGGCCTCTAAAACTGAAAGCCATTTCTTCTAGTATTTATTGTCTTTGGCAGAACTGTTATCCTCTCTTTATATTAACTGCTGCATGAAGTGTCATCTTTGTCTTGCCAAAACTTCTGTTCATAATATAATTTTTTTCTTAGGTTGACTTGCGTTTGATAAAGATTTAACAATAACAAGCTAGGTTCTTGAATGTGAAATCAAGAGTTACGTTCCTGAGGCTGAAAATAGCAATCAGTCATTTGTGCTGTGCGGAGATGTGTGCTCTGCGAAGTGACTGTCAAAGAGCCTCAGTGAGCTGTATTGCTCCAGCCCCATAAAATGTACTGAGCGTACCCTCCTAACAGAGCCATTCATTCTCTCTTATGACTGAGTTCTAAATCATATTTCCAAAGATTAATAAGTGATATCCAAGGAGTAGTCATTAGTTGTATTTTGTCTGGCTTTTCTGTAGGCTGTGAAGGTTTAATCACCTACTGTTTGTTACTGTCTGTCTTCAGTAAGTAGGTATAAACATTTAAATTAGAATTAAGGGACAACTTAAAAGCATCTAGATTGCTCATGAGGTGTCCTGTGAGATCTGGTATCGGCAAAATTTTCATGTGAACTGGTGAATGCTGATGCTGCCAGGCATAACTTCTAAATATTTTAATTTCTAGGGTAGTTGTTTCTTGGAAAATGTGTGAAACAGAAGAGTTAATAAATCAACAGAATGTCATAATTTTTTATTAAAGTATCCCTGATATTTATAGCCACTCTTTTTATCAGTGTCTCCCAGGAAGAAAGTTTTCAAAATGGTTCATTATCACTCCCCTGTATCAAGAACAAGAAATTTTTACTTGTCACTTGAGCTTCCATAGCCAAAAAAAGAGGTTGTGTCCTGCTTTCATGGCAGTATGTGGTGTTTTTTGTCAGTCAGTTAACTGGGGTATGTTTCATCAGTTTAAAATCCTGATGACCGCGAAATGCTAACAGATTTTCTATTGTTTACTTCACCTGGTTACTTTACAAATAAAATTTTAGTGCTTTGCCTTAGCTGTTGCTTTACATGCAGTACAAGAAAATGTGTGTTTATTGTAGCTTCGCTAACGTCCTCTTCACCGTTGAGACAAGTTGTATTCTAGAAACCCATGAGCCTTTGTGTTGGTCAGGTACATATTTCTAAGTGTTTGACAACTCCCAACTGTCTAAATTCACTGCAGCTACTAAAGAGTAGTTTAGTAAAACATGCTCGATTCAGGCCTGTTATGTTCGTGGTAGACCTTCCTTTTCTCAGATTACTAAGCATTTTCAAATGTTTATGTAAGTTCCATAGAAACTAAACAAGTTACTGAGATACTTCGAGAGGTGGAGCCATGTGATAAAGACTACGAAGAGCTTTTAATCTTTCATGACTCTTCTTTATCGTGTTCTTGCTATGCTGATCTGTCATCTCTCACTGATGGTTACCTTTGCTGTGTATTGATCTCTTCCTGTCATGGCAGTATCCACGCTTCATTTCAGGCCTTCCTTTTGCTGATGGAACATTCTTGGATGTACAGAATTACCCCCTCTGCTGTCCAATTGAGTACTTCATCGTAAGACAGCAAATACTTTAAGTCTACATCTTTTATGTATGGCAATTAATATCTTAAAGGATATGACCTTGATTTAAAAAACAAACAAACCGAAGAACAAAACGACGACAAAATCCCACACTTCTCTCTGGGGTGCTACTATAAGATACTACAACACCTAAGATCAACTTGCCCATATTGTTGCTTATGTTTCCCATATCTGCAGTGGTTTCCTTTGTTGCTTTGTGCATCTGATATGTGAATCTTAGTGTATTCTGAAGAGTGCCTAAAGTTTAGGGATGAAGTAGACAGCTCTTCTCTTGATTCCCTAATGGACCTTCTATCATCTTTTGCTACAAGGTGTGTTTATTCAATGTGTCTTTTCCTAAAGCCTTAACAGTAGCATTTTTGGTTGAACACTGAACCACAATATTGCATTGCAGGGAATGCAGAAAATGCAGAAGAAATAGCAACATTTTATGGGTATTAATGTTGCTTACAATATTATTCACAAATGGAATTCATGTAGGATGAGACCTGAAAAAAACCAGTTAAGCGGGTTAATTAAAGAGAGATCCAGGAAAATCAGTACAGATGCCTGAGACATTATGGATGTCTAAGCACACTTCTGAAAATAACTGCAACCAGGCATGTCCTGCATGACATCCTTGTCTCTGAATTGGAGAGACATGATTTGATGGATGGACCATTCAGTGGATAAGGAATTGGCTGGTTGGTCACACTCAAAGAGTTGCGGTTAATGGCTTGATGGCCAAGTGGCGAGCAGTGACGAGTGGCATGCGTACCTGGGACTGGTGCTGTTTAATGTCTTTGTTGATGACACGGACAGTGTAACTGAGTGCACCCTCAGCAAGTTTGCTGATGACACCAAGCTGTGTGGAGCAGTCAACACACTGGAGGGAAACAATGCCATCCAGAGGGACCTGGACAGGTTTGAGAGGTGGGCATGTGCGAATCTCATGAAATTCAACAAGGCCAAATGCAAGGTCCTGCATGTGGATCGGGGCAATCCCACACACAAATGCAGGCTGGGCGGAGAATGGATTGAGAGCAGCCCTGAGGAGAAGGACATGGGTGTGTTGGTGGACGAGTAGCTCAACATGAGCTGGCAATGTGCGCTTACAGCCCAGAAAGCCAACTGCATCCTGGGCTGCATCCCCAGCAGAGTGGCCAGCAGGTCGAGGAAGGGGATTCTCCCCCTCTACTCTGC
Source organism: Chroicocephalus ridibundus (assembly GCF_963924245.1). Classification (NCBI taxonomy): domain Eukaryota; kingdom Metazoa; phylum Chordata; class Aves; order Charadriiformes; family Laridae; genus Chroicocephalus; species Chroicocephalus ridibundus. The sequence goes on along the minus strand of NC_086291.1, from coordinate 32,002,466 downwards.
TCTGGTGAGACCCCACCTGGAGTACGGTGTCCAGCTCTGGAGTCCTCAGCATAAGAAGGACATGGACCTGTTGGAGTGGGTCCAGAGGAGGCCACGAAGATGACCAGAGAGCTAGAGCCCCTCTCCTATGAAGACACGCTGAGAGAGTTGGGGTTGTTCAGCCTGGAGAAGAGAAGGCTCCGGGGAGACCTTATAGCAGCCTTCCAGTACTTAAATGTGGCCTACAGAGAAGGTGGTGAGGGACTCTCTGTCAGGGAGCATAGCGGTAGGATGAGGGGTAATGGTTTTAAACTGAAAGAGGGGAGATTTAGATTGGACATCAGGAAGAAGAAATTCTCTCCTGTGAGGGTGGTGAGACACCGGAACAGGTTGCCCAGAGAAGCTGTGGCTGCCCCATCCCTGGAGGTGTTCAAGGCCGGGTTGGATGGGGCTTTCAACAACCTGGCCTGGTGAAGGGTGTCCCTGCCCATGGTTAGAAGGGTTGGAAATAGACGATCTCTAAGGTCCCTTCCAGCTCTCACCTTTCCATGATTCTATGATCTTTACTGCTGAAAGAGCTCATGTAAATGGTATCTGTATGAAAAAAACATAATAGACTTCATAGTACAACATTATTTTCCAGTACTTTTTTTCTCTATGCTCTGTTCTGGAATATTTCAACAAGGCTTTTAATTGTTACTAAATGTGTTAGTCTTCTGTGTAACTGGTATATCCCATGGGTTCAATCATTTCAGCTTTTTGTGACCTGTAATGCGTTTTATCCATACGTCAGATAGTTATGTTGAGGAAGTCAGAAAATGCTGAGTCTTGCGGCACTCACCGTCCGGGTTGCAACCGAAGCATGTTGTGCAAGGTGCAGCTTTTTGCGTTCTGTTCCAAAACCTCATTTTCAAAGCCAGGGTATCAAACACCTGTGTCATGTACTTTGTGCACAGAGGAAGAAGGTTTTCAGACTGGTTGCCTTACAGACCAGAACTGGCCGAGAACCACTATGGAGAGGTCCTGGACTACCCCACCGTTTCCCCCACAGGTAGACCTGTATGTTTTTTGGAAGGTGGAGATCACTGGGTAAAGAAAACATTTAACACTAGATTAACACTAAAAATTACAAATTGAGAAGAGTTGTCAGGTATCTTGAGAACCCCCTGAAAGCAAATTCAGAGTTCAGGAAGTTAAAAACTTAGGAAGATTGGGGAAAAAAAAATTAATGGGAGAGAGAAAGGGAATAACTGATGGAAAGGTTTGTTCATGCACGTTTGGCTTTGTTTGGAACTGAATTTAAGGTGAAGACTCTGGTATTAGAAGGTGTTGTCCCAAGCCTGGAATACCTGCTGCTTTTTCAGCAGCCTGACCTGGCCTGGACTCTGGGTCAGCTCTCAAGAAAGCTAAAATCTGAAGTGCCAGATTGAACTGTGCTATAGACTTCGGTGGGGATGCCAGCTCTGTTACTAGCTTGTAGAGCATGTGGTGCTGTACACATAGCTTGCAAGGTTAATAGGTACAAAAAAAATGTAATTACATATATATTCATGTATTTCATATTTTTAGTTTTCTATTGACTGCTTCTTTCCCTAGGTAACATTTTTCGTTTTCTTATGCAGAAATATAAGGAGACGTAGAGTCAGCAAAACTTTATTTTTTTCTTTTAACATGTCAAAGAATTCTCAGTCCACAAGTCTCCATCAAAAAAAGACCCGCATAACAGGTAACCTTTGGGCTCTTGATTTTTCTGAACAGGCATATAAATACACAGGTGCTGAGCACCTTTTAAAGCAGAGACTATGTCTGTCAGGCAAGATGTGCTCATCCCATGCCTGTGCACATTCTCCCAAAGGCAAGATATTGCCATACACGATTTTCCTAAGTTTTGCTAAACTAGGTCTTTGCTTCCACCTTGCAACTGTGCAACACTTAAGTGTCTTGCCTTTACAGGGATCAGTGCTGCGTGCTCTGACGTTCTAACCAAGTAATGCTTCTTGAGAACATTGTTTTCTCCATGAACATGCCCTCCTACTTTGACTTATACCTTGAAGAAGAAAAAAGGAAGGTGCTCCAAGTTTTCTTCTATTACATTTTGGCATCCCACTCATGCTCCCCTTAAAACCGATTTCTAAAGGGGAGGAAATCCAAACAATTGTTAAGTCATGCAAACAACAAATGCATCTGACAAACAGCAACTCATCGTTCATTCTCTTTCATTGACAGGTAAATCCCCTGAGCGTGTGTAGGGAAAGAAGGGGCCTGCTGCTTTGTAAACCTCCCTTGGTGTTTGATAAAAACATGGTGTGCTTGCTTTGGTGTTTGTATGTCACGAGGAGCTGCTGAGAATGCAGGAGAAAAAAAATAGTGTAGGCTATGAGGAATGGGAGGAAAAGATGCGTTTTATGTAAACAAAGTCATAAAGACCTTGGAAGTAATTGTGTAAATCAGCTAGGAAAGCTGATGGAATATAATAGTTACGGAGGCTCCTTGACAGAAGTATTTATTGGCTGGGTTTAGTCTAGCACGGAGCATGTCAACTAGGTATAAAGTTGTTAGCGCTGGAAACCTCTGTATGTTGTGAACAGGCATAAAATGCAACAAGCTGTGTGGCGTGGACCAAACTTAGGATGCCTGAAAACAGAAAACTCTATGGCAGGTTCACACAGCCACAGCCAGCATGATTTGAGTGTGCATATTTTGTGTGTACTGATTTATTAGCTAGATCCAGTGGTACTTTTTTAGGAATGATTTAACCTAGCGAGATAGAGCACAGACGTATTGCTGCATTTTTATGCACAGAGAGTGGTCTCCTAACTCCTGTGCTGACAAGATTCTGAAAGTGGACTTCAGATCCGGATTTGTGGGAGGGATTTCTTCGTTGACCGTCTATGAAACATTGCATGAAGGAAAATGGAAACCATATGCAATTCACGACACAGATCTGGTTTTCATTTAAAACTTTTCCTGTATTATATTTTCTGCTAGTAGAAGAGAGAGAAACAAACTGCTAGATGAATAATATGGAGCTTAAAATAAAAGGCAGTGTGGTTTTCTTTTTTTTTTTTTTTTAAACTGAAGAAAAAAATGGTATTTGATCAGTAGTATAATTTCACGTAGCATTCTATAGAAAGAGGACAATTTGTATATAAAATGCTGGAACATCTGTTGGTTTAAGTCTTAGTGGATTGAATTGATATGATATCAACAGAACTGCAAGGTTGCTGAGTTAATAGAGCTGTACCGTTCTAGCAGTGGCATAAAAGCTTTGATGAACTCTGCATGCAGAACTCAATTATGGCCTAGTTTCTAATACTGTTCAAAAAATGCTTGATCTGGTGCGGAGTTGTGGAAAAATTTCACCATCTCTGAAAACAGTCCAGTAGATTTACTCAGAGTCTCAGGGTTTGGATTTTTTTTTCCTAGTTTTGAACAGAAGTTCAGTTTTTAAAAGTTCACTGAGGCTCTTTAGCGCCGAGGTAGTCCCTTGTTTTTTGCATGGAGCCTGGGAATAGAAGTGCCGCAGGACAAATAAAACAGAATACAGTGCTTTAAAAAAAAAAAAAGCTAAGCTTTTTAATGTATTGGATATGTTATACTTTAAGTTCAGTCTGTGAATGACGGACTTAACTGGCTTGAAAGGGAAGCTGGCAAGATCTTCTCCCTCTTGGACTGCACAGAATGGAGATCTTCAGTGCTAATTACCAGGTGCTCTGCAGTACGCCCGCGCGCGTGGTAAACACCTGCATTTGTCCAGTGGTTTCAAGCCCTGCTATCCAGCAATGTACCCAGCGTGGTAAGGAATCTCTTTCATTTGGTCAGGGTAGTAGTGAAAATTAAGCAAAGGAGATGGATCCCTAGATCCAGTTTTCTTAGATTTCCAAGGATAACGTTGTCTAAATCTGCTTGAAAAATAACAAGGCTATCACAAAGAAACATTGTGGGCATTCCAAAGTGTTTCTGCACCTCCTGTTTAGCTGCACAGATTAAGGAAGGTTGAAGGACCAGTTTCAGTTGCTAGATCTCTTTAAAGAGACTTTGAGTATCTTAACGTAACTATTATAAGAATGTTAAAATAGCTCCTGAGCGCTAGAAATGCATGGATCAAATGATAGTACACACTTTATAGAGTGAAGAACTGCTGCACAAAGAGGCACTAAGCTCACAAAAATAATGAGAGGGACTTTCAGAAAACCTCAGCAGGTTTTGCATGCTGATGACGCTGCTGTCATGCAGTTGGTTGAAATCTGGCTTGATTTAATTAACAGCAAAGACCTGAAGGCACATAAGGGCATAACCGAAAAGCAAGTCAGAGAAGCTATTGAATGTTTCTGTTGTTTTGTCAGTATCGCACAACTCAAATGTTCTCTCAGAGTATTTGAATTCCGAACAGGAAGAGAAATTGAAATGTGATTCAATGGAATGTAGTTCTGAATTCCTGCTTTTTTAACATGAAATACAGGAGAGAATTGTTTCTACTTCATTCTTTTTGAAAAGGTGATGATGAGATACCCCAATTCCTGTATTTGCTCATTTTTATTTTTTTTTTTGAATGCACTGAGATCCCTGTGAGAGTAGCTACAGCGTAATTTGGGGTTGGTGTAGCCAAAGCTTCATAGAAAAACATGCACTGGGGGGAGAAGGATACTTTTTTTTACGTAGCAGTACAATTATGAGTGGATGGGAGATGTCATTATGTATCCTTGTCTCTTACTGACAAAGCATATAAAATCTTATTTTGATTACTGTAGAATAATTTGTAATCATATTTCACTTCTCAAAAATCCCAAATTAAAGAACTATAACAAAATTGTCTTAATCCTTATAAAATATGTTTGCCTGGTGTACCTCATTCCCATTTCAGTGCTCTCTGCTTGTGTCTTTAAACTGTAAGCACTCCAAAATATTGATTGTGTGCATCCAAATCTCAGCGTAAAAGATGTGAATCTAAATTAAGGCATTTGGATCCTGCTATAACAAAAATATTTACTACCAGTAACATTAACATTTGTGCTTTGTTTCACAAAATCCCTTTCGTTTTTAGCAGTTTTCTTTTGGGTTCCTTAATTTTGGAGGGATGGGAAATATTTTGTTTTTCAGGCTGGATAAATCACAATGCTGTCTTTGGTCTGAAGTTTTCCAGTTAGCTAGAGAGAAACATGTTTTTCTGTGGAAAATTTAGCTGTCTGAATGTATTTGAATTATCTGAAATCTTATTTATATACTTTCCACCTGTTGAGAAATATTTGTGGTGTTCTTTTAGCTTTCGTTCATAATTCAAGCGCCTGTTTTGAAACTTCATATTTGGCATACTCTGGGGTATTGACAGACTGTTGCCTTGACTAGGAAAAACAATCATGGGCATTTAAAAAAAAAAAACATTCTTGGTGGTGTCCTTCCCTTCTTTGCTTTGAAGATTCACCAGGCGTTTAATTATGCAAAGTCAATATGCTGCTATTTTGGAAGTCTCAGTTATGTTTAAAGATACTGTGCATTCAGTTCCAAGGGCTGTTAGTGTTTTGTTCATTCATAGAAGGGCTGAAAATTTCCTGTGCAAGATGGCAAGCTTGTATGAATCTCCATCTAATGGGAATATTTCTTTTTGTGACTACAGTTTATTGTCTGTTTATTGCACCATTAGCTTTCCTTTTTTAAAAGCTGCACATCTCTTGCAATTGTAATAGAATCATAACATGGGAGCCGAAACAAATATTTGAGTTGGTTAATGACAGGAGAGAGATAGTAATATATAAAAGCGGTATTTAATTACTTGAAAAGGGGTGACCGTAACAGACTGTCAGATATGACAGATTACACGACCCACCCAATAACAACAATGCTACTGCCCTCCCAGAAAGCGCATCATCCCTGCAAATCAATTTGTTCTTCAAACAAGCTGGAAATATCAATGAAGAAATCATCTCCGATTGCAGATGATACTGCGAAGTGATGCTACAGCCCTACGGGAGGTCTGCGTAAACCTCAGCTCCTAAGGCTGAGACTTCACCTGTGTGTATATGTGCAGTGCTTCATATAATGAAGAAATCAGCAGGATCTCTTGTGGTTTTTATCACAAGTTGTTCATTTTCATTATAGTATAGACTCGGGGATTTAAAGGCAGGATAATAATGTTTCCTTTCACAGGAGAAGATGCTGGGAAAAATTAAAAAAAAGCAGTAGCCCAGGAAAGATAGAAGGGAAGGAAACTTCGTAATTCACCGGTGTTGGAAATATTTAGAGGAATTCAGTGTGTTTATTGATCAGAACATGTTGGGAAAAAGCAGTATGATTGGAGCGAAAACTGAATCAAGACTTTTGCCTTTGTCTATGTCACCTACTCGTTGTATGACCTTGAGCAAATTCTTTCTGCTTTGGGTTCTTTCTTTTCTCTGTAAAGCCTTCAGAACAAGGCCGTGTTACAGTGTGATGCAAAGTACTTGTCTGGAGCTGCAGTAAAAGAGTAACAAAAGCCAGTAGTAGGGAATGTTTAAAGTTACGCAAGATACACTAGCGAAGTATGCAACGGGAGATGGATTGTGTATACGTAGTTATGTTGGCTCTAAAATTGAATTCTGTCCCACAACGTACGTCTTCTGCAGTGTCCCCTTTAGGATAACTCTCAGAAGTCCTGCACTGGAAAAGCTGGAGGGGAAAAAAACCCCACCCCTCAGGTTTTTTTTATTGCTTCAGTCTTAGGAGAAAAGGTTTACAGAAAGATCATGTTTGGATACAGCTTGTTTTTGGAATATAATCTGCCAGTTAGTGCTTTTGGATCCTTAGACCTGTAAAGCTTGTCTGAGATTACTTTGGACTACTTGGATTCAGTTTGGAACTTCGGTGGAGTTTCCTTTGTCATATTTTTGAATCTGTGATTTTGAAAAATCTCTGAATTGATCTGCCGAGCTAACTCTTTGCTCCACTGCTCTGAACCAGAGAGGTGTTTCCTTGCCTGAGAGGTGAGGACTGGTTTCCTGCAGGTCTCAGTAGTTCTTTCCCTTCCAACTATCTCCATCATTCTACCATCACCATATATCCATCCCTTATTTTGGACACCTTCAGTTCCTCCCCCAGTGACTTTCTCTCTTCCACTGTCATATCTGCAAGCCGCAGTCTCCTAACTAGAAGATGTAATACTGCAATTCTTTCTCTACACGTTGCCTTTCCTCCTCAGAACCATTTGAGTCCCACAGAACCATTTCTGCACTCTTCCCTTTCATGTCCAGTGTATTTCAGTCGCATGAGAAACTTCAGTGGCGTATAGTTCCAATTGCTTTATTTGTCCTTCACCAATATTTCTCCAAAGCTTCCTTGCCTGTGACGTTGCTCCAGTTCCCAAGGATGACCTTCCCAGATCTTGTTCTTTTCAAACATCTTTCTACTCTCTCAACAGGTATCTCACCAATATATTTGATGGGGTTAACAGTCAATTCATTCACTGGGCACAGAAATAAAAAGCACAACCGGAAATATTAATGTTTTGTTATAGCTATGCATTTTGAGGGCAAATAACCACAAATATGCCAAAAAGGTGTGGATTTTTTCTCAAATGAGATTTGAGTTACCAAAAGATCATTCTTAACAAAGAACATTTCTCTCAGGGCTTCGGTCTACATGGTGTTGTGTCTAGTTGTAATGCACTTGGGTATTGTGCTGGAGATCTGTTTTTTAATTTTATTTTTCTTTTTCTGTTTTGTTGCTTTGCGCTCAACTGATCATACACAAGAAAACCTATTAGTTTGGGGGCAACCTCTCATAATTTGAGACCTTGCTAATACCACATGCGGTTGGGTTTGGAAAGAACATCCGCTAGGAGAGGAACCTGTGGAAATCGTGCCTGGTTTATTCACCTCATCGCAGCTGCAGTTTAATGTCCTACAGAATTTCTTTTTACATAACAGGCTATATTTATCTTCACTGCCTTATCATAATTTCAGTCTTTTAAAATAATTAATAAAGATGTCTGGTAAAGGCCAAAAAACTAATGGTAAATTCCTTTTACGTAGGGTATGTGCATATAATTAAAGAAAAACATTCTCTAGAGCCAGGAAGCTGGAAATGAAGCCTTACTTTATGGTATCTGGAGGTAACATCAGGGAGAGCTATTAAATGCGTGCCCAATTTATAGTCTGTGCAGAATCTGATATTTTACACCATGCTTCACTCCTTATGTTTATGAAGGTGTCAGTGATTCATTTTTTTAATGTAACTCTGCTCCTATCTATGAATTTTGTGCTCTTTTATTGTATACCGGAGTACGCTTACCTGACTGAGTCTACATTAAAACCAAAAAACATCCTTCATGATCTTTGGTGAGATTAACCACAACTCCTTTATATAGATAAATCGTAACTGTTGGCATTTGTTTACCCCATTCGGCCTCTCTTTCCCAAGTTAATTTGTGACTTGATTTGCACTGATAGTGATACACCTGATTTGAGGGCACATAAATGAGGACTAATGCCAAACTGTGGCCATCCCAGTATGGGATGCTTGGGTATCCTTGGTAAATCCTCAAACACCCGGATCCTAAACATCCTTTTATCGCTCCTATCTGTATAGGTAAACCTGTAAGTGTGAACTGCTTCCTACTAAGGCTTATTTCTATTCCTAGAAAGGGAATTTGAATTTTTTCCCTGGCAAAATTTGAGCTGATAAACTATTTATAAACCTAGATATTTTTAGAAGTGCTTGTAAATGCACTTAAAAAATTCTTCCAAGAATTTTACTGGATCCCAAGAGGAGGCAATTGAAATTGTTCAGTGTGTCTTGTGAGAGTAAGTGTTACTGAATTAGCCTCATCTTGTGGATGGTCTCAGGGTTCTTATTTCTGTGAGCGTTGGGATGCATTTGGTGAAGAAAGTGGAGCCTATGTCAGTGCAGTAAAGGAAAAACAGCAGAAAAGAGCTGAGCTGAGCAAATACTAGCAGATGGAAGGAGACTGGAGAAGTGGGGACAGCAAGCTTGGGAAGGAAGAGTTGGAGAGGGAGCAGACTCCATCATGGAGACTCTCATGTGGAACAGGTGGCACTACAAGTCTCAGTGTATGTTTTTAGAAGATAATGTGCTCATGAAGTTTTGCATTGTCTCTCCTAATCCAGTACACACATACGAAGACCTTAACAGACCATAAGGAGCCTGAATGATATTGGCAGCCTCCCAGAAATCTTCATGTGACGGTTGTAAGGTTAATTATGTTGATAGCAGCTAAGTTCTCCAAGGGTTTGTGGCACAAATGCAGATGTTAAACCCTGAAAGGACATCCGAAGTTGGAGCAGGTATGCTTGAAGACCTTGTTTTAGCTGATTAAGAAATTAAGAAGCCGGTATTTAGTTAATCCTTCAGTTTTAGCTAGGTGGCTGCTTAGTAATGAACACTAGTTCTGTCTTATGCTGTGTGGAAACACAGATCATCAAAACTAGCACTTTGTATCTGTTGTACCGGAAGATGTTCACCTTGAACTGGTTTGGGCATGTGAAGGCGTTGCCTGAACACTCTTACTGGGCAATTAAAGGTTAGCCTTAAGAAGCTCTTTTTGTGTATGTTCATTACTTGCTATTCAAACTGGTTTGGTAATATTGTTCTGAACAATATTTTGAATCAAAGATGTTGCTCTAGCGTGCGTGTGTAGAAGAATCCTGCTTTCCTGTCCTATTATCATCTCTTACAATTTCTGAAAATTAATGACCCTGTTTGTACTTTTCAGTACAGAGGGTTACATGTTGAGGCCATCACTAAGGCATGGATATGTATATTAACAGAAATCTCTACTTGCTTCCATGCTGCTTCTGTGATAAAGTCCCATTTAACCTGAGAATGCTGCATTCTGGTTTCCATCTCCATTAAGACCCACTGTAAGCCATTTTAGGAAAATTCCCGAATGAATTGCAATATTGGAGGCCTGCTTACCCATTTTCAAATGAAATGACAACCCCAATTTACCTGAAGTATTTAGTCTATCTAGTGAAAAACTTGAATTTGCTGAGGGATATCTCCTTCAGAATTCTGTCCCAGCATCTTCCCAATGTTAAAGGGCAAGTTTAAGAATTCCTGCACGTGCTGGATAGCATGGAAAACAACTAGAAGAGGAGATATAGATATTCAGGGAAATATCACACCTCTACTTGTATTCTTCGCAGTGCTGACTTAATTATTTGGGGTTTGGCTTCTAATTTTGCTGTGTTCTTCTGCTCGCTGCCCTTCTGGCTCGCCCAGCTAAGAGAGAGTAAAGTAGAAACAGTAGTTTGCCACGTTCTGTTTGCTTCCACCCAGAACAAATGCCCTAACAGTTAAAGGAGCTGAACGAGCTGAATTTAAGCCAGTACCTGAAACTGCAGGATGTATATGACTTTTGGAGATGCGGTAGAGATCCCCGGCTGAGTTGGCAGGGTTTTCCTCCACGAGGTCTCAAAGTAGGATCAATGAGACCTGGTAATACGCGACACTTCAGTGTCATTTTTACGGTTGTGTTTCAAAGAAGAACCACAGTTTACTAACCAGAGCTTTTAGCTGCCTAAGAAATCTGCCTGGGGGCTATGAAGTAAAAGTATCATATCTGTATTAATCCAGTGCCACCTGCTGAGCCAGCAACTGCATTGTGCACTGTGTCTCTTCTGATCGTAGAGTTGCGTTGAACCAGCTGATGCTCTGATAGTCTAACTTAGATATAAAAACTACCACCTTTGAAGACGCTCTTCTGGAAATTTGTAAGAGGTACTGTCTGTTTTTCTTTCAGGTTGTGTTGGATAAGATTTGTGCCCTCTCCTGCAGCTCAGAACTTATGCTTTTCTAAAGCAGCACCACGATCTCCAGTAGCTTTCAGGGAAAATGGGGCTTATTTTATTTGTTACTATCTTCCTTATATTTTTTGTAAGAGTGCAATTAAAATGCTGCTTACTATACATTACTCTCCAACCCCCACCCCTCTTAATTGTTTACTTGGAGCTCAGAGAACACAGTTCATTGTTAGGAAGAAAGAGAATAATTCAGACAACTTGGTCAATCAGTGTGCAGCTTGTTTCAATTTTTACACTGCCTCTATTGTGTGGAAAATATGACTTTTATAAGCATGATAGTGCGACCATTAAATGAGAGTTTTTGCAAATGTTATGTCCATAACGTGAGAGGGTTTCAGAAATTGATTATGTACTCTTAGACGATACTGTAATTTAAGTTGTTGCAATGGTGTTTAGGTGTATGCCGTACAAATATTACAACCAAAACTCTACGTGAAAGGAACATTGTTTGCAAAGTCAAGTACTCAGAAGCTAGGAAATACTGGATTTATGGTCGTTTGTGCAAATGTAATTCTCCTCTTTTGTATATGCCTTCTGCGCACTGAATGAGGCAGGAGTCCCGGAGAAAAACAGGGCGCAATCACGTAATCAGATACTTAATCACAAGGCATACACATATGGAGCGGAATTAAGGTTGTATGTGCAACCATAAATCTGACGTTCCCTGACTGTCAGGTACTTGATGTTGAAAGACTTTCATTTCAGTTGCAACGTTTGTTGGTTTTAGGTACCATTTTCTAACTTTAAGAAGGAAAGTGCCAAAATACCTTATGCACTGTTAAGGTTGGATGCAACTCTTACGGATGGAAGTTCAGGGTAAGGGTCTGAACTTCCCAGCTGGTCCAATTCTCTAGTAACCCAGCACAGGCTGCTTTAGATTGGAGCTGTGCGGTGCTGGGGACATCAGCTGTGCTTGCCCCAGTAACTGTAACGGCGCTCTCTGCCTTCTGGACCTTCTACCTTCAGCAGTAAAGAAATCACTGCCAAAGGAGTTGTAGGGGTTAGCAGTGATGGCTGGCAGGGCGAAAGAATTGTCTCTGTGCAGTGGCGATTAATTGTCAGATTCAGGTATTGGGGGCATGGGGAATGCCAAACTCAATCTGTTTTCCTTCTGGGTGAAGAGAAGCGAAGCAGAATTTCATGTGTTGGGGAAAAACCAGAAAAACCTCCTAGCTTGAGGAGGTTTGTTTTTTTTTTTTCCTTTTCTGCTATGCATTACAAGAGCCTACTACAAACTGCGCAGATTTGAGAGATCTTCAAATAGAAATCCACAAGATGGATTAATAATGGGAAATGTGAGGACGTTAAAATATTTTAGAGTACTATCATCTGGTAAATCTGCCATGGTGTGCCCAGACCGAATCTCGTACAGCGCATCGAGGTTTTTGGAAAAGAGCAAGTGGTTGTAAGAAGGTTTCAGATCCATTTATCTTCTGTAAATAGCCCATCAAACCTGATGGATAATTGTTAAAAAATATAACAGCCATCTTGCCCAAAACAAGGCAACCCAAAACAACCTATAGCCGTCCAACGCTTCCTGCCAGCACCTAACTGCTTTTGGAAAAGCTTTGTGAACTGGGCACGGTTCAGCTCCCTTGTTACCCTGCCCTCGCCAGCTATATCACGATATAGAGTTGCCCGTGCACGCTATAGAGTGTGAGTGGGACTTGTGCATCCAAGCGCTGTATTTGGGTGAGAAAGCTTGCAGTCAAGTGAGTAGATTCCTGGCCTTCGACCCCTCGCTTTTTAATACATCACCTCGGTTTTGTAGCTCTCATGTGGAACTGCGCTGATCAGAAGTGTAATGCGAAACTGATTTTGCAAAACAATAAATTGCAGAGAGCTTGAGGAAACAGGTGGTTTTGGTTAGTAAATTGCACATAAAATACAAAACATCAGTAAATGGAAGTCTTGGCCCCAGGAGAGGAGAAGCGGTGTTTAGCCCCCTTGCTTTCCCTGTTCTGGTGATTGGTTTAAGCTCACTTGCCTTTGGCCCCAAAGGGGGCTGTTCTTGCAGCCTGGGATAGCCAGAGACTGCAGAAGCCCAGTCACAACCTTCCTGTCCGCATTTGCTGAGGATTGTAAATAGCAAGTTACAGCAGCAAGGAATCTGAGCTTCGCGTGGGATTACCTCCGATACGGGGATTTCCCAAGTTGCTGGGTTTGTCAACTCGATGGACCCTGTTAGTGGCCAAAGTGCATAACATGCTAGGTTATCTGTTCTCCTTTGAGGGTTCACGATGCTTCTGTTCTGTGTGATGGCTTAGCATTCATAAAGAGAAATGAAATCATACCAAGAAAAACTAAAAACAAAACCAATTCCCCAAAACACTAAAAAAGCCCAAAAAACCCAGTCTAAACAAACACACACCAAAAAAAAAAAAAAAAGAAAAAACAAAAAGAAAAAACCTTCCTTTGTAATTTACACTAACTTTTCCATGAGGCTCAAACTGACTGCGGTAACAAAATGTAGTTGATATTGGATTAATTTTACCAATCTGATGCATGTGGTAAGGATGATGGTTGCTTCAATCCTTACTGTACTAAAGATGTATAAATGTAAATTGTGTTTTCTGAACTGGAGCTCTCTTTAATGTTGACTTCTAGCTGTGTTGCAGCTAAACCCGTGCCCAGATCCAAGACTGCAGACGCTCACACACAATTAATCTCACAAATTTATGAATGCCAGAGCATGGAGCAAAATGAAAACAACTGGAGGAATGTATAAGGGGAATAATTGGACTGTATCCAGATGTGCATGTGTAAAACATCACCGATTGACTCCTCCCCCATATCCTGTCTGAAGAAAGGAATTTTTTCAAAAATAAACTGGGGTTATTTGAAAGAAGTTGTGGTGTCTGAATGAAATCTAATAGGCAGGATTAGTGGTAATTAGGTACATTCTTTACTTCTTGGTTTTTTGGGGTTTGGTTTTTCTTTTGTTTTTTTTTTTTTTTTTTTCATCTCTGTCAGTATCATTGAATTTAGCAGATTCATTCCCAGTTCCCATGTTACAGCTGGAGCTTTTGCTCCACATATTTTGAGCTGCAGGATAGAAGAGGAGAATCACAAGGATTGTATGAGTGTGTGTGTTGTGCACTGAGAATTTTATGAGTAGCGGCGGGCACTTGTAAGTTGTCTGTCAGAATGTTTTTGTAGTGGAAGCTGGTTGAGAGGCAGAGGGACACTTGAAAGGTTTGATATAGAGGGACTTGACTAAACTGAAAAAAAATTTAAAAGAAACGGCCCTTTCTCATGTCGTCTTTGCAGATTGGCACAGCAGTGAAGGTAACAAACATGCTCTTATGCAGATTTTGTTAAATCCCTGGCTTTCAGTGAAAGAGGACTATCGCAGTGTATGCAGTTAGGGCCAGCATCTCTCCACTCAGCCACAACTGTATATTTTCTGACAGAGCTGTGATTACAACGGGGATGCGAAGAGAAGGAGAAAAGTTTAGACTGGAAAAAAGTCAACTTTTGCTTTACTGCTTCGCTGATTTTTTTTTTTTTAAAAAAAAGGTAAATCTGTCATTCCCCTAATTATTTTGATGCACTTTTAATGTTCTTACTCTTTATAATAAACTGCATTGCCCACCTTTAAATACTTGTGTGCTTTCTGAGCGCAAACTTTTCCTAGACATTTTGTAACACTTATTTTTCTCCCCAAATTAAAATAGCAGGAACCTTGGCTGAGTTTCACAAAACACCCTCACAGGCTTGCTCTACTGTCTTATGTTTACTTTGGTTCTGTACCCAAATAGGTTGAGAAAAAAAGAAAGAAATAGCACTGAACCTTCTTAAAAGCTGCAATTGATACTTACTGCGGGGAAGACTCGTAATGTTCTGATTCTTTTTCTAGTCCTTGCTCACACAGCAGTGTCCCTGAAGCCAAGGACATGAAAATAAAAAAAAATTCTTTGGGGTTTGGACCACGAGACTCTAGCCACCTCCCTCCGCAAAAGCCTTTATCACAGAAGCACTCTGTGCCGATTGCTTTTCACCAAATCTTGTTTTGGATTTCAACCTTTATTTTAGCTCTGCTTCAAAACGGAGTTGAAGCAATATTACAGTTTGGCTTCTGTTGAAGGGATGGGTTAGAACTTGGGCTTTCTGTGCCTCAAGGAGTTAGCTTTTTTTTTTTTTTTTTTGCCCCCCTCCTCCCCCTCCAGTGGAAAAGGACATACTAAACCATCCAGGCAGGCTCGTATTGTTGCCAGAGATATAAAATTCTTGCACTTAAAACTGAATGAACGCAGAGGCATGATACTGTTTTTACACCAGGTATAAAATTGCCAGATGCAAATCTGATTTAACAGAATATGGTTTTGAACTTAGTGTCACAATGTTTCCACCAGAATTACAGTGAAAAGATATTTTTGAGAAATAGCGATAGTCCTTGGATAAAGAGCCCCAGAGGTTCATCTGAAAATGCTTTCTAGTTGGAAAGACTCTTTAAAAAAATACAAAAAAAAAAAACCAACCCAGAATTGCCACAGCTCCTCATGTTGATTTGCTAAAGTTGCAGCAGCTGTCGAGGTGAGATTGAGTTGCCTTGGCAACAGCACATATTGTGTAATGGTACCACACCACCATCAAACCATTGAGGTGAGAAGTAGTTTAAAAGCGTTACTAAATTTTTATGATACGTCTGCTGCATTTTCAACCTTGTGGTTGGCTGAGTTTATCCAGCTCAGCCTTCTTGGAGCCCAGAAAGCTCTGCTGCTGAATACTGTTTGGTGAAGAAGGGGGGGAAGAAAATCCTTAATTTGTGGTTTTTTTTTAAAAACGTTGAAGTTAGGCTGTCTGTATATAACTGTTCTTTTTAATTATGCTCACACTCACAATGCAGAGTTACTGGTGTATGTAAATGCATTTCTTGTTTTTATACCTTCTATTACAAGCAAGAGTGACTTTTTAATTCACCGTTTTGCATAATGAAAGCAGAAGATATTTACAAAAATCTATCAAAACTTGGCAGAGGAAGCCCCCAAACCACGCAATTGGTCTGGTTTTATGGTTGCATTACAAATTTGGGCAAAATCCCTAAAGCATTCAAATGGTGTCTGTCTTTTGTGACGACACCTAGGTACTGCGTTTTCTTTCCAGTTTGCTTGCTTTCCGATCCTTTCTGCCTCCCACAGCTGTTTAATTTAATAGAATATATAATCACTTCCAACCACATTATTCACAGGGGATATCTGTTTGCATACCCCACCCCTCTATATCATACGTTTAGCTAGAGAACTTCAAATCTATCATTTTTACCAGTCCGGTGGCCTCCAGAAGATCTTTAAGGCTCTTTTCAGCATTTCTTTACTAACAAGCGTGTGTCTTGGTGAAGTGATAGTCATGTAAAGTTTTCCTCTGCCTCCACCATTATTTCACTACTTTTTGGTTAATTTTGAGAAAGATTCAGATCAACTTTATAGTCTTTTTTGGGCTGTGATATTTAGATGGCTTTAATTAGAAACCAGGAAAAAAACCCCCAGTGGCTAGGATATTTCACAGTTTTGCACTTAAATATGAAAACAAAATTTAAGTCATGGACAAAAACGTGGTATCGGCCTTAAGCAGAGGGGGGAAAAGAGCAGCAAGAGGAGCAAGTGTTGTGAAAACCCTGCAAATCACAACCACCTGGTTAGAGTAGCGAGTCCCACGTAACTTAAAAAAAGAACTGACTTCAGTTGTAATGTCCAAAAAACAAACCTGTGAGATGCTGCCCAAAGCACTAGTTAATAATTATTGCATACAGCTTGGAGATGGCCCAGATTCTGCAGTGCTCTTGGATCCTCTCATGGGTTCATGCATACCACAGTGATTATTGAATGCTTTTTCGAGGTCCATTATATGTTCTTACTCGTGGGATTTGGTGCCTCTAGTGTCGAGCCGTGGAACTATTTAGCAAAGCTAAGTCAACAGCAAGTATGGTAGCATTTCTGCTCTGGAGTTATCTCACAGTCTGTGGAAGTTTGGTTGGTTTTAAGCATGCCATACAGATCTGAATTAAATGATTTGTTGTGCCTGGGAGCTGATCTACCTATAGAATATTTTGTAAGAGTTATTCATAGCGTACGTAGGTGTTGTTGGAGTCGCTGCTGCTGTTCTTTAGAATGAGAAGGCATTCAAAAGGCATCTGTCCTGCTCAGCTGTATTTCTAGGGACTGCCTTGCACATTCGGCATCCTAGTTGGCGAAGAGAGGCCAAAGGTGCATCCTTGGGCACCATTTGCTCAATTTGGAGCAAGGGAGAGCTGGGTCATGCCTGTGTCATACCATGCTGTGTGCATCATGTCATATCGATCGAGCTTACAGCTGTTCTGGAACTGCAAATACTGTCATCACACTGACGCAGATACCTGCGCTGATAACCTTATTAAAAGTCAGGGCGCACTAACCTGGGTGCCGCCCCTTGGAAGCAGGTCCATCCTACGGCCAGATTTGTGCTCGTTATCTTCGTTCACTGTTGCCTTGTGCGGGATGGTACCACGCTGACGAAAATCAATTTAGCAGGGCCTCCTGCATTTTGTTCTGTTATGGCCCTAACACGGGTGATGCTGCGTTCACTTTTCCAGTATTAGGCAGTCTAGCAAAGGATATTTGACGTTTGTGGATTTTAAAGACTAGGAAGAAGAAACTGGAGTAATAGGGATGAGGGAGGAATCTTCCCTTACAGTAGACTTTAAAGCATATTAAACTATCTAGCCCAAGCGCTATTTTGTTCCTAGCAGATGTGGTTTTGTTCTGTAGTTGCACAGCTTGACGCTTCATACTTAAGTGAGGCTGCATGAAGGCTAGTCTTAAAAAACAGTTACCAGTTTGTAAATAATCCTCATTTTGCTAACGCGATATGGTTTTGCAGCCTTTGAAATAGGGTCTAGCTGCAACATCAGAGCAAAGAGCACGCTACCGGAAGACTGCCAGATGACCTCCAAGCTTTTAGGCAAGGTGATAAGGATTGTTACCCCCTGGGGCAAGAAATGTTATTTTTTGCACTAAGTATTTTTACAGTGCCGGTTTGAAATATTCTCTGCGCGCTCCCACAGTGCAAGTGATGATAATGGTCCTGTTACTAGTCTTGAGTTTTGCAGTAGATTGACAAAACCTGCATTTCTCAGACCAGTTTACCACCTTCTGCTCCCATTGCATCATAGACCCATACACTTGAACGTATATTTTCACCGGTAATCAGAATATGACCGAGTTCTACTCTTTATTAACCACAAGCAACAGACCTAGGAACTATAGCATTTTTTTGGCTGAAGCATTTTGTTAATTGCTTATTTTAGTTACTTGGGTGAGTGAGCTAGCCTATTAAATCTTCCAGTAGTTTTAAATAATAACTTGATTTTTGGAAGCTATTTTCTGTTAGCTGAGGCAACCAAATTATTGTCTTGGCAGTCACAGCACAACATATGTACCAGAGCAAAAACTATTAGGAAGGGGATCAGAAAACTGATTAGTACATCAGGCTGTTAGTTGTCACGAAGGTTTCTGTGTTCTGCACAGGAGAAGCTTCCCCCACCACCACCCCTGTAAAGCTTTGAACACAGTTTTATCCTGGGTTGTGGACAAAAGACATCGCTATTTTTCTATAGGAAAAATGAGGGTCTACAGGAAAGCTGGGGAGGGACTTTTTATCAGGGAGTGGAGCGATAGGACGAGGGGTAATGGTTCTAAACTGAAAGAGGGGAGATTTAGATTAGATATTAGGAAGAAATTCTTTGCTGTGAGGGTGGTGAGGCACTGGAAGAGGTTGCCCAGAGAAGCTGTGGCTGCCCCATCCCTGGAGGTGTTCAAGGCCAGGCTGGATGGGGCTTTGAGCAGCCTGGTCTGGTGGGAGGTGTCCCGGCCCAGGGCAGGGGGTTGGAACTAGATGGTCTTTAAGGTCCCTTCCAACCCAAACCATTCTGTGATTTGTTCATAACCTGCCATTGGGGAATTGTATAGTAGATGCGCTCCTTTGATCTTCTTTTCCATTCATTTGGCGATTATCTTACTCATAGGTCAGATCCTTAAAGAAACGATATTGGAATTCATTCTGTCTGTCTTTATCATGGCAAATGAGAGAGGCTGGTATTTGAACACACTTGAAAGAATTACCGTAATGCTTTCTTTTGCGTTAATGTCCTTTCTCTGCCAGTACAGAGGGCGCAGACCACCATCTGCCCGTGCAGTAGATAGAGTTGTTGAATCATCTACTAACTCGCTTGTATTTCAAGCCTTGCTGTCTATCTGTCTGTATTGTCATCACCATTGGAGTTAACATCCTCTCTTCTTGAGGAAGTGACCATATATCAGGTAGGACCCACAGCTCGGTGGATTTTGTCATGATTGCCATCTTGGTGTATATAATTGGAGTAGAATCAGAATATTCCTGAAGCCTCATGTCCCTGAAACTTGATGCCGAATAGCCGTTATGCTCTGACTGACCCCACTGAAGCTCCCATCAGTCCAAGTGGGAAAAGCCAGGCAGGTAGTGAGCACTTTTGAGAATCCTGGATAAGTGACCACAACCTTTCTTTTCAGTTAGGAGAAGTTTCCATTGGGATAAACAAGTATTTCCAGGGAAGTGACGACTGAGTTGAAACACATCTATTTTGCTGATTGCTAGAATGTGGGGCCTCAACAAAATCAACACAGTGAAACAGGAAGAGAAAGAAACCATTTAACTCTGAGTTGGTGTATTACTTGTGTTTTGTTAAAGTGAAATTTGCCATTTTCCCATCCATGGAGTCACTTAATAAGCCAGAGAGACTAGAAATGGCAGGAGGATGGTAAAAAGCATCAGTGTAAGAGATGACAATGACTCCGGTCTGAAAATAAGGACTGTACAAATAGGAATATTCTTGTTTGATTTAATAGCATGGGAGTAATCACTGCAGATGAGAGGTTACAGGACTGGGTACAGTATCTCTCCTGCTATTTGTTTTTATATCACTCTAGTCAATCCTTGGCTATTGATAAAAGTCATGAAAACGGACTATAAGCTTCATCAGTGTGAGTAGCTTTTATGTGATACATCATCTTTTACGAGAGACATCCCATGTGCTAATTCAATTTTCTAAGTATATCTAATGTGCTATCTGTTTAATTTTTTTCCTTTTGGTTTCCCACTTTTGTACTCCCCTTTTAATTTTATTACCTGGTTAACAAATGAGAAGTAAATTCAGGGTAGCAGTTTAAACATTTTGCAGGAAAGAATAGTCTTGTAACTAAAACATAGGATAGAAAGTTAAAAGCTGTGATTCGGTTCCTGTTTCTACTGTTTATCTTGTTAAACTCACTGTGAGGAGATTCTGTCAAGGTAAAGTCAGACTTCAGTCTGCAATTTTATTATCTGTTAAGCGTAAACAAAACTTTACCATAACGAAAAAAGCTAAGGAATAGAAATCTCTGCTTTTGACGTTGTGTATTTGACAGCATTTTGAAAAGTAGCAATTCCTGTCTTCAATTAGATCGGTGTGCGAGAGCAGCAAATGCCAGATGCTAAAGGGGAACTACATCTACTGGACTGCTACAGTCCCCACAGCAGGCGGCTGGGCAGCGTTTGTCTCACTCCCTGGCTTTATGAAACTTTGTGTAGTTTCCTTTTTCTTTTCTAAAGCAGCTGGGGACATCCATAGGAAAGGATTCCTGGAATCACACCGAATTCTTAGTCTCGAGGATGCTTGGCATCAGCGGAGGTCGTAGCTTAAGTATGTGCTTTGTTTAAAGAATCTTCTGTTTATCGGTTTTCACAGAGGAAATGCAAAAGTCAGGCAGTTGTTTGATTTCATCATCTGTTTATGTTGGACAGAACAATATTCAAAAACATAGAAAATTAATTTTAAAGCTACAGAATGGGAGTTGGGTGCTTGGAGGAACAGGTAGAACCTTACAGGACTGAACACAGTATTGGTTTTGTTTGTTTTAAATGAAAACATCAAATTAAGGTCTCTCTGATTGCAAGCTTGCTCACCAATAAAATATCGTTGAAATAAGATTTCAATTAAATAATGAATGTTTATAGCGAGTGCTTAGATCCTTTATGCAATGCAGAAAGGCAAAAAGTAAATATGGCCTAAGCATTTAAATGCCAGTGCTCAACAACGGGTTAAAAATACTGCGCATTTTTGGTAACGTTAGAAGCCCCGATGGGTGGAGTACAGCAATGGGCGTTTTAGTGTAGACGCGTTTACTAACCCTTTGCTGTACAGCTGAAATACAAAAAGGCTGAAGCAATGGCCAGCAAGAAAGTGGATTCTTGGGAAGCTGTGTTTAATGAAGCCTGTTTAAAAACCCTTTTCTGCGCAAAAGAGATTTAGTGTTTTCTGCTGCAGGAGGAGCAAGGATTTTAACCGTTTTCTAAATACTAGCTTTTTCTTCTAAATGCTGTAGGAAAAGCATTGCAAGAACAGCTTTAAAGAGTTAGGAAAACTCATTAGTAACCAGTTGCCAAAATATCTGTTTGTACGTACTCTACCCAAGTTAGAATAATCAAATTAAATGAAGGATGGTTTTTACATCTGGTTTTGAATCTGGAAATAAGTTGATACAGACAGGGATTCACTGGACGGTTTAATTGCTGTACTAAATTTGCAGTGTGAACCTCGTGGAAATAATATTTTTTTTTTCACTGTAAAGAAGGGTACATCCTTAAATAAAGAGAAGCCTGCTCCCTCCTTTGTCTCATTGCTGACTACCGTAAATTTTCAGTTAGATTTTTGTAATGGGTACATAAGAAATCCTATCCGTTTGAAAAACTCTGGAAAGCGTAGGCATCCACAGAGGTGGTCAATAAGCTGTTCTGCCAATGAGAGAAACTCCAGGAAGAAATGGTTTTTTATTGTGCTTTTCAAAAATAGCCTCTGAAGGTTCCACATGGGTGCTTTGTGGGAGGGCATTCCACACGGTGGGAGCACAACAAGTGCCTTTAGGCATCTGAGGTCAAAATGTGAACAAGGACCTCAGACACTTATAGTTGTGTTTCTCCCTGGTTATGAAAAAAAAATAATGGTTTAGGGATAGTTTATATAGCAAGCTTAATTTGGGGATAACCAGCACTTTTATTGTCACAAGTTACATGAAACTTAGAATTCTAAATTCTCCATTATTTCCATAATGACCCTCTCTGCTGTGCGTAGTGCACGTGTTCCTATAGCCTTCATTTAGGACATGTGAAGTGATGCTTTTCTGCAAATTATTTGCTGCTGAGATGATGGACCAACACCCTACCCTACCAAATGGAAAAAGATGACGAGTTACTCCTGGGCTAGGCTGGGACCCTGCCAGGAGGGGATAAAGGAAGGTGTGGTGCATTATTTCCCAGAGTCTTGATCCCTTTGTTTTTGGAGCAGAACCAGAAGTTGACCTCTTCTCTGGGAGATGAAGGTGCCTGTATGGATTGAGTCTCCTGCTCAGCTGGACTTGCCATTGCATGGTGGAAAGCAGATGCCCCTCTTCTCGACGCTTGGGCTTGTACTGGCAGCTTATTCTGTAGGCTGGCAGTTTTCATGCTGGGTGAGCATGGGGTGTTCTTGCCTTTCAGCCCCGCACGGATCAGTGGCTGCACCATTCCTAGTAAATTGAGTTCTTTAGTGCTGTCATTAGAGCCTTCGTCTCATGCCTCTGTCTCTAGCACCTCTGCCAAGCTCCGTCTAACACACCACTCCGAGCACCTTCCTGCGGAGCGTGGCATGGGAGCTGGGACTTTCAAAAAGCAGTTCTGGAGAGAAGGAGCTACCGGCTGCGGGCCTACGGTATGCAAAATTGGCTGCACTGGGGTAGAGCAGAGAGGAAAAGAGGATGTGCTTAAACCAGAAAAATATTTGAGAATCTCTGAGCTAGGCTGAGTTTTCAGTGAAGACGGTATGTCATCTTGTACAGCAAAGATGCTAGCTGCCATGTACATAGCAAAGAGTAAGGCTTAGTTCCAAGGAACTCATGTGCTTTTTAAGTCAGGTTTGCTTTTCTGTTCGCTCTATGTAATTTAGATAAGAGGTTTACACACAGAGTTTTTACTATTATGTCTTTAAGCTGTTGATTCAAAACCGAGGCACTTGAAAGAACTGAAAAAATTGGGGTGGAGGGGACCGTTATTGAACTTATGAGTGCTCAACCAAGCAGTGGGTAAGCTTTTTCCATGGCTGAAATACCTCGTTATCATCAAGTCCTCTACCGTGGATCATTACAGTGATCACTGTTGATGGTGATGCACGTGTTCTTTGTTCCTTCGTTGCCTCCAGGAACGTTCAGAACATCTCTCTCCCTGTCTGGTGTTAATCCCACACGAATACATGTGCTTTTGATAGGACAGATGATGCTTTTCCAATTATTTTCTGTCTAAACAAGGGTATAAAGATTTCTTGCTTTTCCAGATTGTGTGAATTATCCTGTAAGTCTCTGTTAGATCAATTAAGTAATAATTTTGATTTTGTATTGAAAATTTCTAGCTTCTCTGGTTGGTTTTGTGTGCCATTAGTAAGTCAATCCACAGACATTTTAGATACCTGTGCAGCAGTTTCTTCCGTAACCCTTTTTTTAACCTTACTCCCACCTCTACAACCTCTTGTCCAGGTCACCTCGTGTTATACTTTACAGTAGATCTTTCTATGTTCTCCTTTTCGTCTTTGAGATACTGTGCTTTAAAGTCCTCCTTACTAGATTCTTCTCCCCCGTGCTCCCACCTCCCCTGTAGGATATGGATAAATAGGGAACAAGTATCGTGATTCTGTCATTAATGGCTTTTTTTTCTTAAGCAGTGCTGTTTCTGTCTGGATGCGCGTATGGGAGGGCAGTGAGGATTTTCTTAGAACGTGGACTAAGTGGAGAACTTCAAATTAGTTAGAAATGTGCTCTTAAGAAACTCAGCACCTGACATCAGTGAATTTTTGTGCTAAATGATCCTAATAATGAAATAATGAAGATCTTTTTGTATGTGTTGTTTAAGCTCAGAGAATTTAGAATCTAATGGTAATTAGAGTATAATTATTTTAGATTACATATGCCTGTTATGTGAATTTTTTGTCCTTTTCAGTGAGCATTAGAAAAATTCCATCGTGTGCTTCTTCTCTTTGAGATGATCTTGTGTCCTAGTGTTCTGAAAGGGTCTGGGATTTTGTTTATGCCTGCTAAAAATATTGGAGGCCGCTGCATTCCCATCTTCACTTAGCTTGAGGAAGGAGGTAGCGTCTGTTTTTGAAGACTGCACCATATGGTTTCAGTCCCTTTACCAACGGTGACCTTCTCTGCAAAAAGTCCCTAGAAGTAGTGGTTTCTGTCCACACGTGGTCTTGGCATTTCAGTAGTTCCTATCTTTACAAACCCTTCTCGCACCAAACGTGCTCAGCAGGAGATGTGAGGGGCGTGTGTGGGGAAATGGAAGGGAATGCAAGAACAGTGAGGGCAATTGGGGTTCTCCTGGAAAGGCTCTGTGAAGCTATCAAATGAATTTGATTTTAAAAATCTTGGTTTTGTGTTCTGAGACAAAAGTGTATTATCCCCCCTGTCTGAATTAGGTTCTCCCCCTCCCCAGTTCTAAAGTGCAATTTCAGGGTCGATTGAAATGTATTTGAGGTATTCCGTTTCCATTAGGGAATGTGAATTTCTTTTAACTGTAAATTTTCCAAGCTTGTAACACTTGGTTTTGCTAGGATTTCTTTTTTTTTTTTTTTTTTTTTTTTTTTTTAAGTAACGGCAAGAGTTCTGTAATGTATTTTATTCAAATATACATGCATTTAGCCTTGTCTATTGACATGTACTTTTTTCCTGGAACTTACTAGTAATTATATAGGTTGGTAATGTATTAGTATAAACCCGTCATTATTTCAAACTATTTCAGTATAATATATTATTAGACCTTTAAAACAAATTTAAACTGCTAGACAATCTAGTTTTTATAACCTTGGGAATATTCTCAAAGGGGGAGGGAATGTTATTTCAGCAAAACGAATGAATTGAGAAAATAATTAAAATATACATTGAGTTTGGGTGATGTAAATGTAAAAAAAAATGGATTACAGAAAATCAAATTGCTTAATGTGATGTTTAAATAGCTCTTAGGCAGACTTGGAATATGTTTAATGAACATTTTATTTCGATATTGAGATGGGGGCAGAGGGAGGACTTAATGAACTGTTTTCTTTAATTGTATTTTTTATTGGTGTTGCACAGACGACTTTGCAATAAGCTGTCCTCCCTACTTTGTATCTTTAAGTGTCTTGAAAACAAAATGAGTGGAAAAAACGTTTGTCTAAAATGTTATTCTTTATTACTTTAGAATGCATTACAGGATTATATTAGGAATCACTGCGTGTGAAATTAGTTCACTGAGTAATACTGAGATGCTTTCCCCCAGTAAGGCTTGGTTGCATGAACTTAGTTTTCAGAATCGGTCCTAGAATGAATTTATGTGTGGAAAATTATACGCTTGGGGGGGTTTAGTACTTGATAGTTTGTTTCACTATTCCAGATTCCTTGCTGAAATTCAAGTTGGTACCTATATTTGTAAATTAGTTGTCTTCTTACTTGCATTTTTATTGTCACCGCGCCTCTTTCATGTTGAACCAATCTCAATATGTCAGTGTTAGAAAACAGTTGTAATACATTTTTTCCAGCAGCAGTTCCTTGTTGGTTGCAGTATCTGTAAAAGCTAACGACATTAAGGAGTAATGGAGTATATCTTTCAAAGCACAAGTAATAGGAGTGTTTTGACATAGTGTTTAAAGCAAAAAAAAAAAAAAAAAAAAAGTCATGGAATTTGGTTTCCTGCCCAGAACTTTGACTGACTGTCTGGGAATTCAGTGCCGTATGTCAAAGTTGTGTAGAATTAGTGTACGTACTTCAGAGTGATTCTCTACAAATATAATAGTGCCCTGCAAGTTTAAGGCCAGTGTCTTGATAGTCTGCAGTATTTTGAGTCAGCATTGATGCAGCCCTATGTTCTTGAGGAAGTGCTACATTTCCTAATGAATATTTCACTTGCTTCCAGAGAAGCGGAGGTGTTATCTTTCTGCTCTGCAATACAACTGTACACTATAAAAAAAATCAAATGTTTTTGCAGGCGTGTTTCAACTTTCAGATTTCAATACACCTTTTTTGTTGTCTTTTCTGCGTTTGCGATCATGTCATTACCTCTTGCATTGTCATCGCTTGTTTATAGTTCTAAAACTCCTGGAGACTTTCTAAGATGTTGTATGTTTCGTAGGTTATTTGAAACAGCTGAGGTTAAGCATGTATAGACAGTTCTGCTGCGGCAAAAACTGACATCTTGTTTATTGACTCTTTAAAATCTTATTTTCATAATATAACTTCAACAATAGCTATCCAAGCTGCTCATTGCAAATTCTTAGAGCATGTTGAAGATAGTTCTTACAGCTATTTTGATCATCGGTTTGAGTTGTTTTGTGTTTTTTTTTTTTTTTTTCTTAGGAAAGAGTTCCTTCCCTAATTGTGTTCTTGGGGAGTCCAACTGACAGTATCTTAACAGAGATGATTAAATGAATGCAGGTGTTTGTCATCTTAACACAACTTCTAGTCTACACAACTGTATATTCAATTTGTATTTTCCTCCCTAAGCAAACGGTGCGGAATAAAAGAGGGTGTTAGTTATGAATCAGAATAACACTGGGTTGCAGGAATCCAGGCAAGGGAGAACTGGAATTCTTTAAATATGATGTTATTTTATACAGAGGAGAAATGACATATTTTTAAATGTCATAGCAAGAAAAGACAAGGTTTGATGTTAGTTTGGATTGGCAGAGATACAGAGAAAAGTAAAAAAGAAAACCCAATTAAAAATATTTTTTAATTATTAGTAAGGATGTTATTTTGCAATAGCAAAAGAATGTAGCTGTGAAATTCTTAATCTGGCAATTACTGAAGACCTCATCCACTATACAGAAGCCAGGGAAATGCCTCCTCCTCCCAGGTGCTGATGCTCTTGAGAGCTCCTCTCATTGCCCAGTTTCTGTGCTCGTTGCTCGCAGCAATGATGATGGAGTCTCTGGTTGACTGAGCCTTTGTGGCTGCTTTAGTGGAAATTAATCTGGCAGCCAGCAGCGTCGCAGATGTTGTCTCCTGACTCCAGCACCCCAGTTCCCTCCGGTGCCTCTCGCTGCACAGTGCCAGTCCTGCTTTGTTCCGAGGGCTCAGTTGCGGCAGTGCACGATCTTGCTGTCGCCCCCAATGTAGAGAAACTAATACCACATGACCAAAAATTTGCTTGAAGTTTATGCTTGCAGAATGTTTCACTAGCCTGTTTCTTGGCTGGGCGCTCTGTTCTACCCCGATGTAAAACATAGGTTTGGATAATCCGTTACTGGACATAAGCGTTGTCTGCACTGGTCTGCAGGAGAACTGCCTTCAGTGACAAGTATTTGATGGTCTATAAGATTTTGGTGCATGGGTATTCTCCTATCTCTGTGATTCAGCAATGACACAAAGTCAACATGTATGGAACTGACAAAGGTGATCTGTCAAAAAATTAATCAATTTCTGCCATCACACAGAAGAGCAGTGAAAATACAGAGGCTTTTCTCAGTGGTGCCTGGCGACAGGACAAGGGGTAATGGGCACAAACTTGACCATAGGAAGTTCCATCTCAACATGAGGAGGAACTTCTTTCCTTTGAGGGTGGCAGAGCGCTGGCATAGGCTGCCCAGAGAGGTTGTGGAGTCTCTGTCTCTGGAGACATTCCAAACCCGCCTGGACGCGTTCCTGTGCCACCTGCTCTGGGTGACCCTGCTCTGACAGGGGCTTGGACTGGATGATCTCCAGAGGTCCCTTCCAACCCCGATCATTCTGTGATTCTGTGATGACACTTGAGCAGTGGTGGTCACTTCTATTTGAGGATGTCTCTTCCCTTCCAGAGGTGCTTCTCTAAGCTTCCCCAAACTGTGGCACTTCCTGCTGGCCTGTGTCTGAGTTCACCATCTGCCATGGCATTTCAAGGGAGCATGTGGCCAAGGCAGCAGAACTTGTCCCTATGTTTCAGTTGTGTGTTGTTAAGGTATGTTGTAAGTTTGATGTACTTTTCCCGTAGGGTGGCCTAAGGGAACAGGACCTCTGTTTTCTGCATGCTGGTGCAAGTCAACAGCTGAGCAGCACGATCAACACTATGTGTCCAGTGTCCTTCATGGTACATGCATTCACATGTGAAAAACCAACATGCTGTTGTCTGGAAAAAGCGGGTGAATGGCACTTGAACATTTTCATTTAATACACAGCATCTGCAGATTGAAGACCACCATGTTTGCCAGCTCTCCTACACACACTTTCCTCCCCAGCAGGAGTCGGTAGTAGACTAACACTGCTTAGCACCTTGCTGTCACATTTTTAATGACAGTAGCTTGAAAGAATGCTTTGATGTTGCATCTTTTGCTGCTGTCCTCTAGCTCTTTTTTCGAAGGTGTAATAGTTTCATGATGTCATGGATGTTCTACTAACCTTTTCCTCCTTGTTTCCATGCCTGTCCTTGTCAGGTTCCTTTTTCTGAGTTCAGTTAATAAAGTCTACAGTCCCCACTCACATTCAAGTACCTACTGGGACAGATAATGTACATTGAGAAGCGACCTCTGTCTTCAGAGGGTTAAAACCCAAGACAGCTTAAGGCTAGTTTGAGGAACAACTTTGGCTATGAGCTTCCAGCAGTGTTTCAGTCTGGACCACAGCTTCATGGAAGCAGTCTTCCTGATTAATGCTTCAACCTACTGGCTATTACTTTCCAAGGGCAGAGGGCTGCAGGTTTGCCTGTACTTCACCATAATTATTTTAAGATATCTTTTATCAAAATATGAGGCACCTTTCAAAACCCACATCCCTTGATGGCATATGTCACTTAGTATTTGATGGTAATGTTCTTGATATAAAGTAGGAATAGTGCTTGATGATTATGGTATATTCAGTTTTCTTTGTTTATTTAATACAGGAACATCCCCAGGGCTACTTATTTTACAAAAAAACCCAGAAATGTTATTATGATAGAGTAATCAGGTGGTTTTCTCACTCTTTTGTTATAATTCAACAGTTTTTCTTTGATGAAATTAAGAAGGCAGCGTATATTTATACATATTATGCAGGGCAAGGAAGGAGATATCTTCAGACAGTTGTCTCAGAAGTTAATGTTTTCCATGATCCAAGTATCTTGGCTTGCTTAAAAAAAATTTTAAAAAAAGAAAGAAAGAAAAAAAAAAAGCTGAAATGTACCTTTCTAAAAAATGCTGCTATTAAAAAAAAAAAAAAAAAAAGAGGGGTGTTGGGGGAGAAGCCTTGACACCAGAAGCTCTGTCATAGCAGAGTTTCTCTCGGATGTCTGGAAAAAGTCTTATACTTCTGGGATGCTTTCCAAAATATTTTCGGTGACCATTGCCACAGGCGTGAACTTCTTAATGCATTTTGCAGTAATCTTCACCACAGTGAAATTGATTGCTGTCTGAAAGCTTTTAATGATAACAAGCAAGTAGGGCAGCAAAAATGCCATGAACTAATTTGCGTGTGTGTGTGTGTCTATTTTGTTGCATCTTCAGGACTCTTGCAGAGACAGATGTGTCGCCTCAGAAAAATCCTGCTTAATGTTTTTTACATAATTATGTAATTGCATATTTATCATCTTGATTTTAGTAAGAAGGATTATTCCCCCCCGCCCCCCACACGCATGCGCACACACAAAGGATCTAGTGTGTCTCCAGATACTTCGATTGGTACCCAAAGAAAAGTATCTGGTGGCTTCCTAAGTTGGAGCTTTTCTAGGATTCGTTTCATAGAAACTGAAATGCATTCAGAAAAGCTAGAAGCTAAGAAATGCCTTTCCAGCAGAAAACAAGGGTGGTGTATCTTCTTCATGTACCTACCAAGGAATTGCAGGAGGCTTATAAACAAGAGGCTCACTTTTTATGTGCCATTTAAGGGAGTCCAGGAAGCTGAACATAGAGTTAAACTTATTGGTTTATTTCAATGTTAATTTAGCATTCCTAATGCAAGAGGTTGTTAGAACTGAAGAGATTCATCTGCCCAGACATCACCTTCTCAAGACTGAAATCTGAGCTGTGCTTCTATTCAAAAAGAATAGGTTTTAGGAATTATGTTTTTTATTTAAAGAAAAAAAAATTCCACCACCAAAAAGTCTGTGTGTGTACGTATATATAAGAGTATTTGTATACACACACATATATATGTAATAAGCAAAATTGTAAACCGTGTGAATGGAAAGTTGTACCCATCTGAAAAGCCAAATCTCCCAAGAACTGGTATGTCATTGTCACTCTGTGTCCTCTGCCAGCACAGACGCGCTGCAACAAAGCCCTTCATCCTGCGCTATCGCTCCTACAAACCCATGTGATTGTTGGATGATCTGCAGTAGGTGAAGTGTGAAAACTAAAAACTTGAGTACCAGTAGAGAAAAACAAGCTGTCACAAGCAGGCTTCATTACAAGGGATAAAAAGGTCAAAGGATACTTCCCCCCCCCCCCCCACCTTCAGAGCAGCCACTAGACACATCCAGCAGAATTTTTCCAGACTGTCAACCGGTTCATCAGTCAGGGCTTTCTCTCAATGTTAAATGCCAGCACCACTTCAGTTCAGAGGAATTGCTGGCTTCTTTCCCAGACAAGATTTCCCAAATTCAAAATGACCTTTCAAGATCCTAACTAATAGGAGCTAAACAGAGATTTCCTCTTCATCAGGCCCTTTCTCAGATTGATCCTTTTACTGACAGCACATCCCCACAGCACAGAACAGTGAAAGACCCGCCCTTCCACCTGTGAAAATAAACACCTCTTTTGAAGAGAGGCAATCTTAAATCATGGTGAATTTGTTCTGTATTCCAGGAACTAGTACACTTCTATTTGATGCCCTGATTATGTAAAGGCACAGGGAATACCAGCGAAATAACTGGATTTTATTTTTATTTTTTTCAAAATCCAGCCATTCAGGGTCTGCACTTATACAATGGGATGCCTGCTTAGCCACTGCTCGTTATTGAGGGAAATGAGAGATGGATAATTGGAAAGCTGTTGATCTGGGTACCATAATGTGGGGACTGCTGTGCAGGCAGCTTGGTGCAGCAGGTTCGTTACCTCCCGCTTGAGGACAGCTTGGTCGCTCAGCGCAGCCATTCCTTGAGCATTCTGGTTGTTTCTTGTTGTGTGCTGTTACCCATCTTTCTCCTCCAGGCGAGGAGAAGAAGGAGCGATTCAGGGCTGCCCAGCTCTGAGCAGGCGGGCTGTGAGGTTCTACTCTGGTGTGTGCTGCATGAATGCAAACTGCAGCTTCAGCTCCCTGTGAAACCTCAATTAAAGTTGGATAGTTGTGCTGTAAGATTTGGCACTGGAACAGGTTGCCCAGAGAAGCTGTGGCTGCCCCATCCCTGGAGGTGTTCAAGGCCAGGCTGGATGGGGCTTTGAGCAGCCTGGTCTGGTGGGAGGTGTCCTTGCCCAGGGCAGGGGGTTGGAACTAGGTGATCTCTAAGGTCCCTTCCAACCTGAACCATTCTGTGATTCTATGAAAATAGTGATGTAGGGAGATCCTAATATTGGCCTCGTTCTGTGAAGTCTTGAAATGTAGCAGGATAGTAAACTCCTTTCAAGAAGGACACCAGTGATCATTTCTTGAAAGGATGAAGTGTTTCAAATATGGAGTTGTGAAATCTTGTGGCTCTGTTCCTAGTTTCTGCACAAGTATGTGCAGAAAGAAAGTGTAGAAACAAATATAATACCGGTCCTTATGAGAGAAAAACACTGTGGGAAATGAATAACACACTGTAAAATGGCTGGCAAGACCAAGGACTGATTTAACATTAGCATCCGATTTAATCCTATAGCTGAATGCAGAAGAAATACCAGAGATGTAACACACCTCCTTATCTTTTTTTAATAATAAGTTGTGAGAAAAGGTATGAAAAGATTGGGAAAAACAAGCAGATATGTAAAGAAAAGTTTAGTAAAGATTCCCTTAAAATCCTAAGTGCCAGGAGGGCTTTTAATTGCCTAGAAAAGATATTAAACACGCAAAATTTAAAAAGTTACTAGCTCAAACCTGAAATAGCTTGATTCTATCATCAGATCTTCCTGTTTGAGCTGTAATTTCAGGTTTGGCATTTTCAGCTTTGAATTGTATAAGGAACCCATTAATCCTCCACCATGGCAGAGGGTAAAATCTTGTAACGCTGAGGGAATAGAAGATTTGCTGTTTGTGCTCTGTGCCATGTGCTCCTTTCTTCTAATAGTCTGACTTATCACCCTACGTTGTTGTCACATTTTTGGGTTGAGATTTTCAATTTAGAGCTCGCTTTTTTTTTCCTCTAGCATTTTCCTAGAATTGTTCCTCTTATATGTTGCATACTGGTTCTTCTGTGTCGCTGTCAGTATTTAATTATATGTGCACACCTATATCACCTATATACACACCTGTCATACTGGATCATTCTTGTCACTGTAGATGCATGTAATTAAACTGCTCTCTAGGTAACGTACATCCATTGGGGTGCAGCGCCGCTACAGAGTTCTCCTGGCACACAGTGAGTGCAGAGCAGGAAGGGGAATGCTAGAGCATCCTGGAGGTGTAATGCACCAGCCTGCGGAGGAGTCGCAGGGAGTGAGATAATCAAACTATTTTTCGATTTCTGCCTAAAGTTTGTCTGAAAATTTCCACTTGAGCACGTAGGGAATCATTTGGCCTTATGAGAGTGCTTCTTGATGCCCATGCGGCTGGCTTTATTGACGAATCGGAATCTATGGTAGTGTAAATCTGGTTTCAGTAGTCAAAGAAAAGAAACTCTTGGAAAAGTGCTTGGCTTCAGTCCTTTATTATCAACAGCTAAAATCACATAGGAGTTAGTTGATGGTAGAAGACTGGAGGGAGAGGTGCATAGGTTGAAGAAATATGGTCTTGTCATCTGCAACTTCTTAAGTATGCTTTTGCTGTGCTTTTCATAAAAAGGTTAGGATGTTTATGTATGCATTGTTTTTCTGTTAAAGCAGCTCCTTCTTCATTTTATAGGCGGTTTAGAATTATGTTTTCTACAGCTGTACCCAGGAGCATGTTCAGGTCTGAATCCCACATTGCTGAGTTGCCTGTAGTAAAATAACTTGCCTTGTTTTTCTTCAAAAGTTTGCAGTAATATGGAAGTGTCTCGTGCTTCATTTTTCAGAGTGTGCATTAAAGCTGAGTGTGGTAAAGCAGAGACCATTGTGAAGATGCTGTGCGGCTTTCTAAACTGAGAGAGAAAAATAAACTGAAATAGAAACACAGTAAAATTCTCTCGGGTGTATTTAAAGTTAGAGTATGGTTAACTCTTGGATGTTGATTTAGATACTATAAAAGTTGCTATGAGGCATCTTAATAGTTTGCATTTTCATCAGATGCCTCAGAACAGGCTATTCTGCACTGGCAGTGACAGCAGCTTCTAGGTGTAAACAAGTCTGAGCCTTTCCTTTTCAGGAGCAAACGGGCATAGTTTCAGCCCACCACCAGCTTTTTCTTATGCTTCCTATTTTTTCTTCTCCTCCCTTTAATATAGATCATTCTGGCTCAGCGGGTTCACAAGCCACTGCCTCTTGTGTCTGTTCCTGTCTGTAAAATGGGGGTAGGGATCCAGCCATCTAAGAGAGTACAGTACTGTAGAGCATCTTCATTTTGGTATTATTTTCTGCCTCTGCTGCTTAACTGCTTTGCCAAGTAGCGGCTCGGCTTTGGTGTTCCACCTACGCATTTTAGAACCCTGATTGCAGGTTATCTTCATCTCGCTGCCATCTCTAGATGCTCACAAAAAAAAAAAATCTAGCACGATGCCTGCGAGTCAGTAAGTGTTAGTCCTGAATTACCGACATGGAAACAAATAGAGTGGTACAGTGCTGGTCCTGGCAATCTGTGTCGGGGGCAGAAATGTCAGCCTTATTGTCTGCTGTTCTTAAGCTTCAATTCAAAGCTGTCCGTCCTCAGTTTATGATTTTAAAGTGGTTCAGTATCACTCTCTACAACTCCCTGAAAAGAGGTTGTAGACAGGTGGGGGTCGGTCTCTTCTCCCAAGGAACAGGTGATAGGACAAGAGGAAACGGCCTCAAGTTGCGCCAGGGGAGGGTTAGACTGGATATTAGGAAAAATTTTTACACCGAAAGGGTTATTAAGCATTGGGACAGGCTGCCCAGGGAAGTGGTTGAGGCACCGTCCCTGGAGGTATTTAAAAGCTGGGCAGACACAGTGCTTAGAGACATGGTTTAGTGATGGGTTTTGTCAGAGTTAGGCTGATGGTTGGACTTGATGATCTGAAAGGTCCCAGCCAACCTGGGCGATTCTATGATTAATGCCTAATACTTGTTAATACTAATGACAGAGGCGTTTCATGGATACCCATATTTGCTATCAGTGCACAGTAATTACTTTTGAGACTCCTATTTTCAGTACAAATGATGCACGGAATGAATCCTGCTGTAAACCAGCCTTTGTTCCAACTTTTCCAGTGTGGCCTGCACTTCCAGTTGGGAGCTTGATTTCTTTGGACTTGTGGTCCCCACAGTCGGTATAGGCAGTGTTTAGTTGGTGTCATGAAGCCCCAGCTGGCAACTGGTGTCCTAAAAAGCATTCCAAAGGGGTGAGCAAACCAGCTCAATTCCCCATGATGTAACTGGAAGTGCGATTAGGGCAATGCTCAGGCTCAGACGCGTCTTTCAGTATTTGAGCATCATATATTTCAGTTGTCCTGCATGAATTTTGCTTCTGTTCCTCAGGATAGCAAAAGATGAGTAGAGTTTGTCCACTGTTGCGCAGTAGCCATCTCAAAGTGACAAATAAAAACAAGAATCATCTCTGATAACTGGAAGAAGATGAAGTAATTTAACAATCTCTTTTCTTTGAAGCAAAGGAAATCTGTTCCCCTTATAATCCTGTTAGCTGACATTGTGTACAAGGTTTCTAGGCGGCTGTTCTGACGGAGCCTACAAAGTTCCAAAAGCAGAGAATGATTTCTGCCCCTGGCTGAAAATGAAGTTCATTAGCTTGGAAGTGCTGGCTGAGACCTTGCCGGGGGGAAGGGGAGATGCTGTTGTATTTTTTGCATCCCTTGTTCCATTTTGGAATTCAGCGGTATTTATTTTTAGTACATTTAAACACTGCAGAAGGAAGGGGCAGTTGTAATATGGCATATTTACATCATGCTGTCAGTTCCTGGCAGCTTACTCGCCTGTCAGAGAACAGAACTAGTCCATTAAGGATGTGAGCGCTACTTATGCCCACGAGTGGTGAAACATCGTCTCAAGGGTGGGAAGGCCTCCCCAGGCTAGCAGGTTGGTTTGTTTTTCTAAGGTGCACTACGGGGATTTTTTTTTCATAGCACAGAGACGGGAATGGGCCGTGCTCCCTCCTGCTTTTTCCTTCTCCTGTACTCCATACAGAAAAACGAGAGGCAAAGTCTGTACATGAGATCAGCATGTGCTGGTTTTTCCCCCTCATGTCACGCTTAAGTTCTCTGCCCCATTATAAAAATAAAAATCTATAAATAAAAAAGAACAAATGCTGAGGGGGACAAACTGGACCCACAGTTATGTGCATGTTGTCACTCGTAGAAGTGTGCCTAGCCCCATTCCTCCCAGGCTTCATACATTCCCTGTTTCTTAGGCTGTCAGCCTCTCAGGGTGGGAAACATGCACAGATAGTCCCGGCTGGAGCTTTTTTTGCCCAGCCATATGTCAAGGTCTGTTCGGATCTCTCAAATTTACAGGACGACATACTCTGTGATTTAAATTTTATTTCATGAGCTCATTAAGAAATATAATAAACAAACACAACAAGCAAGGGCTCAATCCCCTTTTGCCCAGACTAGTCTATCACGTTAATTCATTTATTCACCATTCAAGTCATAAGATTTCACTGACTCACAGACTGGCCGGGGTTGGAAGGGACTTCTGGAGATCATCTAGTCCAACCCCCTGCCAGAGCAGGGTCACCCAGAGCAGGTGGCACAGGAACGCGTCCAGGCGGGTTTGGAACGTCTCCAGAGACGGAGACTCCACCACCCCTCTGGGCAGCCTGTGCCAGGGCTCTGCCACCCTCAAAGGAAAGAAGTTCCTCCTCATGTTGAGATGGAACTTCCTATGGTCAAGTTTGTGCCCGTTACCCCTTGTCCTGTCCCTGGGCACCACTGAGAAGAGCCTGGCCCCATCCTCCTGACACCCACCCTTTCAGTATTTATAAGCATTGATAAGATCCCCCCTCAGTTGTCTTTTTTCCAGACTGAAAAGACCCAAATCCCTCAGCCTTTCCTCATGGGAGAGATGTTCCAGTCCCCTCATCATCTTGGTGGCCCTTTGCTGTCCCCTCTCCAGCAGTTCCCTGTTCTTCTCGAACCGGGGAGCCCAGAACTTGGACACAATACTCTGTAACTTACAACCTGTAACTCTTAATATTGTGCACCTATGAGCAAAAGAAAAGAACGTAAGGTGCCTAGCTGAGGGTGAGCACGCCCATACTTCCTCCTCCCTCACAGTGTAGGGTCCCCTGTATCACACCGGGCAGCACAAAAGCCTCAGCGGTCCAGCTGATGTTGGATCAGCTTCAAAAGCTTTTTGGGTAAGCTGATGTTTTATACCTTCCAGCTTGGAGGTTTGGTCTTTACCATTTCCGTAAATCAGCAGATTCTGACGAGGCTGCCAGACAACAAGTAATGCTTGCCAGAGACAGCGTTCTGCAGGTGGTAACAGCTGGATGGTGGCCCTTCAGCTCTTCCTGACACCTGTCCTGCCCAGGTGCTGCTCGCTGACCGAATGGCGCTGCTCCCACCGCATGGTGGACCTTAAGATGAGCTGGGTCAGCCGAAGTCTAAGCAGGAGTTGAGAAAACGGTAACATCATAACATAATAGTAATTGATCTGAGGCTGAAATGATGTTGGGCTCACAGAATGGTTCGGGTTGGAAGGGACAGTAAAGGTCACCTAGTTCCAACCCCCCTGCCGTGGGCAGGGACACCTCCCACGAGACCAGGCTCGTCTGCTGGTGAATTAGATCGTGCTCCATTTATACATATTTTTCCTTCTTTGCTTGGGGAAAGAAAAAAAGAAGTTGCTATGGGTTTTGCTGCCACGCTTGGATGTTGCAGTAATACCTTTCTCCTGGAATTAAGCAGTATTTAGGTCTGATCTCCCATGTGTGACATGCCATCTGTGTTCGCTTCAAGCATAGGCACCCTCTGATTTCCCTTTCTTGGAAACTGCTCCATCTCAGCATGTGGGTAGGAGGCCACGTAAATAAATACCAACCACTTCTTAGCCTTCAGTAGGCATTTCCTTTTTCCTGGTGGCTGCAGAAGAAACACTTTCTCACAGTTTGGCATCAAACATCTATCAATCTTTCCCGCTCGTGGAATTTTTGTTTAGACAATCAGATTCTTTGTGTCGTTTTTTTCATCGGTTTCTATTTTTACTCATCTGTTGGTTGCTTGGTTTGTCAGTAAACAGCGTCTGTCAGAACAAACCTTTCATCAGAAACTTCTTAAATTCCTGGTAATTGAATAGTAAATCATTATAAGCATTTTCTTTAATAGTGAAAGATAAGTTTTAAACAATAAAAATTAAGGTAATCTAGTTTTTTTTCTGAGTTATGAGGAAATAAATAACATTGATATTTCTGCCCAAAGATTTTTTTTTTTAATGTATAACCTGGCCTAAATATTTGAAATAGAAAACAAAGTATCTTATATTACTACGCAGTCCAGCTTTCGACTGAAAAAAATTATTCGCTTTTAATACAAAGTTTAATATGAGATCTCCTGAAATTATAGTCTAGGATTTTTTTCAAGTGTGTGTCACTTTGTCATGGCAGCAACGCTAACGCACTCTTACCTTTTAAATGCTACCAGAACTATATAGGACATAAGTTTATGATATCAAAACAGATCATATCAATAAAAATAAGTGTTAGAGGACAGTGTGCTTCTAATGTTTATACATAAATATCTGATGTACACATTCTTTATTTAGTTTCGTTTGCTATTATGTATTTATTTATTTTTTTTTACTGGTAAATTATGAATTTACTTTGCTTATTTTTATTTATCGCAGTGGTAATATTTACTGAATGGATGACAGCATATTCTCCCTTCAGGGAGAGCCCCAAAGGTTCAGAGACTATATATTCCCCGGAAACAGAATATAGATAGAAACTGTGATAATTAGCTATAGACTAGCACAAAGCTAAAGTCCTTCATTGGAATTGTTAGCCAAGAGAGTGAAGAATAGACATACGTATGATCTTTGGTGGGTAATAATTTCTAGGATGGCTAAGCTAGAGGCAGTTTGAAAATCCATCAGATACTTTTTATTTAATACTCCCACCCTGGATTTGATAACTTTTATATTCAACAAAACAAGACAGTAGAAACCATGCTTTTCCAGAAGGGCCTTTGAAATATGCTTTCTCCTCTAGTGAGAGCTGTTATGAAGCTGTCTAGGAAAGTGAGCCGTTGTTGGACGCATCACTGTATTTTTATAGTTTCACTCTTCGGTCTGTTCTCATCCAGTTCAGTTTTGCAATCGGCTGAAGCTTAGCCAACTGGAATTGCATCTGCCCTCGCAGTACACCCAGCTCAGTCTGTCTAGGGCTTCTTCCAGTTCTGTGCAGTGGAAGTTACTTTTGTGTTTTTCTTCTGGGAGAAATCTGTATTGAGAACAATGATTCCTAGTTTGGTTTGTCCCTTTTCCCCTGTTTTATGGCATACAATAAACTATTATCACATGCATATTTCTTACTTGAGCCAACCGTGGTAAGTGATGTCCCAGTTCCCAGTTCTCCAGAGATGGGTGGTAGACTTTACAGCTGGTTCTGATGATGGCTGGACAGACAATAGTCAGTCTTGCTTCATGCTGGCAGATAAGGGACTGTGAAGGAATCCTAAGTTTTCCAACTTCGGTGATTTATTGAACTTCCGTAGAGTCATTGGGTAGCCAAATTCACGAGAACCCCATTTGGTAACCGCTGCACAAATTCCAGGGCATAAATCCTCTCCCCACTCCGTTGCTGACATGATAATGGCACCAGCCTTATAGAATCATAGAACTACTTGGGTTGGAAGGGACCTTTCAGATCATCTAGTCCAGCCACGTATCGTTATCAGTACCTTAATGGCCTGTGAAAGCTGTTAAGCTCTGTACTGTGTCAGTGCCCTTGTCAGCAATTTTAATGTGATGCGCAAAACCAGAATGAGGGTGTGAGCATGCCAGTGTTGCCCCTCTTGTCTTTGGTTCGCTTCTACATAGTATCAGGTGTATTTGCAGAACAAAATGGCGAGTTTTGCCCTCATTTATCCATCGGTACGAGGACTTCAAGGAGGTTTAACACAATGGGAACAGCT
Source organism: Chroicocephalus ridibundus (assembly GCF_963924245.1). Classification (NCBI taxonomy): domain Eukaryota; kingdom Metazoa; phylum Chordata; class Aves; order Charadriiformes; family Laridae; genus Chroicocephalus; species Chroicocephalus ridibundus. Next base: position 31,963,383 of record NC_086291.1, on the reverse strand, counting down.
AATAATCCTAGGGCTTTTTTTTCCCCCTGACATCATAACGTAGCTTGAGAGTGTTACTAGTCCTTAATTTGGAGTGACAAGAAGCAAATGAAATGATAGTGATTGTGCTGCAAATGAGAATGTGCTGTAACGAGAGTTGTGACGAAAATGCAGAAAGAGTTGGCTGCAGCAAGAGTGAATATATCATTCCCACTGTTTGGAGAACAAGCCGGAGAGATGAGAGTCTGGTTTTGTTTGTGTATGGTGTATGGCAATTATATGATTTGACATGATCTGATTGACAACGGTACGATTTTGATTGGTTTGTGTTATTTTTGCATTTTCCACTAGAGGAATGAAAATTTATTCCTGGGGTCATCAAGTGCCACCCCTAAATAATTAATAGTAGTAATTCTAGATAGAGCTTAATTTTATGTCACAGGCGACTCCAGTTGCTACGCAGACATGGTGAAGAGTTCTGTATTGATTAGATACTTTTGTTTTAGTTATGTCTGACCCTTTTCTTTTTAGAATTCAGAGGAATGAAGAATAACAAATGTATATGCTTATGTGTTTGAGACGGAATTTTTGTATGGAAATGTTTTAAAAGGGTCAGGAGAACCAGAACTAGAACTGAGGTTTCATTTCTGTTGCAGGTATGCCGATGAAAGATAAGCAGACATTTCAATTTCGGATATTCTCTTACAATCATAAATGTACTGAAGGCATCACCACCTAAACAGAGCTTGCTGAGATCAGGCTTCTTTGAGCCTTCTCACTTAAGGTTGTTTTCATCTGTTTTTTTCTAGGAAAAAGAGAAGAAGTATATGCTTCCTTTGGACAACTTGAAAGTGCGAGATGTTGAAAAGAGCTTCATGTCAAGCAAACATATCTTTGCATTGTTTAACACAGAGCAGAGGTAAGAAAATGTGCTATTAATGTGCTATTCTGCAGATGCTTCTATTAAACTGCATCTAGCTGAACAATTTAATAACTGGGAGTGCAGTTCTGGTATTTCCACTACGTTCAGTGAACAAAGACCTTGATGCCTTTGATTTATCTGCTGCTTTGCTGTTGCATAACCCTGGGATGAAAGGTTAGCGTCCTCCTAGCCACTCACTGGGTGAAACAGCTCCGTGATTAGTCATCTAGTTCTTCTCTATGGCTGAATAATCATCTCCTGATCCTATTTTTGTTTTGTTTGGCAATCACCTAAGCTTACCAAAACATTCATGACTTCTGTACCTTGTGACCAGATTCAACTGGTGTAAATCACAAAAGCGTCATAGCTTTTCACTTTCTCCAGTGGAAAATCTTGCCCGTCTGTGATCTTGGGAGTCATTCTGTTGTTTGTTTGGGTTTAAATACTGCTGAATGGAGAACAAATGAGATTCGTCTGCCTCCCTAATTAATTAGAATCTTTGCTTTGTAGTGTTTGCCTCATATTTCTCCTTTCAGACTCCATCCTCTGATTTAAGTTGTGCGGGTACTCTATGGAAGCCTATTCCTGATGCATAATCAATTCAGATTACTGTGCGTAAATAAGTCAAGGAAACATGACAACACTTAAAGACATATAAGCGACCTGTAAATCTTTAAATTTTTTTTATTTTTACTGGAGAGTAGAGTTGCGTTTGCAGCAGTCGCAGTGTAATTGCTTTTCAGCAGATAAGGTGCAATTTCTGTTAGTTCTTTTTCAGGAAAATAAGTAAAATGAATTGTAGTGGTAGCATAGATAGATGCCCTTGTTTTCCCTCTTCTCTTCTGCTACGTCCTTTCACACCCGCTCCCCCCTTGCATCGCCAAAGTTTGGCAATACATTCAGATGTTGTTCAAGATGCTGAGGGCTGGATGTGGCTCCCTGCGGACCCAGCTGTTGTTACTCCTGAACTGGCCAGAAATAGTCCTTCCAGAAGCAAGGGATGCCCCTCCCTCCTGCAAAGCACAAGCGAAGCACAGGATTTCTGGGCTGTCAAGTTTCTGCTGGCCCCAGAAACATGAGGACGCAATGTGAGTCTCGCTCTGAACTACCCCGTGAAGGCTTTGCCTACATCTGCTGACATCTCAGCTAGGCTACATGTGGACATTGTCTGCCAGGAGATGCCCTTTGAAAGTATGTCGCACACATACTTGCTGGGAATAAGATTTCAAACACATGACCACTTGCATTTCTGGAGCACAGGAAAAAAAAAAGCTTTGAAAAACTTGTCATGTTTTAAAAACATAAGTGATCTTCAGATGCTGGAAATTAACGTAATTCTGATTATTCTGCACTAGATGTGTGCGTACATTGCACGTACATCAGTCAAGAAAGATAGCTTTGTCCTGGTGGCTTGATATCAGCTGTACATATTAAGTTCCTTCCATGAAAAATCTGTTAATTTTAGCTCATTGTTTCTCCCTTGTTTTGGCTAAAGGCTTTGAGTATTTTCATCATCTTAATCGAGGAACTGCTGTGAAAATCCAAGAGAAGCATGCCTTTCCATTGGCAAGTTGGGGGATTTATTTGGGCGTTATAAAACTGCACATTCACATTTTCACTGAATTACACACTCTGGACAGTGAGGATTTCAAAATCGGATGTCTAAAATGTTTGCCATGTCTGTAATAACCCTGCCCATCTGGGCTGTGAGTAGGCCCTCTAAGAGCAAGCTGCTCTAAAAACATCCTTAGATCTCTATGGGTATGTTAAGACATGACAGCACAGTGTTAAGACGACAAAATAACTTTGCCTTGGGAGAGGCTGTTTACAAAGACAGTCTTCCAGCTTAAAAGGAGGCAGAACTTGCTCCTGAAGAAATACTTACTGAATTCTAATTACAACGCCGATTCCTCTTACTACAAACCAGCTGATTTTTGATATTTCTAAAAGTCTGCCTGCTGGAACAAATTGGTCAAAACAAGTTTGGTGTCACTTTCCGCTGTCTCCTAAATTCATAGATTGTGTCAGCAGAAGCAGGGATGTTGGGGCTCGGGTAAAGTGATCCGGCCCTCAACTTGGGACATTTTTCCCTGTCACAGATCCTTCAGGAAACTGAAACAGGGAATCGCTAAAGATCTGTTGAAATTAGGAATCTCGACGTTATTTTACTTTATGCTAATGTGTTGATTTCTGGTTTCTGAATGCGTGCGCGAATATGGCTTGCTTTTCAAAACTCATGTGAAAATGAAACTTAGTTTCTGGCTGGTTGTTGTTTGGGGGGGGATTTTTCAGTGTTTTTGTTTTTTTGGCGGGGATTTTTTTTTTTTTTTAAATTAAAAAAAGCCCTAGCAATTGAGAAAGAAATCAGCTTTCTGTTTCTGAGTTTGCCCGCATGAGGGTTCTGGTTATAGAACCATTTGGCTGTTTAAGATGTAGATCATTAAAGAACAAAGGCAAAATCATCTGTTCCAGCTTCTATGATAGCATGGAGATTATTCTGGATCTCTTTTTTTCCCCATAATCTGCAGCATTTTTTTTTCATTGACCATGCAAACTTTCTTAATGTTCAATCAAAGTATTTTAATTTTCAAGCAAAATCGCTTTAGGAGAAGAATTTTAATAAGCCTGTTCTCGTTTTCATTCCCAGCCCCTCACTGCATAGGTATTTGCTGCAGCCATATGTTTCTGATACTGTACATTTCAATAGTTTCCTGGATTATGCACTGCATTTTTTCCATTTATGAAAACCTTTCCAGTTCTGAAATATAGTTACCAGGAAAATGCTCATTTCGCTGCATAGAAGGAAAAACCATCTTGAGTTAGCTGAGGCTTGGGGATAGATGCAGAAGGAAACTAACAGTATCTGTCATTTTGATTTACTGCAGAAGTCAACAGTTCCCTGACAGGAATCAAATGTGACTTGGTAATGTATAGTAAATGGAGACTGTGACGATTGATTTCACAGTGAAGATAAATTCTCATGAAATGAACATAACTGCATGCCTATGAAAAGGCTGCATTGTGAAATAATTCAATTAAAATTTGCAAAAAAAAAAAAAGGGACAAATCTTGGTGTGAAATAGCTATAGCGTTGCTTGAAGAATGTGGGTTGAGTTTTGTTTTTCAGTAAAGTAAATAATTTATTTAGTTTTTGAGTGGGACAATCTACTTAATTTATAGACGTCATGGAAGACCTTTGGAGTTGGACTCCTCTAGTTTACTCAACTTAGCAGCACTATGTATTAAAGCAACGTATATGTTAGAGGGAGTGCCCTTTGACTCCTGGATCATTTTTGGCCGTGTCCATCTACATGAGTCTGCCTTTTAAGCAACTGAAGTTGAGCTGTAGGGTTAAGCAGTATGAGTCTAAACCCAAAGCTGTCAAGAAAATGAGCGCTATTTAGTGTTGACCATCTTTTTCTCCTTCACGGTAAACTGCTGCCAAGTCTTTTAGCCTGGAAAAGAGATCAAATATGTTAAAAAATATTTGAAAATACTTGTACTGTAGGAAAAAACGTAATGTTTGCAGTACAGCTGTAGAACATAATGTGAAGATGTGTAGATGTAGCTGCCGATTGGCTTTCTTAAGCAGAGCTAAGAATGGAGGAGAGAGGCTTTTGTCAGCGCCTGTGCTTACAGACAGTAGATTAACCTGTGATGTCTTCATCGACGGATGTGTGAGACTCCTGTGCAGAGTTCAAGAACGAACAAAACAAATCCTGCCCATGCCACAAAGTTTACTTTCTTTCTAGGATTTCATTGCAAACACTTTGCCTATTGCACACCTATTTCCTGTAACAATTTTTTGCTGGTTGGTGCTTTTTTCTTTTAGCTAAGTACTGTAGTCTAGGACAAGAACCTGTAGTCTTGAATGTGCCTCCCTTTAGGATCTATGCAATGGTCCCATCTCTCCCTAATTAAGAAGGGCAAGCCGTCATTATTTCTCATGATCTTGCCCAGTTAACTACAGGATCCACAGGGCACTTTTACTAGATTCTGTGTTGTTCTAAAGTTGTCCTTTGCAGTAGAGTAGTTGCATTTTTTCCTGGTTGTATTGGTCAATAAATTGTATTACTGTGTTACAGCTCCATCTTAATGCTACTTCTCATCATTCCTCCTTTATTTAAAAGAGTGAAAACTCTCTTCTTTTGCTACAAGCAGAGAAAAAGCTTCCTTTCCACCTCTTCTCCAAGTCTGGAGAGATGAATACATTCTCTTCCATGGGAGAAGAGACTCTACTAGGTAAAGATTTTTGGGGTTATACAATGGTAGTAGGCTGAAGTGTTTGTCAAGTTGGTGAATTTTCAGGCCTTTCCTACCAATGCTGACTGGGAGTAGCAACCGTACGTACCATCCCTGCATGGAGCTGCCCGTCTGGGGCAGGCTCATTGGAGAAACAGATCCTTCATCTGAGAAACAGATGAACGTCAAGAGGAGAGTGATCAAAAGCAAGTTTTGAGGGCACACAATAGGACTGGAAATAGAACTGCCAGATGATAAATTTTAGCTACTGACTCCTGAGTACACTCTTGACTGTCAGGAATCATATTGCACAAGAAAACTGTTGTCTGGTAGACCCAGGAAAGTATGCCATGTTTATGGAGTGAAAGGTATGACGGTATTTATTTTGGGTGCATGTTGTTGTTTGAGTGTTGCTCTAGAAGGGGATGGAGCACAAGTCTTCTCTGGGACTCAAATGTACTAGAGCTTTAAGTACTGAATTTCTTCTTATGGACAGCAACTGGTTAACTGCTATCCATATATAAGGAAAATTGGGCGAGAGCCAAAATAAAGGGAACTAGTGAAAGGAGACCGGGTCAGAGGAGGTGTTGGATGGAAGCCAGGCTAGAGGAGAAAGCCTAAGATGAGATGTGTATGTTTAGTTACTGTTTTTGAATTACTCAGAAAGTTAAGCCCCAGGAAGAACTGGACTGTAGGCTATTCAGAGCCCTCTCTGTTAGAAATGGAAGAATGAGAATCTATTTAATTAAAAACCCCCACAGATTTAATCTAGAAAAGAAGCTGCTAACATTTGTAAACAAACTTCTAAGATTGCTCATGAGTACAATATTTAAAAGTAGGAAAAATATACAAACTGAAGAAATAACTAGCCTTTATCCCTCAAGTCCATTCCATTTAAAAAAAAAATTTAAAAATTGGGGTTTTTTTCCTGGAATTTTCCTTTTTGTCATTATTGACAAGATTTCTTTGTATGATAAGTAAAACATAGTATGGTAGATAGGCGGTGTAGGTATTGAGATTTAAAACTGGTATTGCAGACCCAAAACGGGTTCTCGGGGGAAGGAACAGTGGTGCCAAACCCATACCTTAAATATAATCATTACACTGTACTTCAGGAAAATTCCCTAAGTGATTGTGTGGGATCTGAAACATTGGTGACACCTACCAGAGACACGTGCGTTGTAAGCATGGGCTTAAGTCATGGCTGGTAAACTTGACTTGTCCTGCAGGACAGCTTAACCTCGCTTGCTCACTGAGACCCTACTTTGGGTCCCGCTACCCCATCCAGAGAAGCAGAGGACCAGAGCAGGAGACACGGTCCCTCCGTGCGTGATGAGGCTCTGACAGCTGTGAGCAGCTTTTGCATCTGTGTGGCCCCAAGGCAGGTTCCAAAACAGGCTTCTATCCCTCACCACAAAAATGATCAAACCTTCTTCTCCTGGGAGTTATGGAATGTTTTAGTGCCAGTTACTGTTACCAGTGCCGATTTTGGCCTATGTGATGTTAGTTTTGGCTGCCATTCTGTTTTGAAATACATACAGAACTCCAGATACTTCATTGTCCAGGTTTGGCTATATACTGATCAGCATATCTTCTCTTCATTTTCACCTCAAAACTGTGTTTGTGTATGTGAACTTGAAGAGATCCCTCTAGTTCTGGGAGACCGCTTCCGTAAGTTAGGTGGTAAAATCCCTAAGTGCAGTTATTTCATGACATTGTTTCCGACATTGTTTCCAACATTGACTCTTCGGCTTTTCTGGATATTAAGAAAAAATCTTCAGAGACATGTGTAGTTAATTTTAATTAACATTCACATTGGACTGATCTGAAATGGCACGCCTTGATAGAAAATGTTAGTCATTGCTGTTAACTCAGAGCAGATGGTCAGTTTTGTTTCTTTAAAATATACGATTTGCAGAGCTTCTGGTAGAGCTTTCTTGTATGGAAAATAGTGCCTACATGCAAACCGGCCATTGTGGAATTCCAAGTGTCTAAAGTGGTAAACTAAGACTAAGGTTGAATAAGCAGAGTGTATACAGTGGAGTTGCAGGTTGAATAAGTGGAGAACATACAGTGGAGTTTCATCCAAGATCACCTTTCTCGATCGTGCATGTATATTTGGAGTATCTGGATTCTGTTATTTTCTCCCTTTTTTCATCTTAGGTGATTATTTATGAAACTCATATTCTGTAGGATTTCAGTTTCAATCAAATTAGAAATACCTAAGAATTGAATCTTTTGTGTTTTCATGAAATAAAATTGGGCTGATTTGCGTTTGGTTCTAGATTTTTAATGTTCATTTTAATTCTGCTTGCATCCTAACAAAAAGACAAGATATTTACCAAAAAAATGTTTGAGATGATAAGTACAGTTGTTTGAAATACCCGTAAAACAAGATATCCCTTTATCTTCAGTCTGTGAGTGGCTTCACTTGTTTTGGGGCAAGTTAAAAGTTAAAAGTGGTTTTGTGTTCTTTGGAGTATTAAAGTGTCTTATAGGCACAATTCTAAAATCTCACCAATATTCTTCCTCTGTAATTGCTGTTTTGTCTCGTCTCATACTGGCAAGAATAAACGCATCTTCATTTAATCTTGGTTTGTATTTTCTCTCTATGGGAAGAAAAATTACGTGCACATACAGCACAGATACGTGGATATGCATTAATACATATGCCCGTGTATCAACTGGTTTTGTAATGTGTCTGCAGTGGTTGCCCTTAACATCTTTCCAGGTTTGTGGCAGATAAATATTCAACGTTAGCTTTAGGGAATTGTGAGAGATACTATCCATCTTGAGGCCCAGCAGTTGAGTCCCCTCGGACAGCAAGCAGTTTCGATGTGCAACTGCTGTAGAGGGAAACCTACTGGTATTGCCTCCAGCGTAGTAGGTAACTAGAAAGCTCTTTCTTTGTGATTTGCAGTTGTGTGTTAATCACCTGTTGGTCCTGGATTGTATAGTTCAATTGTTTTCTAGAACCTTCCCTACGCCATGTTGACAGGCCAGTTTTCAGGACTAGCGGGACAGGAATCCCAGTAACTCAAAGATGGGCTCAGTCTTCAAACTTACCTGCTGCTTTTCCATTTGCTCTTGTACGCTTTCAGATAGCTTACTCCATTCCTGCGTTTTCATGTTAGGATTCTTCTGTGATGGGAGAGGTTAAAGAAATACCTATGGACAATCTAACAGTCATTTCTGCATTAGAAAGTTCACGTTGGGCCCTAAAATGTATGGGGGAAAGGAATCCAGTATGCTGGAAACAAAGGTCATAGTAAAGCGAAGAAGTTGAGTAAGTGAAGTTTCAGCTGAGTGTTTGCTGCACTTTCAAGTAATGGTCCTGGTCTAGAGAAGATAAAGTCCTGAGTGTGGAATTACAGAATTGGAAATGACACTTCTAGTCCAATTGTCTGTTCATCTCCATAAGCAATCGCATTGTGGTTTTTCTGGAGTGCAGTTCTTGAGGTTTGTTTATTTATTTAGAGTGTAATAAAACCTGCAGATAACAAATAGTAATCTTTTGTATTTTTCACTTTGGAAAACAAATAGTATTTTATTAATTTCCAGTAATGCCGCTATGGATATATTTTCACGTACTATGCAGGATATTAAATTACAATGATGAGACTACAGGAGGGAGCAGCATAGGTAGATGTGGTATATGCATATAGCTTTGTACATAGCCTCCCCATTTATGTGTTCACGTTTAAAAAATGTTAAATATTCAAGGGAAATGTTGCACGCAGATTGTACTTCTAGACATGTTCCCATTTATTATATCTGTTTCGTTTCTACAGCCCCTTAGATTTAAAGATGCTTGGATATCAACAAGATTTGTATTGTTGAGAGTTCATCTTTTTTACTTCTTGGTATCCTGTATTATATCATTCTCTTTGATGTATAACATCCCATTTAGCTGCTATAGAGATGACAATGAGAATATGACCTCACTGTATTCCATATGGAGTAAGTAGGTGAGGATTGAGTAGTAACTGTTTCTGTGCTGATGCCTTCAGCAATTTTAAAAAGTGGAAGAGAGAACCAAACAGAAAATCTGAATTGTTTTCAGGAACGTTTTTACAGCTTTCCATGAGACGCCAGTGGATTCCTAATGAATAAAACATGTTAATGTGTTTTTGTAAGATTCCACTAGTAACAGAAAAAGGATACACTCTTTTCAGAAATTTCTTCAGCTTTTTTTCCTGTGCCTTTGAGCCTTTTCAGAAAGAAAGGAAGGTAAAGGAAGTCTAGTAGCAAGGAAGCTGATTTGGGAGGCAAGCATCCATTTCCCTACCCTACTGCAAGCTTCCTGTGTGTTCCGGCTCACTATGTCCTTCAGTTCCTCATTTATGCTGTGAAGCTGAAACCTGTGTTCCGTTGTGGTGTGGGGGGGCAAGATTAGCTACACCAAAATGGTGGAGCCCTCAGATGCTACAGCGAGAGGGGCCTTGGAGAGCCGGAGACATCAGTCGCTTGGCCATAGGGAGTCCCTAGACCTTGGGAAAATACGGAGAAAGAAATGCAGGACTACCAGCTCCCGTCTGTTCAAAGCGGTTGGCTAAAATCCCTTCTCATACAGCTACGCTTGATGTAGCAAGTCACAAAATGCCAAAAAGTTTAATACATAACATGACAATCCTGAAAAAATGTTTTTGCAAGCTGGTGTCATGTTGTTTTGCTCTTGCAGATAAGTATTTTTGGAACTTCCCTATCACTGTGTTTTACAGCCTTTATTTGCTCTATTGTTATTTTTAGTCCTCTTTTCTGAGAGTACCCTTTTACCATTTCAGCTTCCTTTTCCTTCAGTTATAGCTGCTTATTTAACTTAGCCAAAAAACTTATCTCAGTAAAAGTTTCTCCTAACAATAAATTAAAGTGTGGGTTTTTTTTTTTTCTCTCTGGTGATTCCATTTTGCTTCTCTATATCTTTATTGAGTTCTTTGTTTTGTTCAGTAAATGTTGATTCAGAGTTCCACAATATTGCAAACTGAATAAGATTCAAGTGCTTTGCCATCAGTTCAAGATAATGGCATCCGAGGAGGTCGTCCAGGCTATTATTTGCCTTAAGGCAGGGTTAGTTCATTTGGAGTCAGGGAAGAAAAAGGCTTAATTTTACATTTCTAATCGATAAAAAACCCGTAGAGCCTTCGCTTGTTCACACTATCAGTGGCTTTCCCTAAACTATGGGACCTGACCCTCGGGTGTCACTTTGTCCCTTTGGTTTCTCTGGGGCGGAAATGCAGGTGTGGTGCCCCGAGCGGCACTGAAGTGCGCTCCGGTGGCATCCCTCATCCGGATGCTTGCAAGGAGTAGTGCAAGCCCGGTGCTGAACACGCTCATGCCTGGCTGCTCAGATGTAGCCATTGAAATTGGTGAGAATTACGTCACCAACATAAGGAAATCTGACTATGTCCTTTATTCTTTGCAGTTTTGAATGCTGTCCATAAATTTGCTAAAAATCCCTGATTTCCTTCTGTTGAGAAATGGGTATACACCGGTTGCCATCCTGTGGTTTCATGGCTGATAATTTAATGATTAGGTGTCACACCTTCTTCACGCTCTGGCACGAACACTTACTCTTCAATTGCAATTTTTCTACCCATCTGTTTCCTGAGACTGCCCCGAAAAGTCGGGCTAGGAGCTGTCTGGTGACATCGTTGGTAAGGGAGCGCTTCTGGGAGTGGGAATTACATCAAGTCAGTTGTATTTCGGCAGCGCGACCATGAAATCCCACCAGTCCCTGAACGCTAAAGAAATTTGTCCAGACAGTGATAATGGTATCCTTATTTCCTGATTCTATATTAAAATTGATTTTCTCAGAATGTGGGGTAGAAATGACCTCTGTAGTTGCATAATGAAACCAAAGAACCCTTTGTCGTTGCTGCCTTTGAAAGTTAAGTCATTTTCATCAACCCTTCCCTACACCCCCTGTCCCCCCTTCTCCATAGCTTGCTAAGGGAAGAAAACAGTCTTGTGATAGAAGATTGATCCTTGTGCAACTGTTGAGATCCAGCAAAATGTGGTTTCCTAACCTTTGTCAGACGAGCTTGTAGCCTTTCCTAAAAAGACTGTTGGCTGACAAATTTACAGCAGTCTGGTCTGTATATAGAATTTGAATTCAGAAACTAATGGCTAAACCGTAAGGGGAAAAATCTGCTCTATTTATTGGAGAATTTACAAGTACCACCTTCCTACATATGTATTTTTCCTCCTTTCTCTTTTCTTCCATTAAGTGGTTCCCTATATTTATCTAATTATATGAATTACCTGCGAGACGTGATATTTAAACTTCTCCCAGTTTTCTTACTATGACGGCAGACATCAGAGCTTTGTTTTGTTTGTTTAAAATACCTGATTATCATTGTGTTCTTTCTCCTTTTACCGATGATGTCTAAAAGCTAAAAAGGGGGATATAATGCATTAAAAGGACTTAACGTGGGGGAAAAGTTGCATCGTTAATTATTTTGATATTTATTTTGGCTACAGCACCAATCAGTCACAAGACGTGCGGTTTTGTTGGTGTGGCCTCTGTGTGTTTGTCCTCTGCATCACCACAGCCATTTTTTCCTAAAAGTGCTCCATTTTGGCAAAAGCTGGAAAATGGATTTTAAGTAGTTTCATGGTGCTTTCGGATGATTATTATTTCCAGAGCTGTGCTGTAGCATTCTAAGATATTTTTAAGTCCTCCATGTAATTATTATTAAACAAGCACCTGTCCCATAAACTCTATTGTCCAAAACAATTACCAAGTAATTTCTGATCCCAAAGGATTTTTAATTTAAAATGCTGTGTGCATGATACGGAGCAGTAAAATGCTAGTTTTACAATGTGGTGCTCTTTGTTCTAGGAATGTTTACAAGGATTACCGTTTCCTTGAGCTAGCCTGTGACTCCCAAGAGGAGGTGGATAGCTGGAAGGCATCTCTGCTACGAGCCGGTGTCTATCCCGATAAATCCTCAGTAAGTCAAACAGCTCACTGGTTTTCCAGTAGCTGCTCTCTTCGAGTGAGAAAAACATGATCATATCATCTGGAAAAACACAATGTCTGCAGATATTTCAAGAAACGATGGCCTTTTTGTTGTACTCTTCTGTGGTGACTTTGAAATATTCATGATGAAATATTTTAAGATCGATTTATGCATCAAACCTCAATATTAAAACCCCCCCAAACAACAAACTAAACCTTCCAAAATGTTATTCATTGGTTCTGTGCTGTAAAAGCGTTGAGTGATCTGGGGTTTCCTGAGCTTCGTTGTTTCTATTAATGTCATCTAAGGTAAAGATGTGCTTTGAAGAGTTTGTTCCCTCAAGCTCTGTATTCGAGAACTGACAGAAGCATTCCAGGCAATCATGTCTATTTATTTTACTGATTCACTGCATGGTTTTTTGTGTATGAAACACATGCTAAACCTTTCCAAAGGCGGTTTTACTCAGCTAATCATCATGTGAAGCAAATTGAACAGGATGCAATAAAAAAGCCTCTATTAATTTAACAGAAAAGACAGAAAGTCAGGAAACGGAATATACCCAACTACCATTTCATATTTTTTTCGACTTTTTTATTTTGTTTTTTAATATCAAATGGTGGTTTGAGAAGTATCCAGAGAGAAGGGTGACTAGCAAAAATACCTGTCATTTGAGCTTCTGAAAGTTCCTCTAATGCATTGTTCACCTTCCTTCAGTAAGTCTGCTGGATTTTGATGGAATTTGTTCTTCTTCCTGCTTGTTTTCCATGGGAAGGCCGGGTCCCTTGAGTGGGGGGTCGATCTTGTGCTGTCTTCCATCTCTTCATCTTTCTCTTCCTCATATTTCCCTTATAATTGTGGTACCTCCGTGGCTTCCAGTATAACGCTGCCTGCTATTTATGCAAAGAACCCTCACCTTCCCCTCTTCATACCAAGTTTCAAGGCTACCATCAAAAGATCAATCAGAGAATCCTTGAACTGCTGGATTCTCCAATTATTAGAGGAATAAGCAGTGATGATGATGGTAATGATGATGATTTTTTAGGAATAGTTCAAATATGAATTTTGCAGGAGACCTACCAGGTATCTGAGACTTTACCTTTTTAAAAAAAAATAAATTTTGGTGATTCTTCAGTCAGTATGTTACCTGTCCCAGTAGATCAGTTCCTACTTTAGACCACCAGAACTCGTTTTACAAGGATTAGTTATGAGAGGTTCCCCTAATTAATTACTAGGAACAAAATATGGTATTGTTACGGTGGGATTTTTGTCCTAATCAGGTTTTAATAATGATGTCAAAAAAGCCTGTTGCTGCCTCTGGTTTAATCTTGTATTCTGTAACATGTTTATCATATTCATATATCTGTTATTTTATCTTTAAACAAGACAGACTAGTTGGATTTCTAAACTTCTCTCTTCCTGTCTCTCCCTTCCCCCTAAAAATATTTTGTATTCAAAATATGTTTATAAAGAATGCTTGGTTTTGTTTCAAGTTGGTCTGTCAAAGGATCTTAGATACAAGATGAGAAACTTTCTCGAAAGACAGAAGTAGAAGGGAGTCAAAATTCAGGTCTTCTTTGAGCTGGAATTATCTTCACATTATAAAAAGGGTGAATATTATTGTTCCAAACCCCTGTAATTTGAAATTCACTCAGTAGACTATCAAGCTGTTCAGGAAAGATGCTCGATGCTACTCTAGTCTCGCGAAGCACTTTGTTCCTGCAGGACTAGATGTCCAGATGTGCAGACTGCAAGTCTGCTCTTCAAGTTTGGAATTTTGCAAAGCAAAAGCTCCAAGGCCCAGAGTACCTTAGAAGCTCCAGTGGAACTTAAATAAAAATCAGCAGCGCTTCATTAAAATCCCGTGCATACTCCTCAGTTTCACACCTTCCTCTGACAATATAAAATAGTTTCAGAGATCCCAAGTCTTTTAGTCTCCTTCGAACATTTGAGAGACTGTGTTTTTACGTAGGAGAGACTGCCAGGAAACGGCAGCAACTTGCGTTTACATCAGTGCTTCCCCACAGCTTTGCGATCCTGGAGTTAAAAAGGCAAAGAGGTGCCCTCGCCCCTTCCCAGCCTGACCTCCTCCCTCTTTTTTCATGGGCGAGCCACAGCTGGTAACTTGGAGTATCCGAGGCTTTGGCACCAGAAGGAGAAAAATTGCTGCTTAGAAATGAAAAATAGATTAATGGGGCTGTAAACCTGGAGCACGGCAGTGGTGGAGCTGGCCTGCTTTCTGTAACTGCCAGAGCAGCGCGCGCAGCCTGGAATTTGGAAGCGAAGCCGTGTGCTTTCATTAACGGTTCTGCCGCTCGTGCGCAAGGACGCTAGTGGAAAACCCAATGCAGTTGCCCCTAACCAGGTTGCTTCTGCAGTGGCAGGAAAAGTAGGAATTCGTCGCTGAATTAAAGAGATTTGTTCTCAGTTCTTACCGCGGGCAAATCTCTCAACTGAGAATATTCATTTTTCAGTTTTTTTTTTTTTTTTTTTTATAGTGCTACTTAAAATTGTGTGATTGCAGTGGTAATGGGGCTCCATAGTTACTGCCACTAATATGAAGTCTCTATTACTAATTTAATGCTGTAAACTAAGTCCAAGGTTGTTGATTATTAATTTTTCTTTTTGCCTAAATCAGTCTCATTAATATATTAGAAATTAAAGGCCAGGTATCACCCCATTCCTCCATTTTGCTTCCATTTGCCTGCCTGGCCTGGCCCCCTGCATGTGGGGAAGCACACTCACTTTCATATATTCACTCTCTTGTTAACTGTCTTTAATCGCCCCTCAATTTTGCTCTATAAAACCCCAAATTCCTTTGCAGTTTGCCAAGTCACCTCCTTCCCCCAGGAGCTTGGCTTTTGTCAGGACATGGGCTTTGACAGCCACCCGGCTAGCAGTGAATCAGTGTTTTTATTTTTCCAACCCATATGCAAGTCAGTTTGCTTGATATAAATCACACTGTGGCCAATTCACTTTGAAACGGGATATTCATTTACCAGCTGACTTTACTGCCGGGTTTCTGGACTGATGCATCCAAAAACCTCCTTTTTTAAAAAATGACTACAACTTTGTGACTAACCTTTCCAGACTGTATTTCTCAACTGTAGGCTGCTGTTTATTTTGGCTGATTTCCCACTGTATAATATACGCTCTTCATGCCAGCTCATGGCAAAACTCACAATTAAAAAAAAATAAAATAATAGCACAGATGTTTGTCGTAACTTGCTGCGCACACTTTACCTCACTAGCACCATCCATTCCTTTTCCCCCTCTCCCCTAATGCCATCTCCTCCTTATTTTTATTACTGATCTAAAAGTTCAATATTTGCTTTTTTAAAAAGTGTTGGATTGTGAAACTTTCCGTTCGTTGGCAAGTCGTAAGGAGGGGCTGTCATGCAAGGGTAAGCAGACATGTTTAGCGGGTTGCTTTGCGTACTGGAAGTTCAGTATTACCAATGCACGAAAATCCCTCTGGCTTCCGTCCCATCCCTAGATCATCTCAGGCCTCATTTTCTTCTCCCTTGTGTTAGTGTCCACCGACTTCCCTGGAGCTGCTCCTGATTTACACTGGAGGAAGCAAAATTGGAATCAGAATGTTTGAGCGGAGAGGAAATTTTGAAAAAAAAAACAACCAGTGTGAATTTACAACTTAACTGAACATTTTAAATCCTTTGCAAATGCCCTGTGCTCCCCTGGTAACTATCTAACTAAAGGATTCAGTGAATGTTCTTTTGAGTGAGTTCCTCGTTCACTTTGAGCTGTTTTCAGAACTGTACAAGTTAGACCGAATGCATGTAAAATAAATGTATCTAACATTTCTTTTTTTTTCCCCCCTCTTTCCTCCTTGCTGCATCCTGCAAAGGGGAACAACAGAGTAAGTTCTTTGTCCTTTTACAAAATCCTTTTGTATCCTGTCTCAAGGGTTTTGTCAGGAAAATCGGTTTCTCTTTTGGTTCACGCAACTACTGCCTGCATACTCTTAACAGCAAATTCCTATTGCAAATGTGGGTGCAAAAGTGTCTTGTAGAAAACTATTAACAGCTCTTTGTTTTAATTTTGGGGAAGGAGGTGTGTTGCTGAGTGTTGTTTTTTAAGGCGGTTCAGCAAGAATGATACTATAAAACAGTATTGGGACCGAAGATTATGAAGGTATAGTAATAAAGACCTTCTGAGGAAAGGTTACTACAGTCTGATGAAACTCATTACAGCTGGATTTTTTGACCATACATCAAAGCTTGTATTAATGGGCAGTTATAAAAACCCAGCACTAAAGTCTTAAATAACAGATTTGCTGGCGTTGTTGGCTAAGCTGAACTAGATCAGTGTACTGGCTTTGAAGGTGCCTTAAAATGGATGGAGGAGGGTGGGGTCAACATTTGACTTGGCTTCTAGACCCTTGATGTGTTCCAGCTGGACAGCAGCAGAAGGGTGTGGGGTGTGGAGAGGGAGAACTCAAATATGCATGGTAGGGTTTGGGGTTTGGTTTTTTGTGTGGTTTTTTTTTTTTTTTTTTGAAACTAAGCAGCACATAAAAAGACAGTTTTGCTGATGTTGATCTGATAAACTAACAAGCGGTTCCCAGGGTTAGTACTTTTTTAATGCCATTTTTACTGAGCTTAAAGAATGGAAATTGCACATCTCGCGCTTTGGAATATGAGGCAGAGAGAGTTTGTCATACCACGGAAAGAAGTTACACAGCTTTTGTGCCTTTTTTTCCCCCCCCCCCCTCCCTTTCCTGTTTTGGTATATTAACCCTTAGGAAGATACATCTGGAGCATCAAAAGATGCTTCATAGCAAATTCTGAAATTAGGCCCTGAAATATTGCCTGGCAGCATCTCATTGTGAGCTTGAAGCATTTCTGGTGTGTTCGGGAAAGGCCCAGGTGGGGTTTAAATGTTCTGAAGGTTGGGGAATTTTGTCTGCTTTTACTTTCTGTATTTTTAAACCAGTTTTTGGCCACTTCTGTTTCCATGGCAGCTGGGCTCAGAAGCACGAAAAATCTTCTGTTTTGTTAGCCTGCCTGAGAAAAGGGGCTCTTAGTGTTGGGTGGGGAGGGGTTAAGAGAAGTGGTGTATCGATGGCACGGAGAGAGAGACTTTACATAGGAGATGGTGTGAAATGTAAATATTAACTGTGTACACTGAAATATCAAGGTAATATTTATAATGTCTCTTTACGATATGCTGACTTAGGGCTTTGCTGCTGCAGTGGATGCTGATCTGATATCCAGAGGAGAGGGTTAGACTGTAGTTGCTCTGTCAAGGGAAACGGGGATGGATGGGGCACCAAAGAGCTCTTGGGGCTGGCACAAAGAGAATCTGGAGGTCAGGACTTGCATGGACCAGCTCTGTTCTCCAGAGACAGCAGCTATGGGGCACCCCAGGGAGGTCAGGGACAGTAGCATCTGACATAGAGTTAATTGCTAGCATAAGGCAGGATACCTGTAAGCAAATTGAGGAGAAACCTGTGAGATGTGAGTTTTGGTGGAGCTGTTAGCTCTCCTTTCGCTCTGAGCAAAGGGCAGTTCTTGCTGTAGGTTCAGAAATGATCTCCATCTGGCCTGGGCTGTCAGCCAGAAGGTAACTCCAAAAGAAACCTCCAGAAAACCATCCTGATCTTTCTCTTGGATCCACTTCCTTGTAAGGATTCTTGTATCCTCATCTGTGTCCCCCCCTTCTCTTTCACACAGGTCATTTGTGCTGGATTCTGGAGGTTACGTTGTCCCAATTAGACAGATAGAATTAACCTGCAGCTGCCTGCAGGGGCTCAAACCCCACAAACATCTTGAGATTTCTGCACCTAGTGGCACAGAAAACAAAATGGGTAAACCTGAGAGGTGACAGGAGTGTTTGAGAAGGGGTCAGGGGAGGAGAGGAACGGCAGGTTGAGGATGATGATGGTTTCTCAAAGCTTCTGATGCAGCTTTATGCTGCTAAACTGCATAATCCTTCCTTACTGTCCTGGTACGGATTTACTGGGTAGGTAGCAGAGCTGTAACACTCCTTCTAGCACTGCCTGGTGTGGCATTCATGCTGTGGGTCATGTCACATGTACACTGTGGGTCATGTCATAGGCACCTGTGTAAAGATCCCGTACCCACCCATTCAGATTGTGGCTGCCTTTATACCTCTGCCTTTAGCTTTGCACTCTTCAATTTAGAAAAATAAAAATAAACATTGGAGTAATTAATTCCTAAGAAAAAGGGGGGCAAAGGGAAGCCAAGAGGGTTTATAATAGCACACTACTAATCGTTTTTATTTTTACTTTTTATTGTTGCACAATCATTAGCGTAAGTGAGATTTCTCACATGGTTAAAGATAAATATATCTTCAAAAGCTTTGTTGGATAAAATCTGTAAAAGGGTCGTGTAGAATGAGGTAATGGAGACCTACCTCATTCAAGAAGCACATGTTGGCAAGCTCCCTCTTGCTAATATTAAAAGCGAACTCCGCTCAGCAGCCAGGCGCAGGGGGAGCGGAGCATTGCCCAGGGCTGTGTGGAGCCTGGCAGCTTCAGTCCGGGTGCTGAAGGCACGGGAGTTGGGCATCTTCACCAGCCTCATTTAAAAAAACAAACAAAAAAAAATCCCCTCAAAACAGCCCTCCAGAACTTGCTGTTTGAAGACAACAGCAGCAAAACCTATGATATTCTCATGAAGTCCGCGTTCATTACGCTTCCAATGTTGTTAGGTTAAAAGATTAAATAGATACTGTGACCTTATGAAATCTTGTTCCAACTCCCTAGGCACTTGAGCATTAAAATAACAACCAAAAAAACCCCAAAAAACCAAAGTGACACTTTTACTGTAAAGATTCACCTTTCCTTTGTCATCCATAAGCCCTGAGTTGGCCAATCATTTCTGCCTAACTTGAAGAATTGCTTCAATGCTGAGATCAGACTTGAGAAAATTCAACTTCTCAAATACAAATCTGATTAATTTCTTTTTGTGGATAAAAGGACTACGAATTTCTTATCTTCTAATTATTTTGCACGACTGTGCTTGCTGATACCCTTTACAAAGCATGTATAACTAAGTATATCAATAATATATTTATCTCAGTTAATGGAGGTGTCCCAGTGTGGATAATGTTGCGCATGTGAACGTTCACTGAATATAAAGTCAGTTAGTGTAATTTAGTTGGAATTTTCTCTCAAGAAAAACAGGATTCCCTTTGAAAGAAGGAAAATACTCTCCCTGCCAGGTCGGTTTGCATGTTATTCCTTAAAATACTTCTTGGTGACATATTAATTGCTTAGATTCAAGTCTTTCCTTTTTTTTTTTCTTTTTTTTTCTCTTTTTTTTTTTTTCTCTCTGAGTGGGGGTAGTTTTACTAACCCCAGATTCCAGATCAGCTGCTCCATTAAGAAGACCAGATGTCCTACTGTCTCTTGAGACAGACAGTCCTGGAAAACGGGAACTTAGTGAAGTCAGGATGCTCGTTCTACCTACATATATGACAACAGCTCTCTCAGTTCATCTATTTCATGCTTGGCTATCGACATGTAAATGCAGATATAGTGCCAGAAGCCATGTGGATCTTTGCATTGTAATACGGCTCTGATGCGCTCTTTCAAATTTGGCCGCGCTTCTGAAGGGTCTTCAATTACCTCCCAGACATAAACTTTGACTCAGGCAGTTACTGGCTGTGGTGATGCTCTGCCAGTGTCCCAGCCAGATTCAAACTGAAAGGAAGTGGTTCTGCTCTGGGATTGCTAAAGTCCAGGCTCGAGTTAAGGTCCCGAACTAAAAAAAGTAAAGACTCATTTGGGTCGGTTGCTTAGTAGTAAGTTGAAATGCAAACTGTACTGATATGTCAGAGGGTAAAATGTTGTAGATAGAAGTGTAAACTGTGCACTTATGGTTTTACTTCCTTTTTTTTTTTATTTAAACTAATATATGTTAGAAAAGGAAGGCATTGAATTCTAGGAAAAGAAGAATCCACTTCAGTTATGACCAAAATTGGCCCCAGGCCAACTAGGTTTAAAAATAACTTCTAAAAGAAGTGTTAATTTTTATGTGTATATATATATCATTTTTTTTAAAAGTGGAAAAATGCCATATTTTTATAGACAGTGTTTCAGTCATTGCTTTGAACAGATGAATTGAATTTTACAATGAAGTCACGGTCTCAAGGAGCAGACGGAGCGAGCGAGCGTGCATGCGCACACATGCTGGCTCCAAGGCGGTCCAAAATACAGGGAGGAAAGGAAATGGCAGGCTGTTTTTCACTCCCTTCCTTGCTGCCCTGCCGATTCAAGGATACGAAAACGTGTTTCAGATAAAAAGCTACTTCCTTGTTCTCCTAAATATTTACTAGTTCAAACAAAAACTAGATGCGACCTTGTTCCCCGAGAAGCAGAGCAGCCCTGGTCTATATTCTTGTAAGAGCGAAATAATTGCTGGCACGAGAGAGTTAAAAATGTACAGGGGAAAAAGAGATTCATAGTATTGCATCAGTTGCACTGACTGTAACAAGATGCAGGCTTGAACGGACTGAATGATTTCAAAACCAGTCCCGGCGAAACTGGTAACTGCCTATCGGGGGTCGGGGGTTCAATAGCTGTCACAGGGTTTTACGTTTCTGCTCTTAAACGGGACAGCTGACATTAAGCAAACTCCAGGAAATTCAGAAACGAGCAAACATTTCTGTAATGTCTTCATGGTGGGCTCTTTACTGTGCTTTTGGCAAAGAATCTGCATATTGAAAATATTTTTAAATTCTTCGGGTTTTTTTACAGCACGGCTAATTTTTTGCACCACTTCCACTCTGATGAAGGATTTCATTGAAGGTTTACGGAACAGTTGAAAACTCCCTGGTTGTGAAGTTTGAGATAACGGAGCACAATTGTCAGCCCTGTTCTAGACATACAGTGAGATTGGCCCAGGGGAAGGCAGTGAAGGTGGCCAACCTCTAAGGAGGCTTTCCCAGCCCTGGTCAATGAGCACTGAGAGTTGGCTGGTGGAGAAGAAGGTGCTTCTGGACTGTGGTGCACCAAGCTCTGCCACAAAAATCCTTTGGACTCTAGGCTGATACCTGCAGCTTGGAGTCCCTGTGTCTCCAGGTCTCGGAATAGCTGCAGTCAGGAAGGGCTGATTGCCCCTTTAGTGTATGGGGTCACCCATGAGGGGGACCACAGGTATTGCAAGACTTTGGGACAATCTTAAAATATCTTCCTTGTCTTCCAAGTTAGTAATTGCACAAAACCCTACTCCTGAGTAATAACTGGCAATAAATAAAAATTTTAAATATTTTTTTTCTGCCAAAAACGTCACCAGGCTCACCCTTCCATAGCATTTACAGTGTAACAGGAAATGTAGTCATTGGACATGAGGGTGGAGGGCAGCTGGTGAACGGCCAGATGCTTCTTTTTCTCTCATTTACAAGGGAAAACAAGATGATCAGGAGAAACTGAATGCTGTTTTTTTTCCCTGACTCCGTTTTGGACAAAAACCTAAGACGTGCAATGTCTAGTCTGATGCATAGTTCATCCTGGATTTCTTTAACCTTTGCTACTTATCCTTTTTGTGGAGATAGTTTTATACTTACTCTCCATATGGTGAGTCACACTCAAGTTCCATGTTCTGTCTGTAAAATCCTCCATTCTGGAACTGCATTCTCCACTCATGTAACTTCCCTTTCACAATGTCCCCTGTTCTGTTCTCTGGTGACTCCTCAGCTCCTGTCCCACCTGTTTCCCAGCTCCATTGTGGCCTTTGATTGACTTATGTCTTCCCTGACCTTCTCTGTTTGTTGTGTTCTGTGACGCTTGATATATCAACTCAGCTGATTTTAAAGAACTGGGATGTCCCACCAGAAGAAGCTGGCTATGGACATTCTGTGGTGTTTGATCTGTGCGATTCTTTGGTGACTTTCATACCCGTGTTCTTAAAACCCCTGGTCCTGCAGTTGAGAAACAAATGGTGTTACTCTGTTTCCTTATGTTCTTCCTCTTTTAAACCCAACCTGTGCATTTCCCTTTTTATAATCAAATTATTTGTAATTCAAAGAGAGAATTATATATCATTGAATATGCCACTAAGATCAAATAACGTATGTGAAATTATTTGGGTAGGTGTAAGCTCTGTGGTGCGTAAAGTACCATGAGCTGTTTGACTATCTGCTATTTAAATGGTCTAATGTGGGCCTGACACAAGCTGTCGGGTCCATATTACACCATTTATATAGGAGGTAGTCAAACTTTTCCATTGTATTTGTTACACAGTATTATCTTGACCTGTTCAACAGTTGGGGTTTCAATCCTGGGCAGCGTAT
Source organism: Chroicocephalus ridibundus (assembly GCF_963924245.1). Classification (NCBI taxonomy): domain Eukaryota; kingdom Metazoa; phylum Chordata; class Aves; order Charadriiformes; family Laridae; genus Chroicocephalus; species Chroicocephalus ridibundus. The sequence continues at coordinate 31,941,003 of NC_086291.1, read as the reverse complement.
CTAAGGGCATTTAGGGAAATCAACTAAAGGAACGAACCCAGAGCAAGGAAGATAAAGTCCATGAGAAAAATTAATCTTATGCAATGTAATTTAGCATTCAGTTGTAGTTGGGTGGTTTAAAACTGCTTGACTTCCAGACCTAGATATTTTCCAGTGGAAGCAGGAAACCCCATGTAGTAACTAGAATTATTTCCAGTCATAGGCCAGTAGTCCCTAGCTGTGTTCTACAGGCGCTGTACAGGAGTAGTCTGTAGTTGCTCACGACCACAGGCTGAAAACAACTGCCGTACTGTAATTCCAAATTACAGTTATTAAAGGTTATCTGACTGATTCAGATAGGAGATTCTCAGAAGCACTGTCAGTGCTAGATTGTCCTTACCTTTGCTGTGAGGACCACTGTTTTAATCACTTTTGCAACTGCATACAGCCAGGCATCCGCAAAGAGCTCGACCTCTCCTATTTATGGTGTGTCTTACTGTGGTTAACCAGATGGGGATCTATATCACTCGTGACGTCTCTATTCGCTATTTACTGCCTTTAAATTTAGCTTTTAATATTGCATAAATAGAACCGTTTTCAGGTAGGGCTAGCAATTTCCTGGGTGTTTGAAGCTGCCTCTTCCAGTGCTTCGGTTCCACAATTAGAGTTCTCTGATGTGATCCCAACTGAGCTCAAATATCTCATTATGCCCTTTTTGGCATGAATCTTTCAGATCTTGATGCAAGGCACAGTGCAGAGTTCCTGAAAGCAATATTCTCCGCCAGGCTGATGGATCCGGGCATGTTGGATCCATCCACGGGTGATCACACATCACCTGTGACCCAAGAGATGTGGCTGCAAACACTCAAGAGATGTGAAGTTTTCATGCCAGTTGTGTGCACCAGGGAGCTCTATTTGCACAGTTCCTTGATGTTCCTCAGCTGAGGGCTTTGATATAGCTAATGATCTGACTCTGTGAACAATGACGCCAGCAGGCAGCCTCAAATGTGTTGGTGTCCAGAGCTGTGGGACTATACATGAAGCAGAGTTGGTATATTTATACATGGGCCAATGTATGTCTCTGTATGTATGTACAAGTCACCAATTTCCTAAGCAAAGCTAAGTCCTTACGCTCGTTTGTAGGACTACTTTACCTCTGGAGCAGTGGCTTCTGGTTAAGCACTCACTGCTGATTAAAATGTTAAAGCTAAGGCTAGCAGCGAGAACAAAATACAGCATTGTCTGCGGTCCTTAACACTATCTGCGTCGCCCCTGGTATGGGGAAAATCAAGGCTCTGGTTTTAGGAAGCTTGCCCTTCACTTGTCTTCAATAGTTTGAAAACATCAACTCTCTGTGCTCTTTGTTACGTTGTGCTCTGCAGGAAATGCCTCTTTACCTGTGGAGTGAATGCATATGCTCAGAAACGGTTTAACTGCGACCAGTCTAGGTCATGGAAAGGCTGGAAGATGGCACAGTGAAGTCAATGGCATCAATTTCCAGAGAGTTAGAATTTCACCCATTGTGAGTGGGTGCGTTGTCCTTAGTGTTGTCTGTTTTTAGAGGACTGTTGTTTTTTTTTCCGTGCTTTCTGTAGTCTGATTAGTGTTCTGCTAAAATAAAGTTCTCCTTTCCTAGAACCAGTCCTGGCATTGTCTGATTGGGGCTGTGATTCCTGCCCCATGTCGTATTTCTTTTATTTAGTTCCATCTTATTCGTACAGTTTCTTTTGTAAGCCACAGCATGATGCCTTTCCAGCAGCTGTTTTTAATATTGTGAATAGATACTATTTGTCTAGAAGCTGCAGTTGTGGACCAGGATCCCATTTTACAAACTTAGAGTAAAAACATGGTTCCTTGCAGTCAAAGAATGACATGAGAGAATCGATGGATAATTACGGAAGTGTCCTGTCTTTGTTTTTTGTTAAAGGTTTGTGACTAGCCATTGAGTGCCTCTGGAAACAGAGGGTCTTGAGGCAAAACTACCTGTTTGTCACTGTTCAGACTAGCAGGGCATGGGATTTAGGATTATTTTGTTGCTAATGAATTCTGTAAAGAAGGAGCATGATTTCTTTCATGGGAGTTCTCTCCTCAAGCCTGAGAAGGCAGTATTATGAGTGGTTTGGAGCAGGTTTGGCAAGGTGTCTTCATCTTCTGTTCTTCAAAAATACCTCACTCCAACATCTTTTGAGTATGCAGCGATTTCTTTCTGCCTGTCTTTTAAGAACAAGTGGTGGTTAATCCTCCTGTTCTGAGTATTTACCAGACTCGCTTCAGTTCATCTCTGAAATTTGACACTAGTTCATTTGAGCGTCTGCCCTTACCTGGTGGAAGCATCTCAGCTTAAAGGATGATTGGAAATTTGCTCAAGTGGTTTTGTTGGGTCAGTTGTTCAAGTGATTTAAAATCAGTCATCATTACGAACTAGCCTAGACGTAAGCATGCATGTGAAGTTCTCTGTCCTTTTGTTTCAAAGGATTTTACCCAGGACAGAGCAAGCGTGTCTGCTTTCAAAGAACCTTGGAGTCTTTGCTCAGGTACACTGAATGGATTTCCTTTAGTGTATACAAGTATCAACATTTTCTCTTCAAAATTCAGATCTTTTCTGATGGGATACCTCTGGGGAATTGCCTGTATTTCTAGGGATCTGTGTCTAGAATAACCTATGATTATTCCTTCCAAGTCTGGACCTCTTGACTGTAGGCTACTTCACTCTCCCTTTGTAGACAGTGGGTCCTTGGAAGCAGAAGCTCAACTGTCCCAAGTGCCAGGTTCCTAGGTAATTGTCTACGGGCAACATGACGGTAAAGCGAGGGAACTCAAATTTACAGCAGAGTACTGAAGAACTCTCTGGTAAGGTTCAGGAACGTTGACGTTCAATGAAAGATAAAAGGACGCATGACTTCTCAGTGTGACCTGTTCCTCTTACATGCGTTGCTGGGTTTTCAGGCAAAGTCATTTCCGCCTATCCTCTTTCTAGTTTAATCTGCCATTTTGCATGTTGGAATGGTTAACTTGACCTAAATGATGCTCCTGTTTCAAAGCAGTTACTTCTATCTTACTTGCAGCTGCATTTTTTTCTGGGCGAAGCTCTTGCTTCTTCCGTATTGGTGGCCTTTGGGGTATTCTTTCATAGCTTTTTATAAAATATATTCCATCGTGTATAGAAGAGCATTAAACTATCTACCAGAGTTTACAGATAGTCACAAATACCTGAAAGATTGTCACAAATACCCTGTTCCTTCCAAATTCAACCCCCAACTGACAATGGAAAATTACAGTTCAAATATCAGTGATGCTACCTCTTTTGTTGCTGAGCATTTTGCTAAAAACACTGCTTTACTATGGTAACTCCACCGTCCCTTGGGAATAACTCTTCCATGCTTCCAACCTTGCGTTTTTTTTCTTGACAAGTTTCTGGCTGTATCCTGGAAAATTTCTGGAGTCTGCTATGGATCTACAGCAGCTGAAAATACGGGGAGCAGTATAAACTAAAGCACCTTATGTTTGGTATGAAAAGTAATAACTTTGGGCAGGGGAGGTTTCCAGTGCAAATTAAAATGTCCGCATTCACACTTAACAAACTAAAACTCATTAGAGAGTGAGGTAAAATTACTAAGAAGTTGCTACCAAGTTTCCACTGTGTCCTCCTGGACATCTGCAAAAAGGAAGCAGCTTTGCTACAGAAGGTAAGCTCTGCTTGACACAGAATGCTTTTGTTAATATTCCTACCTGGAATCTCCAACAGTAGAGTTTTTTAGTCAGTCCAAGTTCAGGCGTCACGGTGTTCAGATCTGGTAATTTGTTTGGAAACCACTGTAATCGCTCTGATTTTTATGAACTTACTTTACCGAGTTTAAAATCTCTTTGCTGGAAGATACGCTTAAAAACACACAACATGCTTCCAAAATGTTGTGCTAATCAAAAAAAAAAAAAAAAAAGAAAAAAGAAAAAGAAAGAAAAAAAGCTCCTCATAGCCAGAGAAGTTATACATTGCAAGTTAAATCCATCCCTTCTTTGGACAGAATACTATTTCTTGCACAGCCTGCTGTGTGTCTGATAACATATTCCAGAGAGGCTGTGCGTGCAGCGAGCTTTTCATTCAGTTTCTTTGGGTGTAGTACAGCAGGATATTTGAATCCGTAACATTTAGTTATAAAAGATGCAGAATGTATTGAAATCCAGGCATTTATGTATCTTGAGAGTACGACTGCATGTAGTCAAGAGAGGAGCACTCTCCAGTGTTGTAACAAAAAGCATTCTTTTCACGTTTCTTCCCAGTTTGCATTAGACATGTCATAAAAGAGCTAGAATGTGAGGCAGACTTTGCAAGGAGCCCCGGCAGTTCTTACTGGTTTTTGGGTTTCCCAAATAGAACTGTGCTCTGTAGGTTGTTCTGCTGCCAAAGGTTTTATCATGTGGACCAAGTATCGTAACGGAACAAACACCATCTTCATGTGTTTTTAGACATGTTATTTACTGGGGTTTCCCTGAAGAAAGCTTAGGGATTCTTTCCTTATGAGTCACTGACCAAGTGATTGTTTTTATATAAACTTTCCTTCAGCTGGTTAGAGTTGGAACACGGTGTCTTCTGCTCCTTCTGGGGTCTGACTTTTCTCTTAATTTCTTTTAATGGTTGTTCCTGCAGCCAACAGGATGGTTTGAACCTCACGGCCTTCCCCCCGCACCCTCTCCGAGTTCTGCAGTCTTGAAAATCACTGGTCGCGCCAGCAGACGCGCTGGTGGCCATCACTCTTTGTGTGTAATTCCACTATTCAGCTTTCTGCCTCGTGGTGCTTTTTCAACTCTGCACCTTACTTGTGGCTTAGGGAGAACGTGCCGCCGACATTAGCCAAACTGGAGTTTGCATTTTATGTGCTGAAATGAAAACAAAAAGTTGATATTTGACTTCTAGCGGCATAAAGGTTAAAAGCTATAAAAGTGCTGTGTTTCCATAATGGAAATGACTAAAGCTGGAGAGACACATGCCTTCCCTTACATACCCCTGAATCCTTTCCCACCCTCTTTCGGTGGCTGCAGTGGAGTCGTCTTTTGCCAGCGGAGTGGTGCAGAGTCATTTTTAATTACCTCCTTCCATTGCTTTTGATTTCAAGCCCAACTGATGGCGCCAGGGGCTGAACCACAGGGAGATCTCCAGGCAGCTCCTGCCTACGTTCAGCAGCCTCGCCAGGCAGATGCTATACAGCCCACTGCACTTCCTTGTGGTGTTTTTGTTATTACGTTTTAATTTTTTTTCGCCTGAGACAGGAGCTATGTTAAAATCTAGAAAGTCTGTAATGTGCTTGTACATGTGAAATGCTAGGTTATGGTCACCAACTTCCCTTCTGCTCCCTTCAGATATTTATACTCTGCGTGTACATGTATGCAATTATATGTGTGTTTGACTTCACGGGTAACGTATCCTGTGTATACAGATTTGTTAAAACGCATGGCATTATTTGAAGCCAGTAAGTATGCTCAGTTCTTTGAGTCTTTTTCAGAAACCAAGATTGGATTTCTTTATTTTTACAGGAACAGGAATGGTTGAGCTGGAATGAAAATGTTCATTCCACTGCATCATTAGCTACAGGCAATCTTCAGTCGAAGCCTAGCCCATTTTTCATGCTAAAGCTCTAATAGTTTGACTATTAATCAACATGTAGGATGAATTTCTGGGGCTGAGAGAGCTCGTCTGCATGCCTGTAATTTAAGCTGAACTCTTTTTTTATTTTTTTTCTTATGAAAGGAAGGTAGCCAGAAAATAAATTATATTTTAAAGAGTTCACCTCCCTCTCACCCCCTTCTACCATTCCCCTTCTGATAAACACCCAAAAGTTTTCACTGGACGGATATAAAGATGAAGCTGGAGCAGCAGATCCTCAAACTTGTCATTTGATCCTCCAGTATTTCTAAACCAACATTTTGTTAGATGAGACAAGTCACTGACGTGGTGATTGTCTGAGGCGTGATAGTTAGTACTGAGGGTCCAGTCCAACTTGCTTTTATCAATTGAAATGTTAATTTTAGGGTCTTGGATAAAGTTTTTCCTCCCCTTCTGCATTACGGGGAAGCTGTAACCAACAGCCCACGTGATAATGGGAGCATCGAGATCTTTAATCAGCTGTTTACCTGCCTTTTCAGCAGCCTGCTCTTTTTGCACAAGGGTCACGCGCACCAAGTTGGATAAAGACTTCTGGAAGGATGACAGAAAACGACAAGTCAACCCGTGGGACCAGCTCGCTGCACTGACAGTGACGCTTTCCGTTTGCTCCTCCTGCCATTCAGTTCATTCTCCTCCAGGCCCCTCTCCTCCATACATACAAGCCCATAAAAAGTGAAGATTCAGAAGACCGATCCTCCAGTTCAGAGACAGGAATGGGAAAATCATGCTTGGAAGGGCAGGAACTGTTTCCTTACACCCCTTCTCTCTCTAGTCTCACCAGGCTCCCTACATCACTCTGCACAGACCTGTGGAACGTGCAGTACTTCTCCAGCCCCCGCTGAAGAAAGCGGTCAAACAACAGTTTCTGTGCCCAGTGGCTTCTTAAGAAAAGCGTTTTCCAAAGGCCATGTTCCTCTTTTCCCAGGCCTAGTAAGCAGCAGGAGCAGCTTTGGGTCAATCAGCTTGTGCATGTGAGTTTTTGGAGACCGCTAACCAAATATCTTCGCTCTTTCCTCCCAGATATGCTCCCCAGCTTAGCGGGAGAGCTGATGCAGAGCCCTTTCCAGCTCTGAGGCAGGGGAGTATGCTTTGGAACATGGACAAGGACCTTGTGGGGGAGGAAGGAAGAGAGCCATACAGTTCATATAAGATGCAGAGCTATTTCAATTTAACTGTCTCGGGCTCTCAAAGACTGCAGTGCTTTAGCCTGTGGGGGCTGAAAAGCAATTTCACTGCGATTGTGCTAAAATCCTCTTGTTCTGGCCGTGAAGTTTCATTTGACTGTTAAGGAAATAGTGCAGCAACCCTGGAAACAAGGGAAATGTGAAGCGTTATCTTTCACCGGAAGGCACGTAGCCTCCTCCATCAGTGATCCGGACAAGATCGCACCAGTACCGTACAAAACGGTGTTTTCTCTATTGGACCTGCGTTGCACATAACGGAGACTACCAATGCATTTGGGCTTTTCATGACCTCCTTATAGCAGTGTCTCAGAATTATCTGATGCTCAGTTAGAGGTGTTTGGGTTTTCTTTTCCTTAGTTACTGCTAGCTGGTGAGCTCCCAGTCCAGCGCAGCAGCTGTCGTTAGTCTGTCAGCGTATAACTACTATTTTATTCTGTTTTTCCAATCCTGGAAGTTATCCGTTACTCCAGGACACTGTTCAATCCCCCGTTGTATTGAGAGTACCTCACAATTTTGTGTTATGGGCTGGAACAAATTTAACTGGTAAATTCATGCTATTTTGTTTCAGTAAGACAGATCCGTTGGACGCTTTGGTGAAATCCTTCAAGGCTGCTCGTTCTTCTTCCTGTTTACTTATCTGTTAGTTTCTCACTGTACCATTCTTTCATTAATACCCATCTTTATAAACTTAATTGCCAATCTCCTAAGGGTATCGCTTTGCTGAACCAAAGATGCATCAAGGTTCCTTTAGTCAGAAAATCAGTTAACTTACTAAGCGAGTCTGGCATGCTCTGCCATCTTGCATTTTTGCCTTTTTTTTTTGTTGGGTGAGTGGTGGTGGCAGTGGTTTGGTTTGGTTTTGGGTTGGGTTTTTTGGGTGATATTTTGTTTCGTGTTTTGTTTCTTTTTGTTTTTTAAAGTCTTTCTTTAAAAACACGTTCAAAAGCCTTGCAGACAGTCATGGTTCGACTAACAAACCTGTACTTACCTGAATCACTTTTATTCCCATGTTGTGGAGTGTGGATGCTGTACTTGCTGTTCCGTAGACCCAAGTACCACGCTGACACCTTCATCCTCTGCTCCTGCACCCACTCCCTGCGCAGGAGCACGAGCGGGTGTGTTAGCCCTGCTGGGAGCTGATGGCTGGATATGGGAGAGACTTTTAGGAGATTCTGCACAACGTGTCTTTCTTTTTTGAGGGTAGCGACGTATTCCCTCAGTGCTTCCCTTCACATCTCCTGTCCTGCTTAGGAAAGAATGATAATGATACAGTAAGTTTTGTTTCACCCGAAACAGTTAGTACAAGAGTGCAAGAAATTTTGTCTGTGAAACCTTGGTAGCCAAAATACTTTGCTCTGAGGATCCCAGTGGAAATCAGCTTGTCTCAGATGGCAAGCTTCAGGGCTGATGACTCACGTTTTCCCCTGCTCTGGTCTGGATGACGAGAAACTGCCTATGACAGCCATGAGGAGCTGAAAGCGGTAATTCATGCTCCTGTGACACAGCATTTTCTCCTTTGATGTTATCAGTGAATTGCACCCAGAAATACAGCCTGTGATTCCAGACCACAAGCTTTCCTCTGTGCCTCCTGTGCTGCTTGCCTGCCCACCGACTGGTTTTCCTATTCGGGGATTTTCCTTTTTATACTGGTTCACTTCCCATTCCTCTTCAAACACTTCCAAACATACAGTTGTGTTCCCTCAGGCTAGTTGTTCTGTTGCTGCGGGTTTTGCGTAAGCCTTCACTTTCTCCAGCCATCGTCATTCATGGTTTGCGTGAACCATGGATCACATCACTGTAGACTTTCTTGGCAGTAACCATCGCCCCTGCATGCACGCGTGGTATCTGCATGTAGGTGTAAAGGAGTACGTGCTTTTGTAGGCATCTGAATTTAAATCCTGCTCGTTTACACTGAGGTATGCTTCTGTCTAATTCTAGAGAGTATTAGGCACAAATAAGAATTGTTTAATGTCAAATATATAAGTATCAATTGAAAAATCCATGCCCTCTCAGATGCCTTGTCAACACTTCACGTCTCCAAATGCGTCGTATCCAGAAAACTGTGGTGTTAACCTTTTCTAGTCCATGCTGAACATGGGAAAAATCAGTCCTTTTTTGTGTTTGCATGGGATCTTTGTTCGCTGTGATTAATGGTCCACTAACAGTGTCCAATACGAGTTCAGTGCAATGTACAAAGTGCCTTTGATGCCAGACATTCTACAGCGCTGTGCAGAAACTAAAGCTAATAGTTGTAAGCCTGAGAGGCCTGGAATGTTTTCAATTTACTTTTAAACAAATGACTTTATTGTGCCATTCTCCCATGGGAGTAAATTCCACAGCCTTAGTGCCACATTAGACAAAACTTTTTTACCTGCTGATTTCTGTTTATACTTGGAGAAGAGAAATTAACCTTGGTTAGGGATTGGGGGGGGGATAGGAGGGGGCTATTAAACTCGGTGGGAATTTTGCCAGGGGCTTCGCTGGGAGCAGAGTGGGATGCAGGAGGACAGGATGTAGCCGAAGGATGATTTGTGATGCAGGGCAGAGTTCAGGAATTCTGTGCGCCTGAAAATCAGACTCGTGAAGGACACCTGTAGGAAAAGCTTTAAAACTGGTTTTGCCCCTCCTGAAATGTAAGGAAGTGGTCGTTGTAGTCGAAGTAAATGACAACGGATGTTGGGAGGAAGATTCCTAGTGACTGCAGTTGGAGATGGATAAGGCCCAACTCCTGAAAGGAGCAATTCTCAAGTAAGTAATGGGTGTCTGTAGCCATACAGCAATGGCATCTCTCGACCACAAGGAGAGAAAGTGTCTCTGAACCCACCACATTGCTATTGTAATGGTAAAGACTTTCTGACTGAGACAGGGAAGTTTGGAAAGAACGCATCTTTAATGCTTTTGGGATGGTCTAATACCATGGATTTGTAAAAAATATATAATACTTGCAAAATCCCTAAGTAAGGAACATGGATCCAGCCAGTGTTGCTCCAAGTGGGAGGGCCTCTAATGCTAATAAGGGCGGCGTAGTCTTCTGATAGGTATAATACAGAACCTATTCCAGTAACTCCTTTTGATCGAAACATGAGTGTACGTTAATTACTAGCAGAACTCAAACACTAGATTTTTTTTTTTTTTTAACTGCTCGCTAGGCCTTTTTTTGAACTAAACTTTTTTTTACAAGGCTTTTGTTTTGTGCATGTTATGTGCTTTTGTTGCTTTATATAAATCCCTAAGCAATCACGACAAGGTTTAAGTTTTGTTTTGACTAATGTTTTTACTTTGGCTGTCTGCAACTCATTAGTATTTTATGTTCCACACCGCTGCGTGGAAATCCAAATTAAAAAAAAATGACAAGTTTAGGTGATGCTTAGATAAAAGCAATCGCAGAAATTGGACAAGTAAATCCACTCACCTGAAAATGGCTTTAGAGTCTTTTGTCTTTCTCTGATGTTTCTAACCACTGACTGCTCTTTTCCAAAATAATAGCTCTCTTGCTCATCTCTCTGTCTGGCTTCCCCTAAAACCTCACCTCAGTTACAAAATGAACGGTGTAAGCGGTGCAAATCATTTACAGTGTCCTCAGAGCCCTAAACCCTTTGCTGCCACTGATTTGGCCTCTAGAGGAAAATACACCTGAAGTTTTTGTAGACTGTCAAGAACGATAGGGAAGAGGGTCCGAGAGCTATTTCCGTTTCAACCTGTAAGGCCGGGAAAGTCTGTCCAGTTTGTTTCTCCTCACTTGGTAGCTTTCTTCCTTTTTCCAAAAAAATGGCATATGTGGATCATTACTGAAAAGAAACCAGTGTGTGTACGGAGGGCAACAGCTTTTACATAGCCAAAGGCTGCCATGAGTCAGACCCGAGATCAAGCGTGTTCCTCGGCAGTGCCGGGAAGCTTGTGGGGGCAACGGCAGTGCCAGTTCCTTCCCAGGTCATGCCTCTATGTGGTTTATTTCCACGAGCAGAACAATGATTTCGTTACAAATCGGGATTTTCTAAGAAGTCTTAAGATGTGTTTCAGGAGTTGTAAAGCCTCTCTCCCTGCAGTGGGGAAGAAATCGGGTAGGAGAGGGGGGGGTTGTTTGAACCAGGCTGAATGTTAGTGGGCGGCGGCTCTCCATCCTGCCCCAGCAGCAGGTGCCCAGCTGCCCTCCCTCCAAATGGGCGAGGGAATATCACCAGGGCCTGAGGTTATATTGGCTTTCCACGCTGGGTAGAGTAAGGATCAATTATATGCTTTTGCCTGAGACTCCTCAAACTCTTTCCCTCACCCACTCCCTTCCCACCCAGCTGGAAAAGCAGGATCCTCAACTTGCAGGACGTCTTGGGAAAAGAGAGGAGGAGGGAATACATTGCGACGGAAGCATCTCATCTCCTTGGTCTCCCAAATGCCTGTCTACAGTAGGGATATAATCTGTGCTTCGAGGTGGCTCCCTGGGGGGCCCCAGTTTGGCAGGCAGACTGGTAGGGAACACATGCGCTGAAGCCAGAGGGTGTCTCAAATGAAATGATATTTGAGTCTCGCCATGCAGGTCTTAATGTAATCCATGAGTCTTAATATGGCCATAAGGCTATAAATTCAGGGATTTTGACCTCAAAGTCTTTGAGTGTGTTTAAAAATAGCTCACCCATCCTCATTTTATCACTTCATATACTCTGACACAATTTTGGAACCTGTCTCCATCCCATCTAACAGGGGAACACTATAATTAAGAATCGCTTTTGAAAGGCTGTTCTCGCTTAGTTTAAGGCAGAATAAGGCTTTATGTATTTTGCAGGAGATTATAAACAATTCATCAGCTAAAATTAGCAGTAAAAAGGGAGCCCCAGTTCTTTCCTGCGCTGTGGTTTGCACCACAAAGACTTAGTGTTTTTAAATCATGACAGAGCTCGCTAAAAACCTTGAAAGCATATTATGTATGTGTCACTTTGGCTCAGCTAGGAATAGTCTCACCTCTAAGCCAGAAGGCCATGGGTTCAAGTTCCATGCCCGCCCTTGGTTTTAGCTGTCTCACAGTAATTTTATTACAGAAAACATTTTAAAATAGAACCATAGGGGAGGAAGAGTGAAACTTTTATATCTGTAACTGCACTATGAGGCAGTCAGTCATTGGGATGATACGTTAAACCACTGTTCTTGCTACCCAGCTTTGCGCAGCAGGCATAAACCCTCTAAAAAGGGAGGGCTTAGCCCTAATGGTGTGGCAGTTTTTTCTCTTCTTGAAAAAAACAGTTCTAATCCTTGGGAGCGCGTGTGAGCTGCTCTTCCCTGCCCGAAAGAAGTTTGCCTTCTCATTGTGTTGCCGTGAGGTTGGGGTTCCTTGATTGTACGTTGTGGTACAAGAGCTGAAAAAATAAGAGATGTCAAATGAGTCTTGACTTTGCCTTTTGCTGCTGACCAGTGACAGAAGGGGAAAAAAATTTAAAATCAATCCTTCGAACTGCAAAGGCCATAGGTCATTTAAAAAGTTAATTTGCCAAAATACCCAACGAAAGTGCGAGGTTAGGGTTGTTTGTGGCAACGATAAAGCCAGGTGATGTTAACTGCAAAGGTAAACTCCATATTGCGCCTGCTGGGGCCTGGGGGTAGAGCGCGCATCCCTGATGTCCTTTAACTTCCCCACAGAGAGGAGGTCAGAGTGACTTAAGGTTTGAACTTTACAGTTTCATTTTGGTTCGTGCCAACAATCATGTGGTCTTATAACACAGAGTGTTTATGTTTATTGCTTACAGACATGTGTATTAAATTACCAGCATCTCAGTGTCTCTTAAATACAATTTGCTTTTATTTGACAGAGGGAAAAAAAATAATCTTTCATTTTCTCCTGGTTTTGTCGAATACCTAGCAGGGTTTTGGCATATTTATACAAAATGGAAGCCATGTCACAAAGCAGCATCTAATTTCATTTGGTCCAAGATTACGTGCTGAATAGTTGCTCACAATTCATTTCTTCCCCTGAAAATAATTTTACCCAATAATTTTCAGTTTCTGTTTTTGTGGCATGAATCCAAAATGCCTCTGGGTGGATGATTTTCTTTCATTTAGCAATATTTGTAACACTTCAGTAAAGCTCTCGGTGTTTTCAGATTCCTCTTCTGATCTGTTTTGAGGTTTTTCTGCTCCAGGAACGTTGCAGCTCATATTTTGCTTGCAAAGTTAGAGGAGTTCTTAGATGGGGAGTACGGATGGTGGTGATCATTGATGCTCAACAAGGGTAAGAATTCCTGCCAGAATTTGTAGGCCACCGTCACTCTGCCTGATGGAGGGCTTATGGAAAACCCATTAACGTGTATGAGAGCTTTGAATCTTAGGACCTGAATTATCAAATGAAATATTTTGACGAGGACTCTGGACAAGATATGTTTGGCGTATGACTAACATCTGCGAAAGGTAGATTTATCTATGTAAGATGCTGGTGGTTCTTGCATGTCCACTTGCTAAATTAGATTAAAATTCCTGTTATTAATTTTTTTCAGATAAGCAATTACTGTGGGTGCTACAGAGACTATGAGAATTGGGGCAAGAAATGGGATAATCCATCTTGTCGCGGCAGGAATGTTGGCCCGTTTGAGTCACATCTGGGATGCGGGTGGGGTGGTCTGTGCAAGGCTGGAATTGGTAATGGTCTGTCAAAAATTGAGGTAAAGGGTAGCCTAGCCTGCGAGGGGAGGTGGCCACAAGACAGATTTCCATACTAAGATGCGGTCCATGCTGGGAGAAAAAGATTGAGAATCCTTCCCATAGAGCCGGGTTTCGCAGCATTGACTGCGAGGCAAAGGGGAAAGGAAATGGTGCCGCTTCGGAGCACAGTGATCCAACTGTGTGAAATCAGTGTGGGTGCTATTAAAATGCCATCTTCCTCTCCTTTCCCCTTTCCTTCCTCCCTCTCTCCCCCCCTCTGCTGTCAGCCTGGCTGAGGAAAAGTCAAATAACGTACGACTGTGTTCCTTGGCATCACAACTGCAATTTCCCTTTTGGGACTTCAAACTTGAGAATGGGAGGTTTTAAATCTTGCTGATTCGTGCTGTTCCAGCAAGCATATGTGTGAGGAGAAAGAACAATGCCAGTTCGAAACAGAAATCACAAGTGAGAAATCACTGCTGCTAAATCAGGTGTTGCAGAGGCCAGTGGAAAAATCAGACGCTAAGAAAAGGAGGAAATTACTTTGTTTAGAGCTGGGAAGGTTAATGAGAATGAATTAGAAAGTGCTCTCTGTGTATTCAGCCCCTAAGGATTTGAGCAAAGTTAGAGGGATTTATTTACTGATTATCCAGACTATACAACTGGCAATAAGATTAAGTGAGGAATTTTGGAACATGCTGACATTTCTTATTTGCATCATTTACTATGGAGATCATTTGTCGGCACTGCACTGAGTTTGTGGTGAACCAGGGCTTAGTCTGGCCCAGCAGAGACAGATCTGGTACTTCTCATGGCTCCAGGGACGTGGGGGTGAAAACAGTTTAACGTCCTCTTTTGCGTCTCGGAGAGGAAACATCAAGTTTGTCTAGGTGCTTATCAGAGGAGAATTTCAGAATATTTTCCTAGACATCATTAATTATGGAAAAGAGTGCAGTTATAGGTGACACATTGCATTAGATCAACTAAAAATAAAAGACAAGGCTGTAATTTATCGAGCCTCTGCATTGGACGCTGTACAGAGCTCCCCCACTACGAGGCCTCCGAGTCCGTCCCTCCCAGCGTGCACACGGATACGCACACTGCCCTTCCCCTCCTCTAGGCAAGTTTCTTTAAACCAGGCTGGTAAATACAGAAGAGTTACCATCTCAGCTGGAAGAAGTGAAGGGGGACCATGAAACAGGAGTTCAGCACAGAATCTAGGAAAAACAGAATTGTGATTTCATAGAATCATAGAATGGTTCCGGTTGGAAGGGACTTTAAAGACTATCTGGTTCCACCCCCCTGCCCTGGGCAGGGACACCTCCCACCAGACCAGGCTGCTCAAAGCCCCATCCAGCCTGGCCTTGAACACCTCCAGGGATGGGGCAGCCACAGCTTCTCTGGGCAACCTGTTCCAGTGCCTCACCACCCTCACAGGAAAGAATTTCTTCCTAATATCCAGTCTAAATCTCCCCTCTTTCAGTACTGATCCCTGATTTCTATTCTTTATTCTGGTACTGATTTCTATTCTTTATTCTGGGCGCCTACCTCTAAAATGATCACATTTTGTGAAACATGCGCAACTCTTCTATATTATACGCATAGACACATGAAGTCATAACCTGGGCTTTAAAATGCAAGCCTGGTCAACGTGTTTTCCAAGATTTGCCTTCATCAAGCCACCGTCCGTGCACTGCGCACTTATTTGCCACGTTTTAATCTCATAAAATAAGACAACTCCTTGTCCCCAAAGGAATCTTTCAACCGAGTCTTGTGCACTCTTGCTGGAATAAGGAAAATTTTGTTAGTGACCCTCTCTTGTGTGGTTACTGTTGAGTAAAAGTCCTCAATAGTGATCAGTTCTACCAACATTTCTTCTAAGAATGGTTTTGGTAAGGAGGTAAATATCAGATATTAAAAGCAAGGTGTTATTTTAGTCTTCGGTATGACTCTTAATACTTCTCTGATCGGCATCACGGATGACTAATTCTCCTGCTTTCTATTTTCATCGTCTTTGGTAGAAACTCCAAGACTTCTATTTGCTTTCCTTCTTAGGGGAACTGCATACCACAGCTTTAATCCTTTAATCCTCAGATGTCCAGTTGATGCCTCTACCCATTGATTACCTCCTTTTACAGCAAACAGTCTTGTTCCCATCACAATTAATGTCCACTGGTGGAGCAGGCTGTTGTCTCTGGGAATGTGTTTCGTGCATTTCGTAACAACTACACAAATAAATGTCATAGAATCACAGAATCATAGAATGGTTCGGGTTGGAAGGGACCTTAAAGATCATGTAGTTCCGTCCCCGTGCCCTGGGCAGGGACACCTCCCACATTTCAGCCTGAATTTCAGCCTGAATATCTTCTTGGCTAATCATCCTGCTTCAAGTCTTCATCATCGTGACTTGAATTCCAGCGTAACTCACCAGTGTTTGAGACTTCCCAAAATCCATTGACCACCTCCTACGCTGAAATAATGGCAAATATCATGCCAATAGTAGCTCACATCCTAGATTATTTTTTTTTTCCGAATGCGCTCTTATAAATATGGGGTGCTTCACGTGTTGTTATGACAAGGAAATTCTTTGCCTGAAAAGTTTGCAAATTCCAAAGTAGTATTTGTTTTATAAACAAAGGTGCTGTTTTCCTTATGCCAGCCTCTTTCTGCTTTTGCTTGTCCAGCAGTCTGTTCCGAAAGGCATGAAGCAGCTGTTGGCTCCGAATCAAAACTCGCAGCGCAGGGAGGGTTCTGTAAAAGTCTTTTGTGTGAGAGACGTACATGGCAGCAAATGGTGAAATTGGAGGACGGATTCTTTGAGGGGAGATGGCTAATTCACGGCAACATTTTATTTTTTTACTTGACTTTTGCATAGAACAAAAAGAAAAGTAGAAGATATTGTAATATATTTCTTTCGTTTTGTATTTTCGGAGACACCTTTTGTTGTCGCAGTGTTGTCAGCTTGTCATTTTGTGCTGCTGTGTGCCCAGTATCACCCACTGGATGGAAGGGCTACAAGAGGTTGTCTAGTTCTTTCCCCTGCCTCAAGGCAGGATCTCTGTACCTAGGCCGTTTCTTGAGCGATGGGGTCTCATCTTTGGAAGAATTTCTGCAACTCTCCTAGTCCATCTATTTCTGTGCTTCACTGTCACCATATAACGCTTTCCAAATATTTGTTGGACGTATTTTAGTCATCTCTCCCCTTCCACAGGTGGTTTCTTTTGAGCTTAACAGTCCCAATTGATCTTAGCTTTTCCTTTCAGGTAGTATTTTACAAAGCCCTGAACATCATCTTCAGTGGTTTCCTCTCAACGCTCTCGAAATGTGCTACAAATTTCTGGTAGTGTGGTAACCAGAATTGGATGCACAGTTCTTGGACTGATTTCACAGTAGCAAGACGCAGTTTCTGTTCTGCTGAACTGCACCTTAAGTGGCCATTCTCATGCTGTATTTTTATGATTTATTCCTCCCCAAGTCAAATATTTTCTATTCATAACAAATTTCACCTCGATTTTTAAAATGTTTCTCCAGATCATTGTGAACTCTGGTCCTATCAGCGAATGTGTTCACATCCTCTTCCAGTTTCTTCTCATCTGTAAATGTAATAAGCACAGGCTGTAATCAACCATCCTCAGCATTAAGGCATTAATAAGCCCATAAAAATATAGCCCATACAAAAGTCGTCTTGATAGACTTGTCCAGTTTGACAGTGAGCCATTGACAGCTTTTCTATGGAAATGAGCATCTAACCAGTAAGTGCAGGGAGAGCACACTTCTATTAATGAAAACATCACTTGAGATTGTGTCAAAAAGCTTTTCTTAAGTCTGAAATATGTGGCATTTAGTGTTAATACCTTACCCATAAGATCTGAATCCCTGCTCTAAAAGGAGATTGGATTGATTTGACGTGATTAGTTGTCAACCTGTTAAGAACTATAAGACAAAAGTAACTCCAAGTGTGTCAGAATTCTGGTAATACGTCATTCCTTTCTGTCTCGTAGTTCTAAATCAGCTTCTTGATTGAAGAAGGCGTGGAGAGAGCCTAATGTAGGTTTTGAATGTTTGTGATCATTAAAGCTATGTAAATACCTGGGGAGCAGTATGTGGATTCAGCAGAAGGTTTTAGCTAACGGTTTGTACTGTACAACGTCTGGAACCACAAGGAAGAATCTAAGTAGGTGATTGTTTAAACTAATCTGGAGACTTAAATACTTTTGAATCAAATTGAGCTAGGCTATATCTTTCTTCTGCGCGGGTATGACGTGAGAGAGATATGGTGTGTGCAAGGGAAAGCCGGATCATAACCTCTGCTTCGAGCGGTTCAAGGCTGCTAATGAAGGCGTAGGAGCTGAAAGGGGCAGCTTGTGGGTGGCTCAGCAAAGGCAACAGCGGTACGAAGTCAGGACATGCTGAAAGCGTGGAAGAGAGTGGCAAAGTCACCCTCTGTGAGGGAAAAGGACAGCTTCCAAGCTGCCCAGGAAATGTTCTTTTTCTGCTGCTCGCTTTGTTGTAAATACACAAAAGTAATGTATTGTCATTTACTTGTGGTTCTTTCCAGTAAGAAAACCTCACTGTGTGAAGCCGTCATGTGGTTTCAGCAGTACTCTGGCAAAAGGCACGCTATGTACGGCTGAGAGCGTGCTAGCTAAATCATATGTACGGCGTCAAACTGCAATTTGAAGAGAGAATATCAAGAATCAGTTGTAAAGATTTAGGAAAAGGCGGGGGGGGTTAGGACAATGCGGTGTGCTTAGTCTTGCTGCATTAAAGACAAACCTTACTTGGACAGGAATAGGTAAAATAGATTGTATGTTCAGCAGCTGGGAATTAAAACATAAATATGATCTTGAGCGAATGATTAATTTTCAGGTTGCGGTTGTTGTTATGAACTTGCATCTGTAAATGAAAGATATGAAAGCAGATTTTAAATGATTGGTTTCTCACTGCAGCCACGGACTTATTTCTTAGCTTATTTCTCTGCTTTGCTGCTGCTTTGACTTCTTACCCTTTAGTCGGTCACCTTCCAGCCTGCTTCCTCGCAGTCATTTTTAATAGAATGCCTTTTTGATTACAGAAAATTGGTTGATACCCGGCTCTAATGAAAATGCTAGACAAATGCTCCTTCTTGAAACTGCCATCAGGAATGCTATACAAGACATTCTTAAATATGCTGGCAGCTGCCCTGATGTAATGAAATCATGGAAATTAGAAGTATTGCACTCGCTGTGTGGCCAGCTCAAGACTGTTTTCAGTATGTTACTCAGTTTTGCTGTGAATTTTTCTCGGGACATTCTTCAACACACTTATAATTCTCACAATCAGGAAACTCACCCTTATATTCTGAGGTACTATTCCCTTTTTTTTGGATTGCACGTAATTCCCCGTGCCTACGTCCCTTTGAATCATTCTTCTTGAAGCAGAGAGTTTACAGTCTTCAAAAGACTGATAACTTTTCTGGTAGAAGTGCATGTGTAGGGTGAAATCCTATTCCTGCTGCAGCCAGCAGTAAAATTCCCACAAACTTAAGTGGTTTGGGTTTCACATGCCATTTTTATCCTTCTCTTGTATGACACTTTAGTTAATCCTTAATACATTCTTAGTACAGAAGGCGTCTAAATGCAGGAAAGGTAGAAGAATAGCAGTGGTGCATACTTTGTGTTTAACTGGAACCTTTCCATGGAAGCAACACAAAGCAGCTTCTGAAAGACAGGTGAGATCCACTGCAGGGTGCAAGTAATGGATATTATTTTCATTCTTCTAAAGTGCAGAGAAAGTAGAATCATAGAATGGTTTGGGTTGGAAGGGACCTTAAAGATCACCCAGTTCCACCCCCCTGCCCTGGGCAGGGACACCTCCCACCAGACCAGGCTGCTCAAAGCCCCATCCAGCCTGGCCTTGAACACCTCCAGGGATGGGGCAGCCACAGCTTCTCTGGGCAACCTGTTCCAGTGCCTCACCACCCTCACAGGAAAGAATTTCTTCCTGATATCCAATCTAAATCTCCCCTCTTTCAGTTTGAAACCGTCACCCCTCGTCCTGTCGCTCCACTCCCTGATCCAGAGTCCCTCCCCATCCTTCCTGTAGCCTCCTTTAGGTACTGGAAGGGAAGGACCTTATCTCTGTGGCTGTGTGTACGCTAACGGCAGCACCTCCTGGCCTCCATGTTACCTTCCCTTCGTCCATGCTTTTTTTCGTCTATCGCTTTTCTGTAGCTTTGGGGTATTTTCATCAGAAGTTCGGAATTTGAGTTTTCCAAGATGAATCTAATTTTCTTTACCTGTTTTTTTAACAGTTTATATTCTTCACTACTTTCTCTGTTGGACTCTTATAAAAAAAGTTCCTAAAGTAATTGCAGTTGTGTTGGTTTGAAGTAATAATATTCCATTCCTGTCAACAATTAATAGCAGTATTAAGCAAGATTCAACTGAACAAAAACTTAGCCCAGATTCTCATACACCGTCGCTTAACTTGCTATTGGAACTACAAATTCTGGCTCAAGGGTGAGGAGCACTGAGGCTTTGAGCAGCCTGGTCTAGTGGGAGGTGTCCCTGCCCAGGGCAGGGGGGTGGAACTGGGTGATCTTTAAGGTCCCTTCCAACCCAAACCATTCTGTGATTCTGTGAAAGGGGCCTGTGGCTGCCTTGGCTGCTGGGAAAGGAGTCACGGAAACTTGCTTCTAGCTCCTTCATTCTCCTTTTCTGTGCAACACAAGCATTCTGTTCAAGAGCAGTCAGAGAGATATGAGGGTTTTCTTACATATTTTGCTTTGAGTTTATTCATCACAACAGACTTGCAAAAGGCTTTCTGGAATGCAGAGTGGCAGGGACTTAGGCTGTGGGTTGGCTTGCGCTGAAGCTAATGTCACTGTGATGCTCAGTGACAAGACGTCCGTCTTGAAAGAATGAGATGGAGGGTGTCTACATCACTTCTCTCTTGTGATGCTTAGCTTTACCGGGCAAACTTACTCTCAGCTGCTGCTGTTGGCACAATGCAGAAACAGCTTACAAAAGAAAGCCTGATAATGCTTGTTGGTGTTGAACAAACTTGAAAAAACCTGAACATTGGAAGTTCCATCTCAACGTGAAGGGGAACTTCTTTCCTGTGAGGGTGGCAGAGCCCTGGCACAGGCTGCCCAGAGAGGTGGTGGAGTCTCCGTCTCTGGAGACATTCCAACCCCGCCTGGACGCGTTCCTGTGCCACCTGCTCTGGGTGACCCTGCTCTGGCAGGGGCTTGGACTGGGTGATCTCCAGAGGTCCCTTCCAACCCCCGCCAGTCTGTGAGTCTGTGTGTTGTAGAGCACAGAAATCCGTTAGAAGGAGATTTCCATCTGCATGATGCGATGCAAACAAGATGGTTTCTGGCATGAAAAGCCTTCACTTGAGATACCAAATCATTAAGAATACTGTGGCCAGAAGCTTTCATAATAAATTACTGTAAACTCATGAGAGAGTGATCTTTTTTGATTTAAGAGAAAATAAATCAACAGGATGAAGTCGCCTCTACTACAGTTTCGAACAAGAGATGGACTCCTGAAGTATTATCCACTTTCTGTAAATATCACCTATGAGCCTGTATATAAAAGGTTAAATGTTTGCAGACTATTACCCTTTGCCTTAAAGATCAGAGACAAATTACTATTTTTACTTTACATTCTCTTGATGAGGATAATGATAAACATCTGTCACTTTGCTGCTTAGCCAGTTAAGAATCTTATTGCAATCTGTAATTTAAACAAGTGAAGGAAAAAAAAAAAGAAATAAAAGAAAAAAAATACATGGACAAGCTGCACTTTTATATGGAAAGCAAAGAAGAAAAGAAAGAGAATGGAAGTCAAATGCAGGGGAGCTGGGAAGGGGGCATTTTCAGTCTGGACTGACTTGGCTAAAATCTGTGGATATATGATAGATGTATGATTTTCCATTTATTTGCTATTTCACAGGGAAAATTACAGTTAGTTTCTTTTCAGGCATGGAGACTAAGGGAAATAATCTGTCCGCTCTGACTTTTTGGCATATGCAGTTTATTAACAAAATGATTAAGGTTTATAGGGTAGTGTGTCTACTGGTGTTACAGAATTGAAAACACTGTTTCTTCAAGAGCTTTTTCAGTGTTCTCCACAGTCCCAAGATTTTTAGGAAGCACCGCTAATTATTTTTAAAGTTCATAGATTAGTTGTTTTTTCCAGTAATTTGTGTGTAATTAGAAACAAGCTGAACTTTTGAAACTTCTTTTACATTTTGTTTTGTTTCTAAATGGTACATTGGATCTTATTTCGGAACTTAACTTAATAAATCACCACCATCCCCATTTCATTTAGACTGGGCTGACCAAGCCATCGCTCACAAGGGGTAAATACAGAGTGCTCTACCCTCCAGTGCTGCCTGAGCAGAAGCAGACCCTGTGCTAGGAGATTTTTTTTAGCCAAATTCTATATTGCAAATGGAGTTTTGCTGGTTATAGGGTGTCTGGCTGGTATATAACTAGTTCTCGTTACTGGGTTATTCACTTTTTTCAAGTACTTTCTCTTTCTTTATGTTATGCTTCTAAGCGCCAACAGAAAAGGTTTAAAATTTCTAGTTCATGCTAATATGGCTTCGGTGGGCGTTTAGAGGGAGAGGTATTATATGTCAGAGTTTGGGGAAAGAACATTGTTCTTTGTACTTTCCAGGTTGAAATTCCATTCTTTTGGCATATTTGAGCCTCAGAACGCAGTTTGATTTTCACCAAAAGGCTACTATTCTTTTTTTAGGTTTTCTTATATTTATACAGGCCAGACTGAAGCAAAATACATACCTTTTAGCTTCCAGTTAAAGTTCCCGGTATTTTCTTTAATTAGGTCAGCTGTTTACATGCAAAGAAGTGTTTTTTTTTTTTCTGTCCAATGCAAAAGAGACCTCTAATATATAATCCATCCCATGTTATGCTGAGCCTTGAGCACTGGAACCAATGGTGCTTTTGCTGTTATCCTTCATAAATCCTTTGTTTATTTAGGTGCTATTTACATCTAACAAATTTGAGGCTGAACTGCAGAATTTGTCAGCCTTAAATAACAAGAATGTCTTTTACCCGTAGGAGGGTAAAATTCAAAATCAAAACTTACGGTGCTGCTTTCTTGCATGGCCAAGCTGGCTGAATCGTAGTGGTAAAAGATTTGATAACAAGTATTGCAGTAAGTGATCGTTCACCACCATGCGTCTTTGTCTGAAAACTTTCTGTAATATGAAATTACAAATTTGTGTGGAAATATATAATGTAGTTTGCGAAGAAGGTCTTGCATCTCATATTGCATTCAGCTTTAAAGGTCCAAATTTAATGATGCTAAACAGTAATGTTAAACGGGCCATTACTTCATATTTTAACCTCCAGACGTTCTTTGTATGAGTTACGTGGCTGGATTACTACAGTTTAAGTCCAGGGTTTTTTTCCCCAATATATTTCCACTTTACTGCAGTCTGAAAGACTTTTTTCTTTTTTTCCTTCCATATAGACTGAAAATGAGGAGACTGGCCAAGCAGACAATTTTTCCATGGATCCCCAGCTGGAGAGACAGGTGGAGACAATTCGAAATCTTGTGGACTCCTACATGTCTATTATAAACAAATGTATCCGAGATTTGATTCCGAAAACCATCATGCATCTTATGATCAATAATGTAAGTAGCAGCTAGGGTTCTAAATTATTTGAAGGTGTCTGTCAAGTCTCTTACCCTCAAACACGCCTCTTGAATGTAGCAGCAACAACAGCATGTCCTAAGGAGAAGAATACGCTCCCATAAATGTCACACTCTTAGACGAAATGTTCAAATCTTCCATAGTAGTACGAAGTTCTGCAGCCTTCTCAAAGGCTGGCGGACTGCCTTGAGTGCTTACTCCAAAATGCTAAAGATTGAATTCATTTACATCTTAATCAGAGTATAAGAGATTATTTAAAGGTAAATCAAGGGGGTTGTTTTTTTTCCTCTGTGTTGCTTTTGATATAACAGGAAAAGGGAGTTGGGAGCTCCGTCTAGGCAGTCTGTGGGAGCAGCAGAGCAGAGTTGTGCTTCCTTGATTTTCAATCTGTAGCCCTTTGGCATGGTTTCTTAAAGCAGTTCTTATTTTATTTGGGTTTCTTTATATTTTCAGGTTACCGTTTTCAAGGAATAAATCTAGCAGCCCTGGACACTGTTGTTTAGATAAGCAGATGTGGTTCTTTGATTTATTGTGTGTGTCTTTCTTAGATCTGAAGATTATTTGGTTAAAGAAATGGCTTTGAGATATCATTGTTTTTCCACGGCACTAGGATCTCAGCCTTTGCTTCCTGGCAGAGTTCTGAATGGAGCTTGTTGAAAACTAAGCTTAATATTCGTGCCACTGCTGCCATATAAATTAATAATGGAGAGCACAGCTCCTGTTAGTTATGGGTAGCACCTTTTCTCTGAGGTCATCAAACTAATCAGTCTTCACAAAAACAATATGCTATAAGGCAAATCTGGTTAAAAAGTAGCATTTATTTGTGACTCAGAGCCACCTCTAGCTTTTGTCTGATGGATTTCATTAGCCCTGTGGAATTTGTGTTGGACTTAAGAGTTAGGTGGTTGGAGAGGAAATTTCAGTGGGATTTCCTGGTACGCGTAACATGAGCAGAATTTTTGCATGAGGACGAGAGATGTTCCATTAGCTTCTTTAGGTTTAGGGGAGTCAGGCTCCAAATAACGCTCTAGTCATGGGTGAGTTTTTACAAAAGAGCACGGGAATGATGAAACTGCCCTTTTTTTCCTCAAATCAGCCATGCTCAAGACTTTACAGGATGAGTATGTTCTCGCTGTTCTTTCCAGATCCCATCTAGCAACTTCCTGCTTTGGCTTAGCACAATTTCAGTGCCTCTTGAAAGGGCAGCTTTTTAGTTCTTATTTCATAAACTGCAGAGTTCGGCAAGCAGTTTTTTGAAAGCTTACATTAAATTTTCTGCCACTCACCTCATCATATGGAACAGTTTAAGAGTCTCTGAAGCGCGTGCTCTACTCAGAAGTGGAATACTGTAAGAATTTGTACGTTCAATCTCATCGGCTGTTAGTTACGTTGATAAAGTCTGCCATGCTGGCCAACCACGGAATACAGAAACAACATACTTAAAACTTCATCTACCTTTCAATTGACCTCATAGTCCATAGTTGTGTTTGGGCTTCCTAGTCAGCTAAGAGGTACACCTTAATTTAAATTTGTGGCAAAGAATCAAAACATTTTAAAAGATTGTGAAGAGTGAGACTAGAAGTACAAATGCACTTGTTTCTGCGCAGCATCGGCTGCAAAATACCATATTAAAAAACAATAGCTCCAATAGCAATTTTAAAAAATCAGCGCTATTAAAAAGAGAAAGTAATGCTAGAGTGAAGACTGCTGAGCCATGCCAAAAGGTTGTGCAAAGACCTGGAAAGCAGTGAAGCTGTGATAGAAAGTGGGTCCTGTTAAGTTGTGTGCTCCTTGGAGTCTTGAGAAGTCCAACCCATCCACCAGGAGTTAAGTGAAAACACCCTCCCTCCCCCTTAATGTGCATATTCTGTACTTTCTGCTGCCCCATCATATTGCCTCCAAAACTCTGGAAACAAATCAATCCCAAGGAGTTTGTTTCCATGACAATTGTATCCTCCCGAGTCCTCCTAGAACTTCCTTTCCACTTTGTGGGCCTGAAAATGAGCACTTATAATTGAAGAAAAGTATCAGATTCAAACTCAGTGCACAGAAAATAATTAGATGCTGTCCCTAAGCATATTTTGAGGCCTAAGCCTAGATGGTTGTATTCCAGATGCATGCCTTATTCTTCTCTTAGGGCGGATGTTGATTACCTTATACATTTACCTCACAGAACTGCATTGAGTTACCATTAGCAATTCAAACACAAACCAAACACACATTTCAGAATTTGTATTTCATGGTGCCTGGGTATCACAGATTATACAAGGGGGGTGGTCTTAGAGTAGACAGCATATACTCCATAAGCAGTGCAGATATTAATCTCTGCTGAGTAGAAAAACTCCAAAGTAACCAACCGCACTGCCAATCGCATGCTGGGCTGCATCAAAAGAAGCATGGCCAGCTGGGCGAGGGAGGTGATTCTGCCCCTCTGCTCCACTCTGGTGAGACCCCGCCTGGAGTACTGCGTCCAGCTCTGGAGTCCTCAGCACAAGAAGGACATGGACCTGTTGGAGCAGGTCCAGAGGAGGCCACAAAGATGCTCAGAGAGCTGGAGCCCCTCTGCTGTGAGGACAGGCTGAGAGAGTTGGGGGTGTTCAGCCTGGAGAAGAGAAGGCTCTGGGGAGACCTTAGAGCCCCTTCCAGTCCCTGAAGGGGGCTACAGGAAGGATGGGGAGGGACTCTTGATCAGGGAGTGGAGCAATAGGACAAGGGGTAATGGTTTTAAACTGAAAGAGGGGAGATTTAGATTGGATATCAGGAAGAAATTCTTTCCTGTGAGGGTGGTGAGGCACTGGAACAGGTTGTCCAGAGAAGTTGTGGATACCCCATCCCTGGAAGTGTTCAAGGTTGTGTTGGGCTCAAGTTCGGGTTGGATGAGGCTTTGAGCAGCCTGGTCTAGTGGGAGGGGTTGTAACTAGATGATCTTTAAGGTCCCTTCTAACCCGAACCATTCTATGATTCTATAAAGTACTTGTTACTATCAAACTTAAGGTTAAAGAATGGTTTGTGTTTGCATTTGAGGCACACTGTAGTGTGCCCACTGATGAATGAAGTTGCCTGTCAAGCACATCTGACCCCACTTGGGAGTGACAGGGCAGGTTTTGTGGCATTTGCGTTTTGGATGTGTACTATGGTTCAGCTTTGCCCGTGGGTCTGATGTCTGTGAAGGACAATGTTTTAAACCATTCCTGTGATTTTTCCTGTTTTCTAGAAAGGAGCAAAGGCATGAATAAGTGTCACTTTCCCTTCCTTTTCCAAGCTGGAGAAAGTGGCTATTGTGGAAAATCATCTTCTGTTGAGTACAGTGCATCCCATTGCAGAAGGAAGATGGTTGATCCAAGAACTGTCCTTAGCGCAGCAGTCTTCCCCTTCCAGAAGAGTTCAGGGAGTTACTTGAGGCTCCTGCTAGTGGCAGACAGGGATCGCTCATGATAATTGTCACAGCCTGATTTTTTTCAAACAGATATTTGTGGTTTAACAATGCTTTTACAATCAGCTCTGGCCTTAATCTAATTTTAGGACAACTTCTTCTTTTTTTTTTGAAGTGATGCCATTAAAATGCTCATTTCATCGAGTAGAATGTGATGCTGTTTAACTATGATATCTGTTTTTAATGTGGAGTTTTTGGCAATCGTGAGGAAAGCAGTGTACTCTGGCTCTTGATCAGTACCATCTACTGAAAAACAGCATGAGATTCATGGAAAATTTTTGCAGGCTTTGCTAAGAATTTGTGCATCTCCTGTCACACGTGAATGGGAAATGATAACCAAGCCCACGGAATATGGTTTTGTTTCCCTGTAAGGTCTGTCCTGGCCTTCTTTTCATTACTAGGTGACCATAAAGGGTCCCATGCCTGTGCAGTTTGACTGCTCTTACTGACCTTGTCTGAACACAAACGTTGCCTTAGTCTAACGGTCAGGACTTAAATCAATGGTGCTAAACCAGCACAAACCCCATGCCCAAATGGAGCTCAGGTTTATGTAATCAGAATCTTGGGAATGTGTTATTGTCAGTATCTCCAGCTCAAAAAAGCTTTATAGAGCAAAAAGCCAGATGCGAAATAGATCAGAACAGCAACGAAAGTCTCAAATGCGAGGATTTAGTAGGTCAGCAGTTGGTCTATTTACCACAGTCTTATTTAACCAGAGTACCTTCTAGCTTTTTATCTCTCCTAATGTGGCCCAGGTTTCCATAACCAGGGCAGGCGTAGAAGGAAATCAATACAGTAAATTAGATTACTTGGAGACTTCTCCCTTCACTTTGAATGCATGTGGATGGGACATTTAGAATCTGACAAAGTTGTTGGAGGTGAAAAATCCCACCTACAGTAGGGTAAAATTTTGCTAAGAAAATAATTGATGGAGATGCTATAAAGCCTGAAAATTCCTATTCCTGGGGGAATTTAGTATATCTAATGGTAGTGCCGTTAGCTGCCATTTACTTCTTAGCCATTTAGAATTGGAGCAGAATGACAGCCATCTCCTGGGAGCTGTTGGGAACCTGTTTGAAATGAACTGTAAACACAGGTGTCACCTTAGAGACACAGACCAACGTGAGCTCCAACTGCATCCAGTGTTTCAAAGACAGCCACCAAAAAATGGCCACGGTGCGCTGGGGATTGTCTGCACAAAACCATCTCATCCTCACATGTGAATCCTTGTCTCAGAACGTGGCTTCATAATTGTGTTAAGCCCATCTGCGTGCAGGCAGCCGCTAAAAGGTCTGGTCCAGTCCATCCTTTTCCAGCTGCTCTGCCCAGCTCCATGTGCCAGCCTTTCCTTGGGCCACAGCTAGACCTGAGGCTGCTGCACCGTCAGCTTAATCTGAGTTCAGCGTTTTTTAGTCCCAGATCTGACCAGTAGAATCGATGTAAGGGAATAGGAGAAACAGATTAAATTGAGATACATCTGTCTCTGGGTTCCATGGATCTCACACCGTATTTGTTCAGTATTGTGTTTTCGGTAGGGTTTATTTATTTGTTTTGGTGGGGATTTTTTTTTTTTGTCTGATGAAATAGGTAAAAGAATTTATCAACGCAGAGCTCCTGGCTCATTTGTATTCTTCTGAGGACCAAAACACTCTAATGGAGGAGTCGGCTGAACAGGCGCAGAGGCGAGATGAAATGCTCCGCATGTACCAAGCGCTAAAGGAAGCCCTAGCCATCATTGGCGATATCAGCACTAGCACTGTCTCGACCCCTGCACCCCCTCCTGTGGACGACTCTTGGCTTCAGCAGGCCCGCAGGTGAGGATCCTCAAATCTGTATTGCAGTGAAATTTAGGGCAGGCAGATATTTCAGCAGCAGCAGCTCCCTCCCTCCCTGTCTTTTTGGGCAGATACTCCTCCAGGTCATTAATGACACTTATGAGGGAAATCAGAACATTTTGCCACATATACGTGTTCTGTGGATACGTATGTAAACACCAGACAAGGTATTTGCCTTGTAGAAGAGGCCATCCAGTGGATTTATAGCTTGTCTCATACTTCAGATAGCAGCCACTTCTGTCACCCTATTTGTGTGTCCACAAGGCCTCTTCTTGCAAGCTGTTGTACTAATTCAGCATTTCAGGCTCCATGTCCTAGAAAATC
This sequence comes from Chroicocephalus ridibundus, assembly GCF_963924245.1. Lineage (NCBI taxonomy): Eukaryota > Metazoa > Chordata > Aves > Charadriiformes > Laridae > Chroicocephalus > Chroicocephalus ridibundus. Next base: position 31,912,296 of record NC_086291.1, on the reverse strand, counting down.
CACTCAACAGAATCACAGAATGGCGGGGGTTGGAAGGGACCTCTGGAGATCACCCAGTCCAAGCCCCTGCCAGAGCAGGGTCACCCAGAGCAGGTGGCACAGGAACGCGTCCAGGCGGGTTTGGAATGTCTCCAGAGACGGAGACTCCACCACCTCTCTGGGCAGCCTGTGCCAGGGCTCTGCCACCCTCACAGGAAAGAAGTTCCTCCTCACGTTGAGATGGAACTTCCTATGGTCAAGTTTGTGCCCGTTACCCCTTGTCCTGTCCCTGGGCACCACTGAGAAGAGCCTGGCCCCATCCTCCTGACACCCACCCTTTCAGTATTGATAAGCATTGATAAGATCCCCCCTCAGTCGTCTTTTTTCCAGACTGAAAAGACCCAAATCCCTCAGCCTTTCTTCATAAGAGAGGTGTTCCAGTCCCCTCAGCATCTTGGTAGCCCTTAACATTATTAGAACTCTAATATTAAAATCCATTACATTTACCTCTTTGCTTGTATGTTTATTTCTGACTGTCATAAGTCAGAAATCATATCGTGCTGTCTGTGGGAAAGGTAAGTGTGAGACTTAAATATATGTCATGGTCTGACCCTGACAGCTAAGGAAAATGCCAAGAAGAAACAACTGTCATAGGCGTAAAAAAGCTTTTAATTTCTGTTTAAAAATAATAAAACAAACCACAAACCCCACCTTACTGAACTTCTTAACTGATATTTCACTAGATCACCTCCTCCAAGTCCCTCAACTCAGAGGAGGCCTACGTTAAACAATCCCCCAACCAGACCTTTATCTGGCCGAGGACCCGCTCCTGCAATCCCATCTCCAGGCCCTCAGTCGGGGGCTCCTCCGGTCCCATTCCGCCCAGGACCACTGCCTCCGTTTCCAAGTGGTGGTGAAGCCCTTGGAGGACCTCCTCAGGTTCCCTCTCGGCCGACCCGGGCTCCTCCCAGCGTCCCAAGGTAAGATGTCTAATCTTCCTGGTGGTGGGCATGGTTCTCTCCCTCTAGCATAACAGACAGATTCTGCACTGTGTCAGAAAGTCGAGCACCATGGTTGAAAAAGTCTTGTAACAAAGCAAAATTGGACATTCCCCGCAGAGAGTCAAAGGTGTTTTGAGGAACCAATTTTTAGGCCAAATATGAGTTTTTGAAAAGGTAGAAAGTCTTTTTTCCTGGGGAAAAAAAGTTCCAGTCGGTCAATTTGAAGACACTTGATTATCTTCCATTAAGAACCCCTGTTCTGGTTGTGTTGTACCCACATAGGGGTGCACAGAGAGAGAGGTCATTTACCCCCCCCACCAGAAGGAGCAACAGGGGTACAACAACTCACTTCTGCCATTCTGAGTCCTCGCCAGAGGAAATAATGGCTTTTCTGGGGGAGAACAAGAACGATCCACGTAGAACCAGTGGAACAAACTGATAGGAGTCTGATTCTTATTCCACAAGGCGAGTAATTTACAGCCAGTTGAAAACAGTCCGTACTTGTCTAACAGTGTAGATCATATGGTATAAAACCATTAGTTAAGGAACAGTATTTTCATCACCAGATCGTTTCCGTTCCTCCTAGGGCTTTGCATTTATCAGTACTTTTTAAAGCAGCTTTGCATATTTTATAATTTTGCGTGGCATTAACTGCTTTTTTAATACAAGTTATATTAATAAAATGTCCTTAATATTTATTTTCACAATGACATAATACACGTAACCACTCAAATTCTATATAAACGTATATATGAAAGCCTCTGATTCTGAAGGCTTTGGTAACTTCCTAAATTATGAGAGGCATGGGCAGATTAGGCAATGTTGGAACAAGGGGGTTTCTCCATTTCTAAAAAATTAACTGTTACATTAAAATTAGTCACAGTTTGCAAAAAAAATGCCAGTTAAATAGAAACAAAAAGAAAACACGCACATTTTAAGTTTTAGAAATGGTAATTGAGAAGAGAACTTTTGGAGAAAAACTTTCTTTTAAATAGGTGAGATCTCTTGTAGTTGTCAGTAAGTTAAACTTGAGGATCATTATTTCTAATATAATTATCCTTTATAATATGAAGAATAAACAAATGAGGTATATCAAAGGAATTAAGTATTTTTATATATTGCCTAGGAAAAGGGTGCTGTTGCATCAGTGCCCGACCATTAAATGCTGTCTTTGATCTTAGTGGATATCCCATAGTTCACACCAGTGGGGAGAACGCTAGAATTGCCTTTCTGGGTACTAAACTTCACTCCGGAAAGGGAGAAGTCTAAGCGACACCCCCTCGCTGGGAGAGCCTGGGACTGAGCTGAAGGGTACCGGCTCTGGTGTTTCCCGCGTGCCGTGGGAGGATAAATCACGTACTAGATAGAGAAATGAGGTCCAGCGTTTGTCAGTTGTACTACTGGAGAGAACCATAGCTCCCCGGCGTCTCTCACCTTGCCTTGCAAACGAGCATGTCTCCTTCGTCCTGCCTGGCTGTGATTTTGCATGAACTCTGCTTTCCTGAGGTGGCTTGCCAAGAGCATGTTCCGATGATAATCTTTTTGATGCTAAAGCGATAGGTGGGATGGAGACCAGAAAGGAATTTTCTAGCGCACAAAAGAGACACTTGGGTAAGCAACCTGTGAATGACTCAATTCGTGACTGCTACTGGTGGCATGAGAAGCAGTGGTTGATAAAGGAGGTCAGTGTTTTTAAAATGCTGTAGCTGGATATATAATTGACTGTACGACTGCCTGACATTTTTGTGGAAAAAAAAAATATCTGCAATACACATCTTCTGGACTGGATCCTAGATGTCTTTTTTAGAGCTATGAAAGCCTCAGACATAAAACAAGAATAAAAATCTCAGCTGCTTAAGAATGAAGGAAGGGTTTACCGTTTTGCTGAAACTTCAGGTTTTTCTCCTGCTGACTAAACTCCGGGAGAGGAAATCCCAGGGAAGGGGGCTGCAGGGGAAATCACCTGAGGGGGACAGTGTGGCCGGCTCCTGCGCCTATTAAATGTTTCTTTTGAGCTCTGGAATTTCTGCTACGCTTGGTCTGGTTTTAATAACAGCCTTCGCAGGATCATAGGAAATTGACTCAGAAAATGGGTCTGAGATATTAAAAGGGGAAAAAAAAATAGTTTTGAGGAAGAGTTCTTGTGGAAACTTGAGCTTTCCCTGTGACTTATTTTTGAACTGGTGCTCTGTGCTCCGACTGTTCTACCACCATTTTCTGCAGTGATTCCTTGAAGCGTCAGGATCTTTCCTATCTAGGGAAATAATTGAGCTTCCTGAGAAGAAAGTTGTATTTTTAAAGTTCATCTGGCTTTCCAAAGGAGCTTTTTGTTGCAGCCCCCGTCACTGTCACATGGAGCTGAAAATCCTGACATGCTGAAGAAATAGAAACTTTCTATGTTCTCCTGTCCTGCCTTAAGATAAAAAACACCATAATTTTCAGGGCTGAGATTTGGCCTGTCCTTTTCCAACGAGTGGCTGAGCACACGTTTGGTTTGGAGAATTGGGAACCTTATAGTGAAATATAGCCCCTGCCTTTAAAAGAACTACTTTTTTTCCTCAATTTTATTAGCATTCAGTCAAAGGAATTGTACAGAAATGGTGAGCTCTCAGCATTCTCTCCCTGTTCCTCACTTACTGTACAGGGAAAGGAAAAGGGTTAGGGGAGCAGGAAATAATTTTCTTCCTTGCTTTGCTCTGGTTCTAAAGCTGGTTTGGGTTATGTGCTCTGAATATTTCTGTAAGGAAACAGAAACTATTTGCATGATACATGCCTCTCTTAATTAATCCCACTTGAGGTGGGTGGATCTCTCCCAGCAAAGCCTGTGAGTAAAGGCCCCTGGCTTTAAGGGCTTGATGCCAAAGCATATATGATTTGTGAAATATTCCCCACTGCCAGAATTTAGATTATTCCCCCTCTCTCTTAAAAGGCTGCAGTAGTATTTTGAAAGAAAATGCAGCTGTGTGCTTGCTTTGGGAAGATGGCTTTAAGCAGGCGCTAGAGCCACTTTAGCTTACCATGATGTGTGTTTGCCTGCCTCTTTGGAAAGCCTGATCTTGACCAATTTTCGTTCTACTGTGGATGCTTTGATTTATGGCTTTTAAATGTCCTGAATGGGAGTCTCAGCTTTGCCACGAGGAAAATAATTGAATTGAAAATGTTTTTTCTCCTGGTGGCAGAGCCCATGGTGTCAGCGGGGGTGGGAGGGTGCTCCCCTCTTCTCTCTGTGTCCTGCTCTGCCATGCTACTGTGCATTCCTGAAGGCTTTCCCAACGAAGCACTGGAGGTTGTTACTCGCTTTGCCATTAAAACATACATTCCTGTGTGATGTGGAACCCTGGGACCTGGTTAAGCGGGGGTCTTGAAGGGCTGGACCATCCACTCAAGCAGGCAGGAACATAAATGCTCTCAAGCACGTGTGTGTCACCCTTAGGCTCGCTGGTGCCCGGTCCCTGGGGGCTGAGGGTGGTCTTTACACGCGAGGCAAGTAGCGAGGAGAGAATCACGAGCGAGCTCGCGAAGAGTCCCATACTCTCCCTTCAATTTACTTCAGCCCACAGCCAGCCAGCATGGAAGGGGTGATGGCTGCTATGCAGCTACGTTTTATTATGCCACCGAGGCTAATTACGTGACGTGTCGTGTTTGTAACTACATTACATCTTCCATCTACATTGTAAGCCATCATTACATATTTCTGCCAACCCGGCACAAACTTACACTTGACAGTAATTACAGTTAGAAATGTCCAGACAAAGTCAGAAGCGCTGCAGAAAGCACCACTGCCTGGCATGTCCTGGTCCACAGGCTCTGCCCTCAGCTCTTTGATTGCCAATTATCAACCATTAAGTAAGCTTTTTGTGGTGGATTTGTATGGATTAGAGTTCTTGGGAAAGATTTAATGTAACGTCTAACCCAATAACATTCGATGTCATTATTGAATGATAAAGGAATTCCTTGCAAAAAATTGCACGTGGTCCTTTGATTAAAAGCTGTCGTAGTGCACAGGCATGTAAGGTCAGAAGGGTTATCCTGCCTTAGCCTGTGAATCTCCGCTCTTCCGAAAGCTTGACCTAGCAGCCTTAAAAGCTTACTACTGTATTTTTTTAATGGAATATAAATAATAATCAAATAGCCATTGCATCAAATTCTTCTGGCAGGACAACTAAGTGAGTTGGATGGTCTCAATCTGAAAACCCAAAGAGAAGTGCACAGCTCCGGCCAGCAGTAGCATCCATTTGTCCTCTTTGAATGAATCGTCAGCGAAGGTTATATTCAAAAAGTATAATTGTATAATCAGCAATTAGGAGTGTTTAAGGCGAGCAAAGAGACAAGAGTGTTTTATGGAGGGATTTCAAAATGCTGCTGAATTTCAGGGGGAAAAGAAATACAAAGAATAACTACTTTAATTTTGCATTTCATGTCTGTGATCAAAAGAATATACAGCTACACGGGTGACACAAAGCCAGAGCCCACCAGAGGAGGGGAAACTGCTCTTCTGTAGTTAGTACGTTTCCAACTCTGCCTGTCCAAGGACCCCAAAATCACAAGACTTATGAGAATGTAAATTATTCTTTCTGAGATTTCTGCCCTGGGGGAAGACACCCGTGTGTCATTTGTTACCAGTCTAATTTATATTTCTTGTTGAAATGGACACCCAGTAATACGTTCCTTTTGCTGCTGGCTGCTTCAGGCAGGGCAGTCCGTTCATTTGCCCTTATCTTTTAGAAAGGAGCTCTGCTTTTTCCCTCCTCCACTGGCTCCTTTATCACTCTTTTGGTTTCCCTTTTTTTCTGCCCTTCCCTCTTCCCTTGCTGTCCCTTTCTTGACTATCTTGTTTGCTTCCTCTTTCACCTTTTCCCTTCACTTGGTTTCCTGCCCAGTACATTTGTCTCCCTTCCCCACGTATTCCCTCCTTTCCTTCTCACCATCTTGTCTTGGTTTCTTTCCAACGTATCCCATCCCTCGCACCTTGGGAAGTCTGTCTCCTGCTCCTTGCATCTCTATCTTCTTTTAAAGTTTTTCAGACCGTTTTCAAACCATACAATGCAATATTTGGCAATCTTTCTTAACAGCAGCCTGGTGTCCGTGGCTGTGACATCCATTAGAAACACTAGCTACGCGACTTAGGCTAGCCATGCTGCCACGTGCAAAACCAGTCGAGGAATGCTGGTCGTCTTACCTGGGGTCATGAAAGAAGTAACATTCTGAATGAGGATAAATATTGGAGGCATTGACCAGAAAGCAGGTCACGACAGGTTTTAAAAACATGTAAAATATCATGATACAACAACCCTTGTGGTTTCGTTCTAATTCTGCAATACCGATCTTAGGAGAAATTTGTAGTGGCGTTTGCACACAATTGATTCTTCAGCTGCCTGAACTGTAATGCCACGAGAGATACAGGAGGGTCTCCACTTCTGCTCCAGGAGCTTCACTGATGGCTGCCCCTAAAAGGATGGCTTTCTTCTAGACTCGCGACAGGATTTTGTTCACTGCCTTCCTTCATGTACCTCTCCTCCAGATGACTGTCCTGAAGACCAAGTAAAACGAAGTTCATGGGATGTCAGACGTTGCAACCCAGGTACTACGTCTGCTGCCACTGACTTTTAACTCCCATCAGCATCTCCCTTCATCAGCCAGGGGCAGGATCTCCACTTCCCATCTTAGCGGTCCAGGAATTTTCTGACGGGCGATACACTATGACAGTTGAACAAACGTATTTGAAGTGTCACTTGTTTTACGTGGGGTTGAGGTTTGGTCTTATTTATTTTATCTCAGGTAGTTTTGATTGTCTTTACTATTGTTCCTGAGCTACTTGCTCCTGCCGTATTCAACAAAAGTTGTTTTTAATGAGATGAACGAGGAGAGATCCGTTTTATTGGGAATGTTGCAAGTTACTTTCAAAGTTCAGCAAAGTGCATCAGTCTGGGAAACAGCTCTTCATTACTCATAGCGTAGTCCAGTCCTGTGTGATGGGGAAGGGTAAATAAAAATGATGCAACAGTGAGGAAGACAGCAAAAGAAGGAACCTGGAAAGATTTGAAAGAAGTGATTGTGGGATAAAGATGATGTTGAGTGCAATCCTCAAACTGCTTACTGCAGCGGGGTTGGACTAGATGACCTTTAAAGGTCCCTTCCAACCCAACACATTCTATGATTCTATGAAACACAATTAAAGCCTGCTTTGGGAGTGTCAGATGATGAACTGAATGAAGAAGTAATTTATTCTGTTAGGTATTTTCAGCAAAAGCTTTTTTTTTTTCCCCTCATCCTTAGCCTTTTCTCCCTCAAGATAGTGTTAGTAGAAGGAAGTGGTTTTTATTTTTAGCGTCTCTCAGCTTGAAAAAGGAGAGTCAAACAATAGCAAATGTTGTTTGCCAGAAATACAAGAACCTGAAGATGTGTTTTGTCCTCAGTAATTATTAAATCTCATAACAGAATAGTTTAATAACAGGCTGTAAGCAGGGAGTTTCTTGCCTTGTCTGAAAAAGTGGGCACAACAGCAGTGCATTTCTAGCCTTCCTTAAGTTAGAAGAGAAAATGTACGAGAGAGAGCAGAGAAATAGAGAGAAAGCAGTGATGATTTAAACTTCCTGAACCTGCAGGCATCTTGAAAGGCTCTCCTTGAAACTCTCCTGTCCCCTGCAAGCTGTACTGGATCGTTAGTGAATGGGGGCACTCAATGGCTACATTAACAACAGTGACACTGATAGTCACGTTAGTTGTCATCATGGACAAGAAGAGGTGCAATTCCAGCTGAAGCTGGCAACCAGGATGTTTGCTCCCTTTCTTGCACCAAGGTAAGTAAGGAGAAGAAAGACAAAAAAGCAGAGTTAAAATCAAAGGTGAGTAGGAAGGAAGAACAGAGTGGGCAGAAGTAGATGCGTGGTGTTCAAAGACAGGATACGTGATTGGCATTGATGCTGAACAGTACAGCTAAACACAGACCAGTACACAAGACCTGAGCTATTATGCAAAGACTACGTGTTCCTCCTGCTGATTTTGAGGCCCTTCTATTGTCATCTTCTGTGGACAGAGGAAGGTAGAGCAGCATTCTGAATGTATCACTCAACTCCGAACTCTCTCTTCTTCCATGGGCAGTTTTGATCCTCTTGACCATCCTGACCTAGGGTTGCTGAAAGGCTGGGACAGTCCTTCACTACTGTGTTGCACACTTGCTTACTTGACATGTTTGCTGCTGAAGAGCACACAGTTTGTTAAGAATAATTGTCTTTCTTGGTCACTCCATTGAATTAATTTTTTTGTTTATTCAAGGTGAGTTTTCCATATGACACAGTAATTCCCTGAAATGACTAATTCGAAAATGCAACACCCACATAAACATACAAATGTATTTGTATGTGCGTGTGATAGATGTGAATTTATGATGGTCATATAGAAAATGTAGCTTGAGTTACAAGTAATAAATTAATCTAGTGGAGCATCATATTTTGGACCTCTGCCTCTGAAAGGAGTATCTGTATTAAGTTAAATCACACACAGTGGAACCTCATTAACCCTAGTGCTTTGGAAGAGTGTTAGCATTCGAATTAATGGAGATTCATATTGCCGCAGTATGATGGAGGCTAGTGGAAGGACACATTCTTCCCATCCACTCTTGCTTTTTTGTTTCTTTCAGGTAAAAGAACAAATCTGAGAAATTTTCACTCTCTTGGACCATTACGTTAGTAATATCAGACAGATATTCCCCAACTCCTTTCTCCCTTGATCACCACTGAGTGCTGTTTCTCATTTATCCCATAATCGTCATCTCCTCCTGATCCTTGTCCATGATTCCTGCTTTACTGCTCTTAATGTCATCATACTTTTTCTGCTTTTCCTACGTTCTTATGACCTGTGTCACTAGTAGCAAGTGCCTTTCCTCCTCTTGCTTTTCTACTTCCACTCAAGATCCTTTCTCTTGAGTTGATGTTTGGGACACCCCATAGAGCTGTACTGCATCTGTTGTAGGCCAGAAAGAGCTTTAAGTATGCGTAGGCTGTAATCTAACTAATCGGGCTTACAAACCAGGTCTTACCTCTGTCCTTCAACCATGATGGCTAGAGAGGTTTCACTTCTGGTTTGGGTTTTCTGTCAAATTCAGAAGCTGACAGAGGTTGAGTGGTACCATATAAAAGTTAGACGGGTCGATAGAAGAGCCCAGAAAAGTAGAGGCTAAGCTGTGGGGGATTCTCAGGATCTTATTGAGACGGAGAAAACTATAAAAATAAAATTAGTCAAGGTATTTATAACTATCCCAAGAACAAGTTACCTAGTCTCTCTAAATTGTCACCCGAATGAGAATCTATATTTACTCCTCACCTGAAGTCACTCGTTTATCCCCTTTTTGTGTGCCTTGCATCCAGATTTGTATTGCCACTTAAAATAAAATTTGCCTGCAGTCAGACTTAAAGCTGCTCAGAGATTTTTTAAAAAATATTTTCTTGTTAGATTCTGCAAAGACGATGTCACGTATCAGTGTACTCCGAGACGGCTGCTTTACAGGGAAACCAAGCTCATGGAAAAGGGAGAGAATAATAGACTTTTGTTTACAATTTCAGATCTATAGGATGTATCATAAAATATGGTTATGTGCCTTCCACAAGTGTTCTCTGGTGGTCACAAGCAAACAAGAATGTAAAATGTAAGTGGAAATGAAAGCCTTTTATTTAGAAGTACATTTGCTGCACTGGGAGCAGAGAAGCCATCTTCTGTGAGTGGGGCCTCCCATGGTAATTACAGCCATGCGTTACTGAAAGCATATTTTGTAGACTCTGTGTGGGGAGCGATAGCACTTCTCAAAAGGCAACTGCTTGAAGAGCTCCCATATGTTTCTGATCGAATTTTAAGTCTAGACTTGCTTTATTTAGTTTCTTTTGCTCTGCATTTGCCTAGCTAAAGCTTTTAGGAGTTCTTTTAAAACTGGAAAAATGGGGTGTGCTGCTTAGCTTAAAAATAAACGTAAAACTTTTCCCTTTTCAAAAAGTTTTTGCATGGGGGTAGGAGTTATCCTCCGTTCAAAACCCCACTGAGCTCTTCAAAGAAGGAGTCTCTGCAGCAACATCAGGGAGTTATTAAATACATACTTAGTCCACAATTTTCATTGGTAAATTCTTTATGTCTGCTTAATGTGTGCTAGTTAGAAGAACTGATTCTTTCTGCAGACTCGTTTACTCAACCCTGGGGACCTATGATCCCCTGCCCCTTTAGCACTAACTTTTACAAACACTGTTTCCCTTTTTTTTTTTTTTAAATACGAAAAAAAAACCCAAAAAAACAACCAACACAACAGCCTGCGCAGCCTGTTAAAGGGGCCAGGCGGCGGGACTCGGCCCCAAAACTCAAAAACCCAGCTGAAATGTTGGAGACAATAACCACATTGGAATTACTGCAGCAGGGACATTTTTAGAAGAAGGAGCTTTCTATGAATCGGGAGCCGCCTTTCGGGGCCTGGGAAGAGCTCGGCACCGCGGGACAGTCAGGATCGCTCCGATAACACAGAGAAAACGCGGTCCACGCCGTCTCTACCGCTATCATCTTCTGGCCTCAGACTAAACATTTAATTGGGCTTAGTCACATATTTACTCACTGACATGGCAGCTAGTGCCGAGCGGGGATTTGGGGGAGGTTGTTTTTCTCTGGTTTTCCCCTGCTCCTGTCCACAGGCAGGCTGGAGCTCCCCCTGCTGCTCTCCTCTCCTCTGCGGGTTATATTCCGCATGTGGACGGTCTGGCAATTCTCCTTTATGAAACCTTTTCTCAGAAAGCCATGGTGCCGAAATCCCGCCAGAGCTTCCCTCAGCCCTGCGTTTTTCGGAGGTGCCCAGAAAAGAGAGGAAAGGTGGGACTACTTTTGTCCCACAGATACTCTGTTATCTCAAGGTGGGGGTTTGGGTGCCCAGGCTCCTGCATCCCTCCGTCCCGGGGAGCTGGAGAGGCAAGAGATGGGGATGAGATTCCTTTTAGGGGGACAAAAAGGTTTGAATCCTACTCCCAGTGTAAAAATGGTCACGTAATGATTTGTCACCTTGACAGGGAAATCTAGTGACAGGCAACTTCTGGGCTTGTCCTTTCCCTCACTTTGAGTTGAGCTTTGGCTCGTGCTGGTTGTTACTATGTGCTGGTGGCTGTCGCAGCTGAGGTCTCGTCCCCAAGCTGAACCCTGCGCCGTGCTCTGCCCAGGGACTAGGGGGCACGGCCCCTCCTGCTGCATTTACTGGCACAGGGAACCAGACACTGCCCAGGAGGCTGTCAGCAGCAGGACTAGAGTGAGGGATTTGGGTCTTTTTAGTCTGGAAAAAAGACAGCTGAGGGGGGATCTTATCCATGCATATAAATACTGAAAGGGTGGGTGTCAGGAGGATGGGGCCAGGCTCTTCTCAGTGGTGCCCAGGGACAGGACAAGGGGTAACGGGCACAAACTTGACCATAGAAAGTTCCATCTCAACGTGAGGAGGAACTTCTTTCCTTTGAGGGTGGCAGAGCCCTGGCACAGGCTGCCCAGAGAGGTGGTGGAGTCTCCGTCTCTGGAGACGTTCCAACCCCGCCTGGACGCGTTCCTGTGCCACCTGCTCTGGGTGACCCTGCTCTGGCAGGGGCTTGGACTGGATGATCTCCAGAGGTCCCTTCCAACCCTGGTCAGTCTGTGAGTCTGTGTGAATGGTGCTTTTGCGGGTCTTTTCCCAAGCACTGTCTTTTCCCAAACATCTGCCACTCTTTTGGAAGGCGCCTCTGATTGCCAGGGTGCAGCTCCCACTCCTCTGGTCATGGTGCGTGTGGTTAAGGAGCTGGAAGGAAGCCCTGCACAGCTGCATGGGAGCCAGGCAGCACCTTCACGGGGCCAGCAGAGGAGAGGGGCTGGAGCTGTGGAGAGCTCTGCCCGTTCCTCACGTACGTCCCTGCCTCTACCCGTTGGGAAGATGCACACAAGCATATGTATGCAGAGCATCCCAGGTACACGCCTGCATCTCCACCGACAGGTATTCCTGGTGGGAATCGATGGGGGAGAGCTTGGACTGAGGCGTCCCCTGGCTGGGCAGAGCTGCCCGTGGGGCAGTGCCCTAGGAAGAAGGCGGCTGGCGTTGGGAGAGGCTGCAGTGTGGCGCTGAGCCCCAGGCTGCCGCGGTGGCAGCGGCTCCTCCTCGGAGAAGCACCCTGTGGGGTATCGGCTTCTCCTTGAAGTGGCTCTCTGGAGCAGAAAGGGAGAGCCTGCTGGGGGATTCTTCTGTTCAGGTCTGGATTGAGCTTGAAAGAAAATTGAAAATAATGGTCAGGGCGCAATAACGGCTCCAGTTCAAGGAGGAAATGTGGCTCAGACCTGATTTTGGTTCAGGTTTGGGTTTGACTGATTATATCCAGGAAATCCTCCCGCTGTGCTCTCCGGTTTCTGATCCTGCTGGGCTAAATAGCAATTTGCCTAAATTACATTATTTGAACCCAGTGTGCTGCATTCAACCTGGTATTAAAATGCATGCTTGGGCTTGTATCTTTTAAATTTGATATGAAGACAGCTGTGTGCATTTTCCCTTGTTTGTAAATTGTATGCACATGATACGATGTTTTCAGTAAGCGCTAAACAATGCAATGTGAGGCATTTCAACAAAGGAATAATTTAATGCAACCCAGCAGAAATGCAGAGCCTTAGAAGTGGTTCTTTATGAAACTACAAATTTTGGAAATGGGTCCAGAAGACCTACACTGGAGCAACACAAGAAACAATAGTTAACGCAGTAACGTTTTTTCTGTAAGAAAAATACACCATGAAGAAATTATATTTTGCCTATTTTTTTAGCTTGTTGATTTAATTGAACGCTTCAGTTGGCATATTTTGTAGGCGTTGCATGTTAGGGATTAAAATTCTCCTTTCTTCACCAAAAGAGAATATTGTCGTACAAGATGCACTTGGAGCCAAGCAAGACCTTTTTGCTTTTTTTTGTCAAGTGTAAATTTGTCTCGCGTATTATGTTCCAGTTCAAAGCAGATTAACAATCGTTACCTTCTTTTCATCTTTTATTTAGCTTTAGCGGGATGAGACGTGTTTCCTTTGTAATCTTCGGAGACAGGAGCTGTTCCTGCTCTCACAGGTGGAGGACAGCGTTAGGGAGGGCTGGACGATTTGTCTTGGTCTTTAATGAAGTCTGACGAAGCTGGATGGGAACCGAAGAGCCCTCAGCTCCCCACCTCGTTCAGACCACAGGTTCACACCCCTCTTAGGGCAGCTGTACTCTCTCATGGTGATCTGGGCCGGCTTAGGGAATAAAGAGAGAGCTGGTACTTCCCGTTAAAGAAAACGGGGAGCAAAAACACCGTGTTAAGAGGTGAACTGGAATAACTGCAGCAACAAACCCCTGCTGGAGGGTGCTGCTAAGGGAACAGCCTGGCTGTGAGGTATATTTAGGTATATTTATACAGCAGAAAGCCGTGCCAGGCAGAACTGTCTGAGGCCAAACAGGTATTGTCACCTCAGATGCTGCACAAGCTTTGCTCAGCGGTGGGGTGTTTTAGCCCAAATGGAACGGAGCATTAGCAAAATACTCCTTGTAACTAAGGTGATGGAGTTATCTCCACGCGGCACGGATACGAACCACGTACCCTAAACACACACAAAAATGTAAAAGGCGATTACGTAGCTACCAGAGAGAATCTGTCTACAAGTCCAGCAGGGTTGGTGTGTCATCCTTGGAGGAATGAGGGAGGGGAAGGTCTCAGCCTGGACCGGGGGTGCGACACGCTCAGGGATGGTACTGCTGCCCTCTAACTCTTGCACTGTGGTCTCTTATCAGATGGCGATGCAGTCAGGATTGAAATGCAGGGGTTTGCAACACACTGGAGCCTGTGCTGAATCAGCCATTTGAAATAGGGGAAGAAAGAACCATAAGCCCTCCCCGAAAAAATCTGGGAGTCGATCTGAGGTTGATAGAGGAACACATTAGTAGTAAATGAATGAATCCAGAAGCCATAGCCATGGCTAGCATTTTCATAACTGGCCATATGATATAAAGCTGGAAATTTGTGCCTCAAACTCAAGCACATTGGCGTGGCTCCTGTTGGCCCAACTGCGCAAGGAGCTGCAGGTTTTCTGCTTCTGCAAACAGCAGCTGAAGTCAGTGTGGGCTGTCTTCCCCAATCCGGCTGGCCGCTCTGAAATGTGCCCGTAAGTCCCCTCTGTGGCTGTCCAGGCTGGGACTGACCCCTGAGAAACCCGGGCTGTGGATCAGGGAGAAGAGCTGCCCAATACACAAGAGCTAAGGGACGGTATGCACGTGGCAACCCCGTCGCTTTCTTCCCTGTCGTGGGTGCTCAGGGCTGTTGTGCTTCATCGTATGCAGAAATAAGGTTCCTGTGTTCAGGTGCATGTGCATGTTCACGTAGCGACAGCAAGGGGTGCCAGGTTCCTTCTCAGTGTTTGTGCTTATTGTTTCTTCTCTCTTTCTCTCCAGTCGAAGACCACCCCCTTCACCTACTCGGCCCACTGTAATTCGTCCGTTAGATTCATCCCTGTTAGACTAAAAGAAGTTTCTGGCATGTCATTCATTGTTAACCAAATATGTGGAAGCAAATCGCTTGATAACTGTTGCAATAACCAATGTATAGTTGCATGTACGGACATCTATAGGCAAGTAACCGATTTTACTGATGTACTCTCTGTCCATTGCGCACTGTTTCTGAGGTCTTAAATGTTTTGGGAAGGTCTGTGCTGCCTTGACTTTTCCTTTTGCAATAGCTGATGTTGGCTAACTTACTGACACGCGTGTTCACCCAGGCAACTGTGCTCACAGGCTCGTATAGTCAAAGGAGGGCTTGACTTTGTGTGTGTTTGTGCACGTGTTGATTTGATTTTTTTTAATTTTTTTTTACCCTTATCTGAAAGGAATCTTGCTTTTATTTGTACCTTTCAGGTTTTCTGTCATTTGGAATTACAGAGTTATGCCTGTTTTCTTTTTGAATGGCTAAACTGGTCAGAGAAAACACAATGTGGTTTCTTACCAAGCTCTTCTGAAGGCCCCACACTTCCACGCCTCTCTTGCAAGAAGCTTGCTGGACGGCTGCTTCTCCTAGAATTTCTCCTTATCCACAGTCTAGTTTTTAAGGAATGTTGTTAAACAAGAAGAGTGTGTATGGGACCACGGGTGCGTTACTTTATTCCCACATTGGTGGCTGATGGGAGTTGGTTGGGTGGTCAGTGAGGACCGGGCGGCGGTGTCCCGGCTTGCAAGGCTCAGTGCGGAGCCATCTCGCCCCGCAGCAAGGATGCGAAAGGGCGGTTTGAAGAGCCGGTACGTGACAGAGTGGCGTGTGCCAGCCCGCTCCGTCCTCTGCTAGTGCTTGCTGGCATTTGTACTCCCACTGAACTCACGGGAAACCCTGTGGGTATGTGAGTGCGTGTAATACGTATAAACGCACTCTGAGAACCCAGCGTTGGTTTTGGTCGTTTTGTGAAACAGAAGGAAAAATAGATACGGACGTAGCTATGTGCACTGCTGTAAATGGACTGTGTGAGCTAATTCACAGAGGTAGGGCCTAGAGTTGCGTCTAGTTTGGATTTGAGATATTTGTTCACGCCAGCTGATAAAGTTCCACTATGCCCCCTATATAAAGGTTTTCTCTTTGCATCTCCTGGAGTCCCGCACGCCTCGGGTTAGGGTCACTTTTCCAGCCGGGTGCTGAGACCTGCTCAGCTGTGCATCCTGGCCATGAACCATTTTGGCAGATGTTCACTTTGCAGAGGTCCTCTCTGCCTATTGTTTTGCACGTTATATATTAATGAATTACAAAAACCTGTTGTCTTAACTGCATGACTTCACTTTAAACACTTTGGGTCAGTGTCACCCTTACAGTTTAAAATTTACTGAGTTAACAGCGTTAAACTAGAGATGAATTTGGCCTTGTTTCTTCAGAAAAATATTAATTGCTGCTATTACAATTACGGTTACAGATCCCTACGCAAAGCGATTGGTGGTTTCAAAGGCCCCCAGTATGATTAGTCTAATAAATTTATTTATTGAGCCGGCATGCAGGGCTTCAGTATGCTGTGGCCCCATGGTTAGGAAGAATCCCATCAAAGAGCCACAACCGATGGGGATTTTGCCTAGTAAGTGTTCCCAGACTGCTGATTAACGAACAGTTGTGCTCACTGCGGAAGCAAATCGCATCTCAGCTTGCGTAAGAGAGACGAGCTTGGGAAAGCATCGTGATTTGTATGTTAGCCTAACTTTAATTTCCTGTCAACCTCGCACTTGTGACGCACACCTGGGGAGTCTAGAGGTCAACATCTGAAGCCCAGCGAAGATGGAGTTTGTCAGAGCACCGGCGTCTTGGCGATCTCGGAAGACTGCTGAAGTGGCCGGTGTTTGTTTGGAGAACAAGCGCAGATCTCCAACACCAAGTGGACAGAACCGGCTTTCAAGGAAAAAAGATTGCAAACCCAACTACAGTCATTTTGATTTGTGCTACCAAAAAAAAGGAGAACATGTTATGATGGTATTTCTTGTGTTCTACGCCGTTTTCCACTGCGTAGCGCTCTCTGACGTAACATTCAACCCATCTATTAGCTGTATTTTTATAAATAGCTATAGGAGTCCATCCTGTTGCCTAACCAGCAAACCTGTATATAGTTTATCAGAACTATTTGTCTGCCTGCTGACAGAAAGCCAAGCTCTGCGCCTCTTCCGCTTCAGCCACAGAATGTCGCTTTGACCCCGCATTTTGAAATTCATCCAGTGACATTGCAAGGCCCTGGTCTGGCTTTATCCTACTGTCCCCTAAACACTCGACTTAGTTGTCCAAGGTCCCTTTTGTTCAGTGGCGAGAGGCAGAGGCTCCAGAAGGTGATTCAGAGCGGTGTGGCTGCATGGCAGTGGAGGGTGGTACCGCCGGTAAGCCAGGAGACTCATTAGATGACACAGATCCTGGCCTAAAAACACGTTTTAAAATCCTCCGTACTCGAGGCTCCTTCATTTACTTTAATGACTGTTTGTGTCAAGCATCAGGAAGTAGGAGGCACAATTCAGCACCGTCCTTTACTCTGCCCTCCAAGAAATTGTCTTTCTCAGCAGTAATCTTGAATTGTAAATGGAGCTCTTGAGGGTAGATTTACTTGAGAGAGGAGGAGGAGGAGGAGGGGGCAGCGAGGCGCCTGTGGCCCCACGGTCGGCACCATCTGGTTCTATGCTCGGTGTGGAGGTGGTGGGACACAGCTGCACAGCCCCCCTTCCTCTGCATCCTCATTCAGATCCCATCTGAATCTGGCCCTGCACCCAAAATGTAACGCTTTTAGATGTGCAGGTTCATAATTAACCTTGAGCACAGCTCCAGAGTTTGGTGATTTTACCTCTAACTTCTTGCATATAGGCTTTTCGGAATAAACTGCGAGGAGTTGTTGTTTCTAGGGAAAATGCTAAGTGCTTCCCAAGGAGTTGCCACATCCAATTGAGTAAGTCCCGACTTGCCAACCCCAGCCCCTTTCCTCCTGCGGTGCAGTGCCTGCAACAGGTTGGTTTGTCCCACCCGCTCCTGGTGCTGGCGAGTCGTGTCTCTCCCATCCCTTGTTCTCCATGCCCGAAGGAGCACGTCCCTGGAGGTGTTCAAGGCCAGGCTGGATGGAGCTTTGAGCAGCCTGGTCTGGTGGGAGGTGTCCCTGACCAGGGCGGGGGGTTGGAACTAGATGATCTTTAAGGTCCCTTCCAACCCAAACCTCTATGGTTCTATGACAGCAGGACAAGCACCCCGAGGAGGGACTGGCTGCCTCCGACTGCCCTCTCTGCAGACGCCCTTCCACAGGGTGAGCTGAGCCTGAACTCCCGCAGACGAGAAGCACGGGTTGCTCTCCCTTTCTTCAGTTCCCTCTGGCAAAGCTCAGAAGATTGCCAGGGAGCATGGAGACTCCCGTTAAGCAACCACAGAGTTTCTGCTCTTATGTGAGGTGTATAATTAGCTGGGTGATGTACGTAGCTAAGTTTCAGGAGGGTGCTCATCTAGTATCGCATTTAGGCTGAGCCTGGGTCTCCGCCTAGAGAACATGTTCCTCCTCTCCTCGCCACGGCTGACCTAGAGCTTGAGCGTGCCGTCAGTAGCTCTCGGCCTTTCATCTCAAGGGATCTTGTGTTAGGATTAAAAAGATTGTATGTTCAATGAAAAGGCTTATGTACATAGTCAATGTGTGTTTATTTTATTGCTGATCTTGTTGCACTTTCTGAGTAAGCCTCATAAAAGTAGATTATTTATTATATTAGAGGAGATAACATTATAGGTTATGGCATTTCGTGTTAAAGCATAACATAGAAACTATTATACTCTCTATCGCAGACAGCTACACTACACGTGTATAGAGCATACTGAGATTACTGGCTAGTTCTGCCTTTCTGTCTTCAAATACTCCAAACCTCCTCAATTCAAAGCAGACCTGTTTTGCACCTGCGACACCAGGGAGGCATCCAACCGCTTGGTGTGCTTACGGCGCAGTTCCTCCCGCTGTGGCATCGAACCTCCTTCCCCGGCTCTAGCAGAGCAGCTCCCTCATGTAAACGAATGTTACTCTGCCTGTCTTTCCTCTTGCTTTGTCTGCAGGCGAGCTGATACCGATGGCTCCTCCCGTCCAGACAGTCCTCCACTCTTGCTTGATCTATGATTTGTCCCGTCTTGCCGGCCGTTTGCTTTACTGCCTGTCTCTTTACTTTTCCAGGATGGTGTAAACGATGACTTCTTTTTTGTAAGAAGCAAACGCTTTCTTTCTTTCTGAATTTTGCTCTGTATGTTAATGCCCTACTTCATATGAGCCAATGCATCTGCCTTTGGTTTCATAATCTGTAAATGGTTCCCGGTGTTGACCTTTGAGCACAGCAAGTCGATTCCCGAAACCATGGTCATTACTGAGCATCACAAACACCTGCTGTAAAAATGTTACGCTGCATTTCTGAAACCTGAAATAAACTGTAACTCTTGATGGGCTTTTATTATTACTTTCTGGATGCGCATGAGTGGTCTTCTGTCTCTCGCGCCATCATCTCGGCATGCCACACTCTGCCTCTGTTGGGACCGTGACGAGGATTTCCCAGTGATGTGTGTTGCGTTGAGATCCCTGGAGATGTCATTAAAAGGGGCAAAGGGGGAGAAGTCGCCCATGGGAAGCACTCAGCCTGCTGCCCTGTCAGGGGCTTGGAGTGCCGCAGAGACGTTTTTCTGGGGGATGGCTGTTGAATGTTTTTCAAGCCATAGTATTCATTTCATTGCTGGGGAAAGCGTATTTCGGGGGAGATTCAGAGCTGAGCAGAAAGCCAGGCCAAGTTCTGCAGAGCAGGAGCTGGAGTAAAACTGTGCAAGTGTACGCGTTAACGTCTGGAAGGGATTTTCCCCTGAAGCGGTTGTGTACGGATGTGCAGATGTCTTGATTACTCAGTTCCTCCTCCAGATCAGTCTGCGCCAAGGAAGTGGGATCGGTGCTCGGAGGAGACGGTCTGTATGGCACAGCAAGCACAACAGCTGCCTACGGGAGAGGACGTTCCTCACTGAGCGCAACAGTCGCTACGTTGGTCCTTAGACAGGTTTTGGGAAGGGGTGGGGTGGGGGAGCGAGGGTAGAAATAGGTGGGATGAGCAAAGCAGCGACATCCCCATTGTATTCGCTTGCTTGCTATAATGTTTTGAGAGATTTTTATTTTTTCTAATAGCCTTTAATGGCTTGGCCTGAGGCAGTCTGTGCGCTCCCTGTCGGAGAACAGTGGTGTCACGCGTGTCCCGGCTGGCTGCAGTTACGTGCCCCTGTATGCGTTTGGCTCCCGGCACGTTGGTGGGGACGCGCCAGTGCTGTACGCTGGGTACACCGGGCCACCAGCTGCCAAGGATCTCTGCTGCTAGGCTCGGAGCAGATTCATTGCACTGTCACCCACGGTTTTAACCTTCCCCAGCAACGTCCCCTCCAGATACCGCAATCCAGCCCATAGATCCACCTTGTTTGGCCATTCCTGATTTCACCAGAATCTCATTTTAAAAAAGCTCTCCTCCAAGAACAGCGTTTGCAGCAGATAGCGGTGCAGACTTTCAGGTTGGCTGGGGAAAAAAGCTCTTCCAGAGGATATTATTTGCTGCAAGAAAATTAGAAAGCCTGTGACCAGCGACCTCCACGCTTGTGATGGGATTGTCCCAGTTCTCTGGCGCCAGCAAGTCAGGTGGGAAGCGGAGGCTGCGCTGGCTGCCAGCTGATTCTAATCTCGCTCTTGCTCTTTTCCTTAATGTGCATGTTCTGTGCCTTTTTCTCGTAACCCATTTTAGTAAGATAATTTTGTATACGAGTCATTTTGTTTTATCTTGGCCTTTTGTTTTAAATCTCTCCTCTGCCCTCCCTCCCCGTGAATTTTGGGTCATTTTTTGTCTTTTTCCTAGGCGACGTCCGCCAGCTGTTCCAGGAAGATCATCCTAACACACGCATTTCTCTTTTGTTACATGCAATGTCTTTTTTTGTGTGTGTGTGTGTCCACAATTACCCTTAATTTGCACTAGCCTATTTGTAAATGAAAGATTTTATTTTCAGATGTCAATGATAAGCCTGGATATAAAGAAAATAAAAATTCTGGTTACAAAATGAATGTGTGCTGGTTTTCTATCGAAGGGTCTACCCAGTCTTTCTCTACTGGAGCCATTCACACCCCATGGAAGAAATTGCCCGGGAGATGCCCACCCTCCGAGGTGGTGGAGGGAGGGATGTTCTGCTGGGAATTCATTAACCACCAGGATTTCTCCATATAAATGGCTTTGGCTTAGCTTTAACAGGAAGAATAGCCACCTTCTTTAACAATAAGAGAGTCCGAAAACATGTCTAACGCACCGGCGGCAGCACCTGGCTGAGTGGAAAGTCCGAGGAGAAGAACTGCAGCAGTCTCTAGACTGAGGAATCTGCACAATTATAAATAAATCACAGCTGCTCTGGCTGTTTTTTTTTCCAAGCTAAACCTCTGAATTCCTTGCGAGCCGACCTCATTGGAGCATCTGAGCTCAAACGGCTGGAAGTAGCTACCTCTGGGATTCCAAATGTGTCTGTCCCTATGTGAAGGAGAAAATCTGTGATTTAACATTTAGAAGACGTGCTTGCTTTGAGTGCCAGAGAAGTATATAAAGAGCAAATCTTAAAAAAAAGAGGGAAACCGATGGGTTTTATTGACTTTTTTTTTTCTCCTATGAAAACAAAGGAGGGATGTCTCGCAAACTGTTGCAGATAAATCAGAAGGCACCACGCAGCTATGAACTGGAGGCACAACGTGGCATCAGGACTCCAGCCTGTTGTTTCAGGAACACAAACAAGACATTTCATGGTAGTAGGAAGCTCAGGGCGAGCGGGAGCTGCTCAGGGGACGGGGGCAGGAGAGTGGAGGAGAGATCAGTGTCGTGTGTGTAGAAGGGGCTGACAACACACAGGCTGTGCTCAGTTTCAAGCCAGGTCTGACGCAGCTGTGCTGAATTTGGGCAATTCCTCCTGTTCCAGCTGATTTAGGTCCCTGCTGAGCTCTCGTGGATCCAGGGAGCTGTCGAACCACCTGCGTGTGCTGGTAAATGCCAGGCACCGAGTTTGCTCAAATTCTAAGGGGCGGCAAGCCCAGAGAGCTGGAGACTTGGCCAGGTTTTTCTTTCTTCTCACTTAGATTTTGTCTTTTGGTAGAGTACAACAGAAGAAACAGCAATGGCGTTAGCAAAAAGGGGGGAAAAAAATCCCCCAAGTACAGCAGTTCTTAGGAGAGGGAGATGAATAATCGTTCCTGCGAGACCTTTGAACTGCGTGTGCTGAAGTAGGAATTGCTGGATCTGGAAAGAGGACGGTCATGGGCAAGGTGCTTCCCATGGAGGCCCCTAATGGTCCCATGAGCATGACTGTCCCAAGAGTAGGGGATGAGGAGGGGAGCTCAGACTGGCCGTACCTTTCATCTGTGTAACTCACCGCTGTCAGGTACGGAGGCAAAATAACCTCAGCAGAGTTCAGGAATTGTGTATTTTGAGGACTACGACAGAAGTGACAGTTTTTATACCCAGCGTCTCTGAAGGAGGTTCTGGCCGTGCTTTGCCTCTCAGGTAAGAGGGAATGGGAACAGACTGAATTTCACAAGCTGCTTGTTTTCCAGGTGGTTCAAAAACCTGTTCCACACCGGGGGAAGCTCTTGCTGTGTTGCCTCTGGGACATGGCGTGGTACCGACAGATGAACCAACAACAAATAAGAGGTGGCTGACATGTTAGTTGTACGGCCTTACCACCTACAGCCCCCCAGCCAGGAGCCGCTGTTCTGCTCCTAGCCACTAGCCGACCCCCGTGCATTAGGCTTTAAGGCACAAACTTCTTGCTTGGGGCATTTAATGGTGTTAAACCTTTCACAGAAATCTTTACCTTCTTCTGAAGTATTTGATAAAAAAGTATTGTTGGAAATAGGACTTGGAACTTCATGGTTTTCTGGTGGCTGTTCCTAAAAATCTTGTAAATAGAAAGACAAAGGTATCGGTGTGCTGGAAAACCTTGGCAGGATGAATTTTTGAAGGTCTTTAACCTTGTCTGTGCTATTTCCACCCTGCAGTGATACACAGTCTAGGTGGAGGAGGCTAAGGGTGCTGCACCAGCTGGTGGCACTACATGTCCTGGGCTGCTTCTCAATGGATGGGTTAGGACCAACATTCTGTTTTGGTTTCCCGATCGTACATGTTGTTGCTGTTGCCTCGGACATCACAAAGCTGTCTGATGTGCAGAGAAAAGCTTGGTGATTGCGGTGGGAATTGAAGAGATAAAAAGATCTTACCTTTGCAGACTAAAGCTTGCCTCTTTCCAGGCTTCCCACATCCCCGTCTGCCACGTGGGGAGGGATGCGGGCCCCTGACAGCACGGCGTGGGTGGCTGACGCTTGCCTTTCCCTGCAGCAGAGGCTGTAGATGGAGATTCCAGACGGCACGTGTCAGCAGCTCCCCCAGGAGTGAGGTTTATCCCTGGCCAGTTTACAGTTACTCGCATTTGGCCAGCTCCAAATCACAAGAAAATGTCCCACTGAAGTACTCGATCTCAGTGGACTTGGAAACTTAAGAGAAAGAAACTGCACTTCCTTGTAATGCAAAATAACACTTAACTCTTTGCAGTTGGTTGATGATGCTTTGGTTGCGTACAGACGGAGAAGGACCTGTTTCTTTGGTCTCGGCGCGAGCTCCGTCAGAGCAGCCGCAGACCGGTACGCTCAGGCAGAGAACGCTCAAAGGGCAGCCAGTGTTACTGCCGAACTGGGCGTAGATGTATGGAAGAGTTTTGTTCTGTGGAGCCCATTCTGACCTCGGGCATAAAGACGTACGCATAATGGCCATTTATTCGGCACAGAATCACAGAATGGTTTGGGCTGGAAGGAACCTTAAAGATCACCTAGTTCCAACCCCCCTGCCCTGGGCAGGGACACCTCCCACCAGACCAGGCTGCTCAAAGCCCCATCCAGCCTGGCCTTGAACACCTCCAGGGATGGGGCAGCCACAGCTTCTCTGGGCAACCTGTTCCAGTGCCTCACCACCCTCACAGGAAAGAATTTCTTCCTGATATCAAATCTAAATCTACCCTCCTTCAGTTTGAAACCGTTACCCCTCGTTCTATTGCTCCACTCCCTGATAAAGGCATCTGGTGAGACATCTGTTTATTTGAGGTCCCTTCTGACCCAAACCATTCTATGATTCTATGATTATTATTTTTAAATTTTTTATTCATTTTTTTCCCCAGTTGCTCCCTTAACTTGTATCTGCTTAGTTTCTTCCTTCAGCTGGGCATTGCAAGCTGACCTTAACTGCTTCGCCATTAAGAAACACTGAATGGTTTGGTGATTCACCAGCCTGGGGCTTTGCTGGCTTCTCGGGAGCCTCGGGGGAACCAACACAAAGTGTTGGAAGAGGGGATGGGACTAGGTGGTCTTTAAGGTCCCTTCCAACCCAGACCGTTTTATGATTTTATGATTAAGCAGCATTGCACAGCGTGTGTCCTCAGGAGAAGGTCAAAGAGGTCCCAGGGAAAACC
Source organism: Chroicocephalus ridibundus (assembly GCF_963924245.1). Taxonomy (NCBI): domain Eukaryota; kingdom Metazoa; phylum Chordata; class Aves; order Charadriiformes; family Laridae; genus Chroicocephalus; species Chroicocephalus ridibundus. The sequence continues at coordinate 31,888,310 of NC_086291.1, read as the reverse complement.
TGACGGGCCTTTGCGTCTCCTCTCCTCTCCCTGGCTCTCTCTTGCATTTTTTCCCTCCTTCAGAGCGCCTCCTTTGTGCATCTGGGCTGTGGACCCGGCTTTGTATTTTCATCTCGCAGGTTAGGGAGAGCAGGGCATCTGTGTGGGCAAGCTAACGGAGGACTAAGCCTTTCCTGGGGCCATCTCTGGGCAAGGGCTGAGGCTATGGAGGAAGCGAAGGGAAAGAGCAGAGAGGTCCTGGGGCTGTGGGCAGGGATGGAACTGCCCGGAGCAGGCTGGACGGGACACGTCCCGCATCCTGCCTGCAGATGGGTGGGTGTCTCCTGTGGAATCAAAGCCCAAATCAACCTGCATAGGTGATCCACCGAGCTCCACCTGCGGCAGAGGTGACGGCGGGTGTCTGTGCCCGTTTCCATCTAAAACGGTGTCTGGGTAGTTGATGTTTGCACTTTTCCTAACCCAGAACTGGTTTTGAGAATCTGAATTTGGGAAGAGTATTTTTGGGGAAATATTTCTCCTTGGGGGAATGGCTGCAGCAGAAACTCTGCTTTCTTGTAGCCTCTACCGTGACAGACATTAACAGCAGGCGCCGGGCAGGCTAGATTTAATTTACTTTTGATTTACGCTCAAGCCTTGCGCTACCGATGGGCTCTGTGAATCAACTTTGGATGGTGGCATTAAAACAGCATCAGCCCAGCACGAGATGGGGCATCCTGGTGGCTGAGCAGCTTTCTGGGAAACCTCCTCGTGAAAAAACAAGTCGTCTTTCTGAAGAACTAAAAAAGGTCATCCTCACGGTGAGCATCTGGCTCTGCGCTCCCTGCAAGGCTGGAGCACATACTCTAAACCTCCAAAGACTTTCTTTAATTAAAACCAAAATGAGCTGTAGTCATCACCACGACAACACCAGCAACGTTGTACACTTGGCAAGAGCTGTAACAAAGCGCTGGAGGTGTCGGGGACTCCGCCGGGGGCTGCTCATTTCCGAGAAAGCCCAAGGAGCCCGTGGCAAGCGCCTGCTTGCTGAGGGGAGACCCCATCAGCGGGATGGGGTCAGTCAAGCAGAAAGTTGCACTTCTGCAGCGCTGGGTTTCCAAAAGAAGTTTCACGAAAACCTGGGCAATGCCAAATGCATCCCTGCGAGGCGGGGCTGGGGCAGGCCTGTGCATCCCTTCCCTCCTGCCGTGCCGGCTCCGGTGGGCTCCGCTCCCCGGGGCGACGGGAGCAGGGATGGTCCCCGATGGGAGCAGGGAAAGGGGAAGCGCCGAGGAAGCCCGGCTGGCACAGGACCCGCACAGGGATGGCTCGTTTGCCGGGAGTGCCGTGTGTGCGCTGCCGGACAGACGGTGCTGGACAGGACCTCGCTGTGCCCCGACACTGCTGTCGCAGCAGCCTCATGTCTCCCCAGCTGGTGGGAGCACCTGTGAGGGTCTGTGCTGGCCTCCATCCATCCGGCTCGGGGTCTGGCCCTGTGGCGAGGCCAGGTCCACCTGTGGAAGGGGGTCAGAGAGGGGAGGAAGGCATCTTGCCTCCTCACCACCCCCTCTCCTAAAGGATTTAGGGTAACGTGGTGCCCGGCAGCATTGTGAGGCTATTCTGGCATCGGCAACTGGTGGGGTGCAGGTGAGCTGGGCTCAGCACCGTGCCCGTCCCAGGCGCCTTTGTGCTTGGTCCTGCGGCTCCAGCAGCACCCACCGCCCCCTGCGCTGCCGCCCTGCCCCCAGCCCCCGGCCCTTCCAGCCCTCACGGGGAGCTGCTGTCAGTCCCACCACACGCACTGAGGTCCCTGGGGCTGAAGGAGCCCCGTGGGCGTGCTGTGGGGCACGTCTGAGCCAGATGTGCGTTTCCGTGCGGTGTTTCTGCTCAGGGGATGCAGACCCCCTCTGCACCCCCCCAAAACGCAGGTATGGGTCTGCGTGGCCAGAGCACGCACTCGCCTGCATCCGAAGCTGCTCTGTGGGGTTCAGCTCCTTCCTCCCCCAAAACCAAGCAAGTCAGGTCTGGAAACAGACGCTGAGGGTAACGCAAATGTGGTCCTCGTTGCTGTGCAAGAGGCTTTATTGGGCCAGTGTCCTCCCCCCAGGGCTGTTCCCCAGCCAGGACACTGCTCACAGCAGAAGGTCCCCTCTCCCCTTGGGCCAGGCCTACATGAGGAACCTGGAGAGGTCCTCCTTGATTTCAGCCTCGTCCCAGGGCCCGTGGATGTTGTCCTTGAGCAGCTGGAGGCGGATGAGGCAGTAAGGGCAGAGGCAGGAGATGGCGAGCAGCAGCGAGGCGAAGAGCACAGCACCCACGCTGGAGACGGTGGCCATCCCCGCCAGCGCCGCCAGCGCGAAGAGCACCGTCACCCCCACGTAGCATCGGGGTGTCTGGGCCTTCAGCTTCTTCTGCAGCATGGGCCAGAGGGCGAAGATCTGCATGGCGAAGGTGACCATGACAAAGGCGTGGAGGGAGCGAGGCAGGCGGGAGGCCAGGCACACCGAGGCGAAGATGGCCATGTTGAGGGACAGGGTGCTGGAGACGATGGCGGCGTTGGCGCCGTAGTCGAAGAAGATGAGGTGACCGAGCAGCATGAGGGCCGACATGGCGTAGATGGTGTCCGTGCTGATGGACTCCGTCAGCGTCTTCAGCACGGGCGAGAAGCCGTAGGTGAAGGCGGCGAACACCAGCGTGCTCTTCAGGTCTGCCCACCGCGTCCGCCCGCTCTCCCGCCGCCCGGCCCCGCCGTCCACGGCGTCGAAGAGGATGTAGCCCAGCAGGGAGGAGACCAGGGCCGCCCCGAAAAGCCCCTGCGGGCTCAGCATCCCGGCGTCCATGTACCACCAGGTGACGACGAAGACGCAGACGCTGCAGAGCTGCTGCACCACCGCTCCCGACTGGAAGACGACGGCCCGGTACCGGTACCGCCGGGCGTGCACGTTCTTCCGCAGCTCCTCCAGGAACCGCTGGTCCACGTAGTTATCGGGGAAGGGCTGCCGCTCGTACAGCACCTTCTGCCACCGCCGACCGGGCACCGGCTCCATCTCCCCGGGCTGCGGGGAGGAGGAGCGGGGTCGGGGGGGCTCGGCCGCCGCCGCCTCGGCCGGGCCCCGGTGTCGGCGCAAGGGACGCCGGGGCGCTCGGGGCTGCCACCTGCCGGCGGGAGCCGCCGGGAAACGGTGCTGCTGGTGCCGGAACAAGCGGCGGGGGGGGTTGGAGGAGGGAGGTTTGTGCCGCCAGGGGGTGGCCGGCAGCAGCCGCGAGTCGGGCTGGGGACGGGGCTGCCCGGGCCGGGAGGATCCTCCGGGTCCTTCCAGCGGGATGAGGCACCGTCAGGCACGAGGGGGCTCCCCCTCCTCCGGGGCGACCCTCCGCTCTGCCCTGTCCCCCTGTTTGGGACCCCAGCCCCCAGCTCCGTGCCAGCATCTGGCCATCCCGAGTGTCACAGCCCTTATGGCGACACGCTGGCGTCTGCGTGGAGGTGCTGCTGGGGGTGTCTCGCTCTCCTTGTCCCCCCCAAAACGCAGGAGGTACCACGGGAAGGAGGGACGCTCCTGCTGTGGGCTGGGCCGGCCCTGCCGTGGTCCCAGCACGCTGCGGTGAAGAGCTCTCCCGGGGGACCCTCCTGCAGCCCCAATATGCCATCCCTAAGTGGCCATCAAGAAGGGCGCAGCCGGCCGGTGGGATCTGGTCTGGCCCTCTCAGTGCTTGGACGACCCCGTGTGTGTCCGGCCGAGTGACCCCAGCCCATGTCACAAGCCTTGCTCCCCGTCCCGGCCCACCGAGGCACCTGCTTTTCTGGCCAAACCAGGCTCCGGCAGCCAGGTCGGGGAATGTGGGTGGGATGCTGTAAGCACGGGTCGCCTCTCCCCTGCGGCTCCCACCTGCTCACAGCTCGGTCCTGCCCCGCTCCCCGAGCCTGCCCCGCTCCCCGAGCCTGCTGGCACCCGCAAGAAGCAGAGCAGGAGGAGGAAAGGGAGAAGTCGTGGCCGAGCAGGGTCCGAGAAGTGCAGACACCCATCTCCTGCGCTGCCCAAAGGGACCGAGCCGGCCTGGGGCGAGGGGACTGGGGAGCATAAAGGGACGAGGGGAGGTTTTGCAGAGTCGAGGGGAGTTTTCCCCGAGCGCGTGTGTGTTTGTGCTCAGGTCAGAGCCTTCCCGGCCCCGCAGAGGCGCTTGCTGTGGAGGAGCTGCTTACTTTGGCCTCACCCGAGAGGCCTCAGCCTGGGGTAGAGCAGCCCCGAACACTGCCCTGTTTGTGCTTCGGGAAGGGGCGTTCATGGCCGTCCTGTCACGGTGGGAGCAGGTGAAAGAGCCGTTGGTTGTTTCTGTGCCCCCCCCGCCCCCAGCCCTCGCATGTTTGCCTTTGCACAGGCAAGAGCCAGCCAGCGCCTGCCGCGGGGGACTCTCCGACTCTCTGAGCAGGACGCCACCTCGTCCAGATACGTGCAGAGTGGCAGGTAACCCCCACGCTGCCGGTGTGCCTGCGGGCTGAGGAGGTGACACTTTTTAGATGTCACCACAGAGCGGCTCAGCCATTCCGCTTGCTCTGCAGTGCAGGAGCGGCTGCTCACCCCCAGCAGACACCCCATGCCAAGGGACAAAGCCAGCAGCCTCCAAGTCGGGATGGAGCTGGACTCAGTTTCAGCTGCCCTACTGAAAAGCCCCCATCCCTGCGCTCTGTACGGGGCCACGTGTGTGCCTCCATGCTCGTGCCTCCACGTGCACGAGCTGGTGCCCACAGGGTCAGGGAGTGCTGCCAGCTCCCGCCGTTGCTGGCATTGCCTTGAAGACCAGGGCCTGGGAACTCGAGATTTTGAACAAAATGTTGTTCTCCCAAAGTCGCAGAGTAAAGCTGGGGTGCGTAAGAGAGGAGCTTGGAGGGCAGCGTGCCCCTCCTGCTCCCCTGAGAACCACTATGGCCACCACGGTGGAAGGACGCCACCTCCCATGGGCACCGGCAGGGCAATGCTGCGCTCCCGCGGGTGGGTTACGGCAGGTTTGGTTTGACTTGGCCCCGGACTCTTGTGCGTAACGTAACGGTGATGCTCTGGGGACCGGGAACAGTGGGCTGGCCTGGGGCTGGGCCACGATGCTGCTTCCATGTGGTCCGGTCTATCTGGAAACCCCAGGGGCGAGGGATGCTTCTCGTGTCCCTTGAAATCTCCTCTGCTGTGGGCCGCCAAAGTTCCCCTCGGAGGCAGGGAGAGGTGGGAGACTGCTGCTGGTTGGTGACTTGCAGCGTCCCAGAGCCAGGCCAGGCAATGCCAGCCATGGTGGTGGCAAAGCCCAGCTCCTCTGGGAGATGCCAGCACAGCAGCTGTAGCCCCCCCATGGGGAGCCCAGCCCCTGGACAAGGGGATCACTCCGGCGCTGGCTCCGCACCCTTGGCAGCACCGAGACCCAGAGGGCCTGGTGCCCACTTAGTGCCTTGGGGACCCCAATGGGCTCCCAGCATGAAGCAGCTGCCACGGCTGTGTTGGCTCTGTGTCCCCACGGGAGGGGACAGTGTGTGCCCTGCCACGGTGTGAACGTACCGCCCACAGTCCAAAGGGCAGCTCAGCCATTCCCCGGGTGGCCCAGACTTTGCCTGCAGGGGAATGACTCACCCGCCTGCATAGACAGGCCACGTCACCATCCGTACCTGCCGGTCAGAGGGGAACGTGTGCCGTGGAGTCACCCCTCAGCCCTCCTGGGGCTACGTGGCCAGCGGGGCTTGCTTGGTGGGATGAGTAGTAGCTAAGGTCAAGGATGCAAAAGCCCTTTGTGAGCATCTTAATTCCCACCCTGGATTCCATGCAACAAGACCTCCCTCACCCCACAATTAGGTGTCCCCAAGTGCCACTGGCCTCTGGAGAGGCTGTAAGATGGCGAGTGCTTTGAGACCCTCTGCTGAAATGCAAGAACGAGGAGCTGGAGACGCCATGGCACCACAAACTCTGTATATGTTGAGGACCTGCTGGCTTGGCTGCCCCCTGCCCTTCGCAAAGGGACCCCCACTGCGGATTTGTTTAGCAATGTTTGAATACCCTGCTAAAGCTGTTTGGAAGGAAGGCTGGAAAAGGTGACGGGCTGGGACTGAAATAGCTGTGACTGATCTAGGCCTCCTCTGGAGATGTTTGAATATCAAAGTATGGAGGGCACTGCCCCCCCGTGCCCCCCGCCGGTGCAGGGCTGCCTCCAGGTGCATCTGCTTCTCCTCAGGGTGGGACCATCACTTGTGCCGCAGAGAAGTCGGCTTCAAAATAACTAAACAGCACACCCTGTGTAGTCTTTGCGCTTGCCTGAGGCTGCATGGATGATGGCAGCTCCTGCACCTCTCCGTGTGCCTCGGCGGGGGCTCTTGCCCTGCATCCCAACCTCGTCACCCCGCGGGGGGCAGGGCTGCCCCCATGTCTGTCACGGTGCCGGCAGCTCTGCAGGCTGCCTGGCGGTGCGGGCTCCGTCCTTCTTGCCGTCCCTCTGCAGCGAGCGGTGCCTGCGAGGGTTGTGCTGCGTGTCCCCGGGTTGCTGCGGCGAAGCTGGGTCCCGCCATGGGCCTTGGGGCGGTGGGACGGACGGGGCAGCCATGGACGCTGGGGCTTCGTTTCTCTGCCGAGCGATCCCCCAGCCTCCCCCTTTGACCCTGGAGCCGAACCCTCCCTCCGCAGGAATGTTTTTCAGGGGGGAGGTTGGCGCAGCTCCAGCTGCTGCATTTTTCCATGCCCAGAGACTGTCTCCTGCCTTAAATGGCTCCACGACACAGGCTGCGCCTGCTCTCCTGCTGTCACCTATTTAAGGATTTTTTTGCATTCAGGCCCCAACACGGAGTGGGACGACGCCAGCCCTAAGCTCCATGGCGGGGTGCTGGGGCACGCAGGGCTGGTTGCCCTGGGGTCACCTGTGGCCGTGTGCCTGGGCACGGGGCAGTCTGGTGCTGCTCCATCTCTCCCAAGCACGTCCCTTCCCAGTGTGCGGGTCAGATTTCCTAGATCCAGATCTGCATCCTGGTCCTAGGGGGACCTGGGCCACGTGGCAGCGTGTGAGCCAGCAATGGCATCCCCCGCACAGCGACACCGCTGCCGAGGGCAGCCCGTGCCACCAAGGGATGCTCCTGGGCCCCCTCAGGTGCAGCTCTTGCCCACGGCTTTGCTGGCCGGACCCAGCTGAAGCTGCCCAGACCCTCCCGAGCCCTCCTGCTCTCTGCAGCATCTCCCACCACCCAGGAAGCCTCTCTGCAAGCTCAGGTAAGGGATGCTGTTCCATACAGGCTCATCGGAGGCCGCACTGGCCCCGGCCACTGTGCCGGTGGTGCAGCCAGGGCAGGGAGCGTGCCACGATCCCCACGGGTCTCCATCCCGAGGCTGGGCAGGGTTGGGAGCACCAGGAGCTCCTGGCGGGGACATCACCGGTTTCGGTGTCAGCACTCCCTGTCCCAGGCAGCTCATTTCCAGAGCACAACCTGCCTTATGGAGTGGAGCCTGCTCCAGGGCGCAAGCCAGGATCTTTCTGGAGACCCCATGGAGGCACTCCCAGGTGAACAGCCCCTGCCCAGGACAGAGAAGACTTAAATACTGGTGAGTTGCCATTTTCCCTCATGGCAGCATCCTAGGGGCACGGGGGACAGGCTGTGCAAGACATGAGGTCTTGCAGGGGAGAACAAGGGCGGTGGGAAGGGAGGCAGAGCAGCTAGGAAAGGGGGAAGCTCGTTACTCCCCCAGGCAAGGAGCTGAGATGAGGAGGTACCAAGGCTACTGGAGAAACCTGGTGATGCTGCTCCGGGCTGGGAAGAGCGGTGCAGGAAATTGAGATTGGGTCTGAGGAGCCCAGGCTGAACCACCACCTGCCAGGGAGAGGTTTGCGATTTGCTGAGCCTGTTGCAGGGGGAGAGGGATGGGATGGGAAAGCTGCTGTGGAGCTGGGTGGAGGAGCTGTGGCAGGAAAGACATGATGTGGAAAGGCACATGCTTGCAGGGATGTGACCTCTGGAAGACACAGCCTCTGGGGCAGCTGTGAAACTGAGCTCCCTCGGTCCTGGCATTCCCTGGTGGTCACGGATTGGTGAATTCCCATGTCCGAACGCCCTCCCCACCACCCGCGCTGGCCTCCAGGGAGCGGGACAAGCCAGCCCGGCTGGGGTCCCTGCCAGCTCCAGGGCAGTGGGTCAGCAGGGTCCTGTTTTGTAGGGGAACCCCATGAAGGTCAAGCTGTCACCTAGTGAAGATGGTTTTTGGTTTTCAGTCTGCTTTAAAAAAAAAAAAAATCATCCCTAGGAAACTGTAGCCCAAAGTGACGTCAGCGGTGTGCTCTGCCAGCTGCAGGGTACTCCGAGGTGGGACGAGTCCAAACTTCAGCTGCCCAGGTAAGCTCAGGTCCACCCTCAGCCGTACGTGGCACATCCCTAATGCACAGGTACAGGGAGGAAACCAGACCTTGGGGGTAAAAAACTAAAACCTGCCTGTGGGACCTGAGTGTGGGTCATCATGGAAGGTGAAAAATGTCCAAAATTTGGGTGTAAGGAGGGTCTTATGGTTCACACGGGTGGCCCCGAGACCCAGCAGAGCAGGGCTGGGGCTCTGGAACAAAGCTTTGCTGAGCGGTTTCTGACTCCGTTCCCCTTTGTTTAGCCCCGAGTTTGAAGCGTGGGGATGAGATGGGATGGGAAATGCTGACCCAGCTCTGCTGCAGTCAGTGAAAAGGCATCAAGAGCTGCAGGTCGCAAAACACTGAAAAACCCAGAGCGAGAGGCGCAAAGGGACCCAGAGTTTCCTAATGAGGTTTTTACCGTCTGCACAGGGGATATTTTTGTTCTTTGGCCGTGTAAGTGCAATCAAAGCCAGAAATAGAAGGGGAGGAGGATGCTGGATGAAACAGTGCATGCAAACGGGCTGGATTTTATAGGAAGTGTAGCTGGGGAAAAATTTGGTATGGACAGGTCAAAAGAGGTTGTAATTCACTGCTTTAGTTTGGTGTGCTGCAAAAGGATCTTTCTCTGTGCTCGCCTTCTCATTTGACTAGTAAAGAGGCATTTGTTCAAACACAGCATGGCCTCAGCCTGGAAACACAGCAGTTTCGGAGGAGATATTCTCCCCAGGAGCCCTTCCTGCTCTCTTCCCACGAACACCTGCCTGGAGCCTCCAAGCAGGAGCCCACGTTCTTGGGAAGAGTGGTGCAATGTCGAGTCGAGGTGTGTTTTACGCTGCTGGGAAACCCCAGCCCACACAGGGCTTTTCCCTGCAACACGAGCTCGTCCTACCCCAAAACACGGGGAGGAGAATCCCTTGGGCCAGGCCCTGCAGGACGTGCACGTTCCCATGCAAGCCCGTGGGTCCCTGACGAGTGCCGCTCCCCGCCACCGGTCACCCCCTCACCCACCTCCCTATTTTTAAATATGTGCCAGGGAAGGAAGGAGCCAGGTGGGAATCTGGGTTATTTTAGCATCTGGCAAAATGGGAAGGGAGGCAGCTGAGCCCGTTGCGTTCCCTGTCTGTGCCCAGCTGGCCCTTCTCGTCTCTCACCCCCACTGCTTGCATCTGCTGCTCCTGCAGAGGCTGTGCCGTCCTCCCGGCATGCTCCCAGCACCGCTGCTCCGGGGCCCCAACGGCTCTCCCAGCTCCAGGGGGGGCTCTGGGTTTTGGTTTTTTGTTGAGCAAGCCGCGGATGTGCTGTCTTGCTGGATCACGCGCCTGTGACGTTGCCCACTTTGGCCTCAATTTGCATGGGGCCACGGAGGAAACCAAGCGCCGCGTTGCACCGGGTGCTTTCCCGGCCCCTCAGTGCTTATGGGCAGCTTCAGCCCACGCCGTCCTCCCTGAAATAGAGACCAAAAAAAGCTTTACACCTCAGTCACGAAGTTTTGCTGTTTCTCGGTTTCTGTAGCAAGATCTGCTTTCTTACTTCCCGGGGGGGCTCAGCTGGCGGCTGCCAGGAAGCATCGGGGGGACCAGCAGGTGCCCACCGCAGCAGTTCACCCTGTGGGGCAGCTGCTGATCCCAAACCACATTTCCATCATGCGACCAAGCGTTAATTTTGACTTCTCTGTTTCTCAGCTGTTGGCGGCCGTTTGGACTTTCCCCACTCCATCAACTTCCCCTGGACGGCAAGAGCAGCTCCTCGTCTGCCACCCTCACATCGTGCTTGGCGCTGTCTTCTCCAGCTGGCAGCGGGCAGCAGCCTCTGCACTGGGGGCACGGCATTGAGCTGAGATGCTACTGAAGGTCATACCTTGAACGCCTGCCAGCTGGGCTAGGGAAAGCTGGTGGGTCCTTTCTCCTTAAAGCCATTTTCCATCCGCTCCCAATCACCGGCTGTAGGAAACGGTATTTTCCATCGTGCAGGGGTTCTGTGGTCCCGAAAACGGCGCCGGGAGATGCTGCGGCTTCCCACTGCAGCCTGTCTGGGCAGCCCCGCTCGAAGCCACCTGAAATGAGCAAACCAAATACAAAGGTTTTGAAAAGCGGAATTCCCATTTCAATTAATTTTCTTCATCTTAAAGTTTTGATTTTCAGGTTTTGAGCCACTAAAGAAGGGGCTCAGAGCCAGGTGGGGGAAATCTCTCTCCGTGCCCAGCTTTGCCCCTGCCAAGAGCCACACGAGGGGTCTGAGCCTGCCACAGGTGGTCCCCGGCCATGGCTCCATCAGTGCTTTCGGGAGCTGCGGGACTGTGCTACCATTCCCCGTGCCAGATTTCAAGGCTCTTTCAGGCGGGATTGGGGCCAGCTGGCTGGAGATCAGAGCAGTCGCTCTCCTACACCAGGTCACGCAGCCCCTGCCAAGTGTCACTGCGTGCCATCGTCCCTGCCTGCCAAGAGGAGAGCTGCCCACTGCTCCTCGGCGCCGTCCCACACCACCGCACCGTCCCACATTATGTAAACCTAACGAGTCTCTACGCAGAGTAAGCGTTTCCGTGACCCGGCCTGCAAGTACCTGCAGTCTGATCGGCCAGTCGCCGTGACCATGGTGGCAGCCCTGCGTGGCGTCTCCTGGGTTTTAAAGGAGGGGTGTGGGAGCGGGAATTGGCGTCGGTGCAGGGGGATACCTGGAACCCACATTTGGGACTGCAGACCCCTCCCTGTGGGACAGCGTGGCAGCCCCAGCCCGGCAGAGGTCTGAGACAAGCAGCATCTCCAGTGCAAACTCCACCGATGGTTCCTGCTGCCTCATCCCAGGGGTGAAACCTTGCTGCAACCCTCCCCAAAAATCCCATCTCGTGGAGAGAGTTTATTGAGTGACGAAAGAGCAATTACCAGCTCAGCTGCAGGCAGAGCTGCTCCCGTTTGGTTTTGCAAGAAAACAATTCCAACCTCTTTTTTTTTTTTTTTTTTTTTACACCACGTCTTCCCTCCCAGTGTGAGCTACAAAAGACATAAAAGAAATGCAGGATTTTTAAAAAAGAAGTTTTACACTAGTTTGCTGGATTCTCTCCTGCGAGTGGTTAACGGTTCATCTAAAGTCAGAGGAAACTCTCTGAAGCAATCTTGCAATTTACAGCTTTTCCTTTACTAAATAAGAAACGGTCCGGAAATTAAACAGGAAATTGTGTCTGGAAGGAACAAAAGTTGCGTTGTCAGAACACGCTTACGAAAGATTTACTTTATTTTAGCAGTAAGGAGCCAAGATCAATAGCCAGAAGAGGAAAGGAGTTTGTGTGAATTAAATCACATGTGAAAAAAAAAAAAAACCACTTGGGAAAACAAGCAGCCTTTGTAAAGAGCAGATAGGGATGAACGGGAGAAAAGGCTCAGCATGTGCAGCGACCAAACGCTGGAAAGTGCTGAAAGATGAAGGCCCAGGGTGTAACCCAGGATCCGGTGTCCCTCCAGAAGTCAAACATTCCCCCGTGGCCCAAATCTCTGGGAGATACTCTACAGCCTGTACAACACGCTGGGTGCGTTTGAGTGTTGGAGCACAATGGACAAGCATTGCCCCATTGCTGTGCAGGGTTTGAAGGCAAAACAGCAGCACGTTTTCTTTCCTCCCGCTCAGAAACACCGCACCAAGGTGCCCCTTTAGTGGCCACCTCCAGCTCTCCCTACCTGGGGGGCTGAGCACCACAACCCGGCTTTTATTCCTGGTCGGCAGCTCGATGCTCCTATCGCTGCCAACGTGACCAGTTGGGCTTTGCGTGCTCAGAGACTTCTGTGCCTGCACATCAACACTGCAGGCACAGAGAGTCCTCCCTGCCCGGGGGACGCAGGTACATGTAGCATCGGGTGAGGAGGTGGCTGGAATTCAGCCCCACAGCAGGGCTAACCCTTCGTGGGGACTGTACCAGTTCGCCGCATCCTGGGGTTTGGCCAAGAGAAATTCAGCCAAGAGCAAGCCAAACCCCTGCTGAAAACATGCAGTGCTTTTTGAGACTCCCATGTAAGTATTTGCTCCCCGGTAACCCTACAGTACAATGGGCTTTGGGTTAATTATGGGCTTGTGTTGGGAGATTGGGTAATCTCTAAATTTTTTTTTTTTTAACCATTATACTGCTCATCTTATCAGTGGTTGAGAAACAAGCTTAGCAAGCGTTGGTATGCGGGTATGTCAGAGGTGATGAATCGAAACCTCTGTCTGGCTGATGGCACCAGGCACTTTCGGTGGACGCTCATACCTGCTGCTGACTGACTCGAAGGGGCTTTTTCTCTGGGATCCTGACCAGTCACTGTAATGGTTCCCCTGAAACGGTGTCCTCCGTGACAGCTCTTCAGCTGTGTTTGGTCTAAGCTGTATGTGATTAATCCCCAGCTGGTAACGGGACTGTGGCGTGCGGGAGCTGTGCCAGTCGAGAGCAGCCGTATGGGCTGAGCGAGTGCGGCTTAGCAGCCTTTTCCCCTCCTCTTAGGGAAAAACTCTTGGCGAGGTGGCTGGAAGAATTACTGTCCTGGGAGCACGAGGGAGGCTGACAACGGAGACGGTCCCAGCCGTATGCTGTGGCATGGCTCTGAGCAAAGCACCGCCTGCCAGCACCAAGGCAAGTGCTCTGGCTGGAAATACTTAGCGATGGGTTAATAAATATTTGCTGGCTCTTCTAGCAGACAGCTAAGCAGTTGTTTAAAAATTCTAATGCTTCATGGATGGATTTCTCTATTGCTCTGGTCCGGGCCATCCCCAAGGCACAGAGTTTGCAGCTGAGGCTGTGTTGGTGGGATAGGAAAGTGCTCGCTGCCTGCTGGGTGAGGTGGCCACGGGTGACTCCTCTGGTTGGAGGCAGGATGCCGGGTGTGCAGGTGTACACTTTGCCTGGCATCTCCCTGTGCAGACACACCGCTCTCACTCAAAAGGGAAGGTACCATAACTCCGTCAGCATCCATGAAGGAGACGAGCCCTACACGCCTCTCTGGGGGTCACGTCCTGCAGGAGGCAGAGGGAAGCAGCTGAAGCCAAAGCCTGCGTTGCCCTGCCCTCTGCGGCACCCTCCAGCCCCGAAGGGGGGGATTTGGGGCACTCCCTGACACGGTTAAAACAGCTGCGGGTGGGACACGCAGTGTTGCTCCCACAGCTCTGGGAATTTCCCACCTCCAAGGCAGCTCCCAGGGAACGGCATGGAGACGCGCCCCGGGCACAGCGGCATTCTGCACCCACATTGCTCTGCGCAGGTCCCCGGCGGCACGGCCGGGCCCTCCACACCGCGTCTCTGCTCATAACCCTCCCAAGGACAGTCAGATGCCCACACAGGCACGGATCCACACTGCCGCTGTGCCGTGTCTTGGCTCCAGTGCTGCAAAAGGCTGTGGAAACCCTCGTGGTAAAGGTGCTGGCTCACACCCCGCCAGTGCCATGAAGCAGCTCCTCAGTGTTTTCAGGATTTGCCTCACTCCCGTAACCGGTTGGGCCGCTCCTGTGTCATCCCCGCTCCTGGGGTGACAGGACCCGACCAGGGACTTGAGCGGTGCTGAGGCAGCTGGGCTCACCGCTGGGAGAGCCACCAGTGGGCTCTGCGGCAGGTAGTCACACCAGGGACACAAAGCAAAGCCGCTCTCTGTCAGAGCCGCCCTCCCGGCCACTTTCATCTCGGTATAATCCATACTGTGGTGTAGTGAGCCCATTTTCCTCTGCTAGAGGTTCATGTTAAATCCCACCAGCTTCTTCCAAAACCTACCAGTGACTTGCACAGGAATGTCCTCCCGTTCAACCTGAGTCACAGCCTGGTCCAGCAGCTCCAAGCCAGGCCTCTGGCTACGCTGCAAGCCCCCTGTGCTGTTGTCCCCTCCATTTTCCAAAGAGATCCGCCCAGGAACCTCCTGCGACAGCCCCCTCCTCGTGTACTGCAGGACATGGTGTTTCTGCCACAGGGCAGCCTGTGGTTTGCTGGCTGGGGGGGTGGTTTTAAACCCTGGCCTGTGTGGAGATGGGGCACAAAGCTGGAGCTTCTCCCTTTTGCCTCCTCCACAACACGTTGGCACGCAGGCCTGTCTGCCGTCTGTGGCACGCGGAGCTCTCGGAAGGGTGGCGGATGCCAAGTGTTAATGAAAGCACAAAATTACAGGGTGAAAAAAATCAGGAAAAGGACACAAAGACTCTCCAGAGGTTTCCACTGCCAGCTGGGAACATCTACCCACAGCTGGCTGACTCCAGTCACGCCATCCTGCGGCTCGGCAGCACCAAGCTGAGCCCTACGGGCACCCCGTCCTCTTTGGGAGCACCTCCAGATGGCCGTAAGGGCCGGTTCACGGGGCTGGGGCTGGAGATCCTTTGGGAAAACAGCAGCTGTGGCCTGGGAGGGCCCTGCTCCCGCAAGGACTGCCGTGATTCACACCCTCCCGTCCCTCCCTCCGGGTAAAGCTGTCCTTCCTTGTTCAGAGTCCTGACATGTGCGCATTTCCAACGCGGCATTCTCGTGACTAATCCACCCGTGCCTTTCGGGGCTGCGGTAACGCCCCGCGGGCTGGGAGAGCAGCACACGTTGCTGCTCCGATCACACTGCGGCAGTGGGAACCCCCGTCCTGCTGCTGTTTCTTCGGCAGGAGTAAGCTGCAAAGATGATTTTCTTGGCTGCTATAGTATAAAGCCCGCCTTACAATGCCATGCTTCAGATGGGCAGATTTAGGCCTGGCTATCTACAAAATCCTTACTGTTTTGATGAGAACTGTTGTGTTTTTCTCCCTGTCTACGCATATGTGCCAGGACCAGGGAAGGCACCTCTCTTCCACCCCACATCAGGAGTGGGCGCCCATGGATGTTGAGATCATGCTTACAGCTGCCTGGCCTGCATTCCCCTGAGCATCTCCCATAAGCGCTCCCACAGCCCCAGCCATCAGAGGGAAGGCAGTGCCGGGACACAGGCAGTTTATGGGGCTGAGGAGAGACTCTGGGCCAGGAAGGCTTAGCCAGGCTGCCAGGTCCCGGGCACGGCTCCTTGGAAATCGCTCCCCATGCAGGCCTCAGGGCGCACGCGGCCAGCTGCTGGGCAAACCCTGGCTCAGCTCTTGCTCCTACAGTGAATAAATATGCACAAAACCACCTTAAACGCTTCTCTGGCACCCCTTGTGCCAATAAACACGGGCCGGGCCGCCATCCGGCTGCCAGCGGGTGAGGCCTGAGCCCAACCACCCCTCAGGGGCTCCCTCGGGCCGCCCGCAAAATGGCGGCGCGGACCCTCAGCCGGCGGCAGACCCCACCGCGCCGCGCGCCCGAACTACATCTCCCAGCAGTCCCCGCGCCCCGCTGCGAAATGGCGTTATCCCGCCCCACTCCGCGGCGGTTATTCCGCTGGGGGCCTCGGCCAGCCCCAATCAGCGCTCGGCCCTGCGGGGCAGCCAGCAGAGCAGCCTGATCAAAAAAAAAAATAAAATTGCAAAAGCCACCATGTCGGAGCCGCCGTTCCTTAAAATACCCCTCGCATCGGAGGTAGTGAGGTTCCCCGCGAGCCTCGCGGCCCCGGGTTTGCTGTCAGCCGCCATTTATTGCTACGGCAATTTCTCTTTAACGGCTTGTTTCACGCAGACGCCTCAGAGGAGGACCTTGGAGGGGCGGGGAAAGACAAGGCCGGCTCCCTTGATTCGCCGCCGCCCTGGCGGCGGAGGAGCCAATCTGCGCCGGCAACCGGGGCTGGGGGGCGGGGCCATCCGCAGGGGCGCGCCGGCCATTGGTGGGGGCGGAAGCGAGGGGGCGTGGCGGAGCGGCGGGGAGGGTGACGCGTATCCTTCCAGCTCAGCGCGTGAAGGGATAAGGGGCAAGGGGGGGGAGGGGGGAGGGGCCCGGTTCGGCGGGCAGTAACGGCCGCGCTCGCGCCGCCGCGTGCCGCGTTGCGTCTTGGAGGGAGGAGGAGGAGGAGGGGCCGCTCCAACGGTCGTTCCACCTCAGTGGCCGCCGCCGCCCGGGTGCGCTTCTCCCGCCGTCCCTCTGCCGGGGAGGATGCGCCGCCTCTGCCCGGCCGCGGCAGGTAGACGGGGGCGACGATGAGGGAGCCGCCCCGCCGGCTCCTGGCCCTGGGCTCCTGCCTCTTCCTCTGCGCCCTGCTCTGGTGAGTGAGCGCCGTCCGCCCTCACGGCGGGGAGGCAGGCTCCTCCGAGGCCTCCCGGCGGCGGGGGTGTCCCGCCCCTCGGGGCTTCTCGGGGCCCGGCATCGGCCCTGCCGCTGCCGCCCTCGGCGGCGGGGAGAGCGCCCTGGTGTTGGGGTGGGGGGAGCCGGTGGTCGGGGACGCGCGGAGCGGGAGGTGGTGGCAGTAGGGAAAGAAAGATGCTTCCTTTTGGAAATAAAAAAAATAAGGCGTTATCGTGGCGGCAGCGGCGGTGTTGCGTTAAGGGAAAGGCAGGTAACAGCTCTCGGGAGGGTGGTTGCCGCTGCTGTGGGTGATTGTTGTGTTCGTGGAAAACAAGCGGTGTCAGACGTGGAGTCAGCCCTCGAGTATCAGGCGTTCAAAGTTAGGCTCTTCGCTTCCCGATGTATTTTGTTGCCGGCCTGTGCTTCTAACTGGAAGGCTTGCTCGCTTTTCCAGTTCTAGGCTGAGCTCTTGGTGTATTCTCTGAAAAATCTCGATGCCTTATTCTTGAAACCAAGACTGGCTGGAGTTGTGTTAAATTAAAGCCAACGAGCCCTTTAATTTTTGCACTGGTTAGGTCTTTGAGAGTGTTTTTCATAGTGATTACCTTAGTTGTATACCTTGTTCCACCATCTTCCGTTTACTTTGCTTTCAAGCTTCCTTCAAATGTGATGTTTATTAGAATACAAATATTAGGAGAATATATTGCCATATGCTAAGTTTGAAGCTTCTTAAACTTTGGCCTCCTTTGAACTCTGTGACTCACTGTTTGAGAAATGCTAGTCAGTTTGAACAGCAAACTGCAAATATTGAAAGCTGAACAGCAGTTGTTAGAGATAGTTGTGTATCTTGTGTATTATTTTAATACCTTTCCCATAAATTGTTTAAATATTAAAAAAAAAAAAATTAAAATAGTCTCGAAGCTCTGTGTTGTCTCACAGTTGATTGTAGTTGGATGAAGAAGGGGGATCCCAGGCATCTCTCTGTACAGAATTAGTTGCATATCTGGTGCTGACGCCGGCGTTACTGAGCTTGGACAATTTGGTTAGTGTCATCACATTTTTATTTTTGGGAGTTAAACCAGTGAATCTAACAAGTGCTTGAGAACTCCATTGCTGTGTTTACATTTAGCAAAATTTTCAAAGAAAAAACTCCTTGCTGTACAGGTAACTGAGCTGTCAACCAGAGGTAACTGTCTTCAGACAGCTTTTCTTGTTGGACAATTAAGTTTTTTCTCACCAAAGGTTCTATGTGTTAGGATTCTTATTAGGAAGACAGTTTTTGTTTCTTTCTTTGTCTTGAAGGCTGATAAGCTGTTTCTGCCTCAGGATAATTTGTTAACAAAGGTGTTATCAGTTTAATGATATATGCATGGTCAGAGTAATATTTTTATTGTTGAGTTCTTAGTTTGCTGTTTTGACGGAACTGTTTAAGAAAAAGTTCATACGCCTATTCCATATTGATAAAGGCATAGCATGTTCAACTAACTTGTTGAAATAACATAATTGTTCTGTAAAACTCGGACAACTTCTGCATTCATCTTGGGTATGGTTAGGAAAAAAATCAAGCTGAGTTTTTTCTTACTTCTTAAGAGGTTGCTCTTTCAAGCAGTGTTTTATCTTATCTCAGAGCTTGCATCAGAGTATCCCAAATCTTTGGCTGTTTAAAAATAAAATAAATTGAGACTGTGTGTTCACCCTGCTCACCCTGGCTGCTTTTGATTAAAGAGCCAGTAGATTAATTTAGATGTTGAGAGGGCTACAACTCCAGTTCTCTAGTCTCTGTTGTCCAAACATAAATTCATGTTAGAGAGTTTAAGTTCCTCTGTTTGCAGGATGGCATTGTGGCTTGCTTTAATTTCAGGAGCTGTGTCAGATTTGTAATTGGAAAGTCTTGAAGTCTATTAATTTCTGCCTTCTTGCTGGACTACGTAACATAAATTGTGATGTATATAACTTTTTCCTAAAAAGAAAATAGGCAATTCTGTTCACATAAGCAGTTAAGAAACTTTAAGTAGTAAATGGAAGGCTTTACGTTATAAATGTTGGCATGTGTGACAAATGTTGGCTTTTTAAATCTAGTTTTCTTGAAATGTAATCTTCAAAATATTTGATGCTAGTAGGAGAGAAGTGCTTTCTTACAGATGAAGGTGGTGGTCAACAGATGATCACATAAAAAACAAAAAACCAGGGGAGAAAAAACAAAAGGCAAACCAGAATTGCTTGAAAGAACACTCCTGGGGCTACTTGGACTCTGTCTTTTTTTTTTTAAATCTGGACTTTGTTTTATTTCTGGATAGACAGTTGCTTTTTTCTGTGTTTAATCTAAGCTTAAAATATGATTTATTTTTTTATCTCCCATCACACGTTTTAAAGGTTGCCTAGAGAAGTTTGTCCAATGGAGAAATATTAATTGGTAAAAATCAAGTGTGAGGGGGGAAGATTGATGTGACAGTCTTCCAACTGGAAACTGTTTTAAAAGATCTCATCCTTTAAGTTAAAAATACAACTGTGTATTTGGAAATGTACAAAGAAACAGAAGCTTGACTTGAGGGATTTGTTAGCTGCTGTCTTTAATGAAGGCAACGGGGTGCTCTTTGGGAGTGTGGGATCAGAGAGTGATGGGTACTTGAGGCTTTCTGAAGCAAACCGTGCATGGAACAAACGCAGCGCTCTGACAAACCTGAGCCAGCGAGGTTGTTCCAAATAGTTCAAAAGGGTGGGATGGCTGCATGGTTTTAGGGAAATACTTTTGATGGAGGTAAGGCTTAGGAATGTAGTGCTCTAAAAATAAAATGCATCTGTGCAGTCTGGAGCTTTGGCTGTACGTGACAAATGACTCCTGTTGTCCTGAATTTACAAAGATTTTCTTTATGCTTCAGTTAATCCCTTTGTGTGCCTGGTCATAATATAAAAAATACTTTTAAAATTTGTAGTGCTTTGTAGTTTGACAATATACAAAGCCGAATAAGTGGGGTAGATTTAGCAGCTTGTAGGAATACTATCGAATTGAGATGAGCTGTGACAGTTGTTTGAAGAGTAACCTGTATAAATTGTTCTGACACCAGCTTTTGTCTGCCATAAACCGCAGTTTCAAAGTGTTAGGTATGAGTTTAATAAAGAAATTGTGCATGCACTAATTTGCCTTTCTGTGATTCATTCTATCCCAGAAAGTGCTTTGCACATCCTGATCTACGTAGCTTTTATGAAGTCTTTTATCATCCTCGGCTTTACAACTATGAAGAAAAGGAAGATGGGGATTAAGTGCATGTGCACATCAGGACTCTTTAGTTGTAGTTCCGTTGTGAGTGTGCTGCATCAGCAAAGTAAGGCTTGTATCAAAGTGACTGGGCAGCAAGATGTGCTGTTTCTGACAGAAAACCCCTAGTCTGGTAGTTTTGACTCTGAAATCCATAGTGAGAGTGTACTTTGAGAATTGTAAAGGTCAGATTGGGTCAGTGGCATAGCCAGGGTAATGCTTAGATACAAGTACATTGGAAGGGTGTATATTTTGATATTTGTTTGTATTCCTCCCTATATGTGAATTTTAATGAGAGAAAGTATTTCTAGTTTTGATTTGCATTGTCTTCTACATTTTTGAAGGTGTGCTTGTTTAGAGCTGCTGTAATGCAAGAAGAGCTCTGAAAAAACAGTGCTGCATTGGCAGTGTGATAACATCACTAGTGATTATTTTGCTGCTCCTGTCCTGCACAGGCAAAAGCTATGTGAGTCAGATTAGAGATCACAGAAGTACAGGTTTTGCGAATTGAACATTATTGTCCCTGACTTCTGGCCCTTGAACTTGCATCTGTTAATAACAGAAAGGTGTTGAGTGGTGAAGCTAGGGAGAGGCTTGTGTTCTGGTGTAACACACCTCTTATCACACATAGAAATCCTCTTTTTAGCAGAGTATAACATTTACAGGAGACTGACTGCCCTAATGATCTGTATAGAACTGCTAGTGTAACTTGCTTATACTGGGACTCAGAATTTTATCTGGCGATTCTTTTCTTGTGTAGCTACTTAAATCTCTTTGGAAGACTGATATTAAAATAAGCACTCTGTGTGTGCATTTTATAGCAGGAAGAAATGAAGTGATTTGGGCACTGCATTCATATAATCAAAACCTTTGTTCCAGGCATCAGCTTTCAGAATGAAGAGTATGTTCCTAGATATGGAGTATCTTGTTTGGAAGTGTCTTTCCTCTGTAGTTAAGATTGGGACAAAAGCTGCTTTGAAACTCTTGGGCTCCTAAAAATCAAGTATGAATATCCCTAGCTTATAGCCTGCTCAAGCTGAAGGTGCTGTATGCAACCAGGGGCTCTGGTGTCTTACGCAAAACAAATGCTTGGCTCAATCAATTATTGAATGTTTACCTTCTAAAATTATTTGAAAATCAGTGAAGTGCCTTTATGCAGTGTCTTCTAAAAGGTTTGTCCTAGAAACTTCAAATTTGTTTGTTATGCAAGTGGTGTACTAAAGTGGCATGTACTACCTCGTGAGGTTGCTGTGTTGATTTGCAAGAGCCTGCCTGTTACAATGAGATGTGACTTACTTCAGCATTTAAATTCAACTTTTTCTGAAATATCTTTCTCTGACCTGTTACTAGTTCCTTTTCACTTTAACATTCTTAGCACTGTGAGTATTTTACAGAACACTTTTTGGCCTTTTCACTTTTCTTGTCTTTAGTTTTCATTATTAATCTAGCCTTCAGTAAAGTCTGTGCTTCTTTCAAGGGGAGGATGTACAACATCTTTTAAAGTTAACACTTGCAGCCTGAAGAGGGTGTTAGTTCTGAGCATGAAAACTTTTGGCTGAAGACAGACTAATGTAGAATTGCAAGTCTAAAAACCTCTTTGTAATTCTTGGTGAAAATACTGATCTGGTATAAGAGACAGACTGATCTCGAAGCTAGTGCAAAGAACTTTTGCTTGGGTGAGTGAAGATATTGGTATAAATGATGGTATAAACTGGAATATCAGTAAAAGGTTCCAACAGTTCAAAATTAGCTGAGATGCTTAAAGGAACCTTCTTGGCTTGGCTGAGTTTTGGAATGGCAATCAAGATATTGTTCAAATCCTTTAAAGGTAAGAAGTCTATTAAAAATACATTATAAAATGTCTGGGAGTTAGGTGATAGCAGCTTTACAGTGATCTAGGGCAAAATTCATGTTGCTAAATTTATGCTAAAATTCCACTCCTTGGCACTGTGTTAAGCTGTGTTGCGTTTACAGTGAGTTTTAAGCATGGGAAGCTGTTGCAGAGCAGCTGATGATGATTCTGAGCCTACTGTTGCAGTATCGTGCCCATGTAGGCAAGCTTATGAATTTAAGCGATGAAGGAAATCTTCAAAGGGTGTAAGTTAGACCTTACTACAGACTCTAAAAGCCTTAAAGTTTAATCACACTTGATGGCTATTCTCCTATTTTCCTGTAGTCTTTGTGGTCAGTATCAGGTTTTATTTTATTTTTCCAGAATGTGTTCTTTTCCCCAAACTCTTGCATTAACAGTAATAACTAGAGTTTGACAATGCAGGGAGATTCTCTTAAGCTACAGTCTTCAGTGCAGTATTATAGAGGTCTGTTACCAAGAACCACTAGGAACTGCCTTTGACACCTTCTGAGGGCTAGAGTTTGTGACTTCTGTCCTGCTTTCAGTGCCTCAAATAGGGTACCTGGATACTCCTTTCAAGAAAGAAATAAGAGGTATGTGTTTTGGTGTTACTTTGCAGCGTGCATGTAATACAGGCTGTTGTCTATTATGGGCACTGTATCAAAACAATATACAATTATAGTGCTGTGAAGGTGGCTGTTATCTCAGCAGCCTTTTCTAGGAAAGGATGAGAGATATACTGGTAGCGCTGTAAGAAAGGAATGAAGAGGTTTTTCCACTGTTAGTCCTCGGCCTTGATTTCTGTTGTTTAACATAGGACAATGGTGGACAGTCATGGAGAAGTAGTACGTTCTCCCCCAATCTTCTTGGATTTTTATATCTGAGTATACAGAAGCTCAAAGCTAACTCCCTCCCCCCACCGCCCCTGAAGTTACTGGCATGTGTCCACAATCTCAAGATCAGATCTGGGGTGCAGAGAATGTGTGTGGTTGAAGGCAGGATGCAGGAGTACCCCATCAGGCAGTAAATCAGTTAAATCTGGTAACGTATATGGTGCAACTGTAACCTTGTTTTGCAGTCTTTGCATGCTAATGCATTTAAAATGTTGAAAGCCATGCTTTTAAACTGATGGTTGGAATCTTATAGCCTGAAGCTATGAAATTCGGTATTGTCAGAAGTATCTTTGTGTTGGGCTTCTCTGAATAAGTGAAGTAACTGTCTTTTTTTTTTTTTTCTTTTTGCATTCCAGTTAGGAGACAGTTTGGAGAGCACATTCTTTGCAAAGAGTGGGCAAGATATTAAAAACCTAAATTCATTGCAAAATACAGTGGATTGGTAAAGGATTTGCAAAAAAAAAGCTCCAGTTTCAGTTTTGAGTTTTGGTTTTTTTAGCACACGAGTGAGGTTAGTGGATAGGGGTAGGAAATGAGATGGTATCAGGGCCTTGCTGGCAGCATCCTTGCTTAGCCTCGAGATGTAGATCTTAGTCTTCAGCTTTTTTCTCCCTTAAAGATCCATCATTAAAGTAATGATTGATAATAATGAGGGATAAACTTTTAAAATTATCTTAGTAATGCATGCTGCTCTTATATACTAATATATATGTTTTAAATTAATAGTGTGTGGGATTTTTTGTTGTTTTATTTTGGGGTTTTTGTGGGTTTTTTGACTGTTTGTGTGAGGAAGTTTGGGGTTTTTTTGACAGCATTAAGGAAGATTAACAGTTCTTCTTTGCATTTATCAACACTTGTTTCCACTTCACATGCAGAAATCAGTGTTGTGTCTGGGCAGATTGTGCTAGAGCAGTCAGTGCCTTGCCAAATAGCTTTCCTCCTCTGACTGGTTGAAATAACGTCACTGTCCTGAAAGCCTGGTCTTCATTTTCTGAGATGTTTACTTCGTTCTGCGGGCCCTTTTAAATGCAAGTCCCTCTTGTTGAACTGCTTCATTAATCCACTAAGTTAGTGGGGAGAAGGTGAGGCTTGTCTCTTCTTGCTGGTTTTTCTGCATTACCGGTGGTGGAAGGGAGAATACTGCTGACTCAAGAGTCTGGTTGGGGATCTGCTGAGCTGCTTGTTCTTACAGAGCCTTCTTTCTCTTTGACAGTGAAGCTAGCGACAGCAGTCACAGACATGTAGGATTTGTTCAAAGCAAAAGATATTTTCCTGCCTTCCTCACCCTTTCACAACTTCTCATTTTTTACCTCATTAATCAAAAATAAATTGTTCTGTAATCAAGAAGGTAAGCTTCAACCAACAAATAGATGCCTCTCCCCCATTCCTACACCTGTTCTGCTGGTGCCCTAGGTCCGAAACCCACCTGCCTTCTCTTGCACAGGCCTATTCTGAACTGATCCTATGAATATTTTCAGTAGAGAAGTGTCACATGTCAGGGATGGTGATATCTTCCTTCTCCCTTCTAGCTGTTGGGCATTGGTGCACCTGCAGCTGTTGGTAATACAACCCTCCAAGGTGCAGAAAATGTCAGTGATCGTCCTGGAGAGATATTCTTCCTTGTGCATTCAAGGAGGGCTTGGTAATCAGTACGCTGGTGATAGTTTCCTTTTATTTTTCCTTTCCTTAAAATTACTCTGTCTCACAGGTGTCAACTGTAAACTGCTTTGAACTGCTTCACTCTCTGGTGTTTGGAAATAGGTCTTGTTTGGGGACATTTTAAGAAAACTCCTGAATCATTTGGAGGACAGATGTGTTTGAACTGAATCTTGTGTGAGTGTCAGTGTGTATGAAGCCTTTGGAAAGGAAAGCTTAGATTGTTTTTCGCTGGTAATAACAAATTGTGGAAAAAACGCTCTTACTTTCAGATTTTGCTAGTTTAGATTTTTTATCAGCTGTAATTTGATTAATTTTTCTTACTGGTTTATTTCCTACTTGATTTTTATGATTGTCAAAACAATTATCAATAGCTTCACTATCTCTGATAATCTTCTGCAACCTCTTTCACAATTTCTTAGAGTTTGAGCCAAATTAGAACTGGACGGTCTTTCATGTGAAACCTGTGCTGCAATTTCAAAACCACCTGCACTTTTGAATTTCAGTGTGTTCCTTTTCAAAAGGACCATAGCCAACTTGTATAGCAATAAATGTAACCTACCATTCAGATAGGGGTGAGCAGACTTTCTGCTTCAGTAGAGAACCACAGTATGTTCTTGTCCTGTGAAGAGTAAAGATTTTCCCCCGCCCCCCCTTCCCTTCTGTGTCTGGGCTTGCAGCTTTTGCTTTTGGGTTTGTGCATATCAAGCTGAAAAATTCATGGTGGATTAGAGAAAATAGCTTTTAAACCTACATTAATAATGATACTAAAAGAGTCTTGCTTAAGTTTCTTTGTTCTGTGTGAGGTTTAATAGCAGCTGCTATTTTGAGTCACGCTTAGCAAAAATAGAGCTATTGAAAACTTCTCGGTCCATGTAAGTCACTAACTGTTGGCTATGTGTTTGGAACAGTCTCTTCAAGTATTTCTGCACTGTTAGGTCATTTGAAGATATACCTTGTACCTGAGACAGTGTATCTAGTGACTAATCTCCAGTACTGTTTGGGCAGTAGATCTGCTTGCTTCCAAGTCAGCATTAAAATACTACTCTCTTGTCTTGAGAAAGGGAAGGGTATGTTAATATATGCAGATGCAAAAGCTGCTGTGCTTTCACTGGATGTGCTGTGCAAGTTTACTAAACTGAAGGGGAGTTCTGTTATCTGTAAATTAATGCTTAGGTTTTCGTGTTGTCTTTCTGCATATAGAGAAATGCTTAACCGAGGTGCTATGCCACGTGGCAATTTTTTTTATTACGGCTACATCACTTATCAGCCTGTGGCTAAGGAAGCCTGTTGAATGAATAAGCAGAATCCTGAAAGATGGAAGAAAAAAAGGAGTGGTGGTCCTGATAAGGTGATTAATTTGTCTTCTCACAGGATGGCTTGTCTGATGTGGCCTTGCGTTTTGTGGATTTGTGTTCTTAATGCTCTGTCAGAACTTGATGGCAACAGTTGAAGGATATATCCTGCCTGCTGCATTCTCTGTTGCAGTAGGGCTCAGGTTTTCCTGTGGGTGTGTGTATGTACAAAATGAATTCTCAGTCCCCTCCCTTGCTTAGAGGGCTCTTGGGAGACTTGAAGAATCATGTTTGAGTTGGGGAGTGGACTGGGAAGAATTTCTGAAAGTAAGCAAATTGGACACAGATTATGTCAGAATAGTTTAAATCTGAGCTATCAAACTGCATTCTTCTAAAAGCTGCATTCGTGCTTTAATAAAGCGTGATTTGTTGTGTTAAAAGTATCAATATATTAAGGCAAGAAATGTATGCCTTCTGTGCTAAGTGCTTTTTGTGACTGCAAGTGCTAAAGTAGTTATTAACGCGGTTGTGAAAATACACTCTGTGTTTTAAAATGCTGATTCACAGATGGTGATATTTTTCCTTTTCTATGTTAAGGGACTTAATGTTGCTCTGTACAGCTCACTGAAGATCCCCCCCTTAGTGTAAGCAAAATAGAAAATAACATTTGTATGCATGTATAATAAAGAGGTGGAATGAGCTACAGTATGTTCTGTATAATTTTTGATCCTTCTTTTGTATTTTTATGAAGAACCAGGGAGTCATTATAGGTGCAAGGAGAGATCAGAGGTACTGGAATTAAGAGCATGAGAAAGTTTCTCCCTGAAATGATTGAAACCACTTTTTGGAAAAATAAATAACTCGAACCATTTGCATAACTAATTTTTCCAAATGAGAGCTAGGAAGAAGGCCATAAAAGTCTGGTAACATTTCATTCCATCCCTTAAATGTACGTCTTGTGCTTAGGATAAGACAGAGGTTTATGGAAAACTTAATATACACAAAGAACTACATGATGGGATGGGAATTTAAGATGTGTGAGAATGCATACATCTGGTTTTCAGCTTAACTGAGATGCGAGACTTTGTGCCAGCTAGAGTATGCAGCTATAAATGTTTTCATACCCTTATATTCAGTGCTTTCGTTTCCAGTAACTGCAGGTGCTTCTGCTTGACTTGAGGGCTTCCATTTAGTTTAGAAGAAAGCTGTTACCTCAAAGATAAGAGGAATTACTGAGGTGCGGTGGGGCTGAGGCAGACCTGGGAGGGACTCCTTACTTCCCGATCTCTGGAATAGCATGTCCGATCCCACAAGCTCATTGTCTGCTGTCTTCTGCTCTTCTGGTGGTAAGAGACCTGGATTTAGGGTGGCTGGTGCCTTGCTAACGCTCCCTGCTGATGCGGGTGGAAGAGGAGCAATAGGTTTATAGCTCTACAAGAAAAGCCCTATTTTGTGAGTGCCTGCAACCTGGAGAAGTGGTGCTCCCTTGTGTGTGTATATAGGTGTATGTGTGTGTATATATACATGCATGAAACCGTTTATAAAATGTAGTACTTGACTGTGGTCTATTGTAGCATGGGTTCCTCCTTGGCGGAGTAATCCACGCTGCATAGATTTTTTTTTTTTTAATAAAGGTGATCTTCAAGTTTTTAAGACAGGTGGTAATTCAGATTCAAAACACTAGACTAATCCCAGTTGTGTAAGTGAATCCAGACCTACTAATATTCTTGCTATTATGACTGACTGTTAAGGCTCTGTTTTAGTTTTCAAAACTTGTGTCAGAAGATGGCTGTATCCAGATTTCTTGTGTGCTTGAAGGTCTGTTACAGACCTGTCTCCTTTTAGGAGGAGGAGGCCCCTCTATCAGGGTGCAGAGTGACATTTTTATGAACGGGGTCATACTGATCACCTGGCTGTCATGTAAACAGTATTTCCTGGAAGAGTGTTTGGCTTTAAAGTGACAGGTGACTCTGATGTTCAAATGTAGTTGAAAACTCCACTAAAAGCTCAATTTGCGTCGCATTTTGCTGGACTTACTAGAAATCTGCATGAAGAGCTTTGCTGGCCTTTGGGCCTCCAAGCCTAAAGGTTGGCTGCACAGGTGTTATCTAGGATGTGAAGGGGCCATGCACTAAAGCAACAAAAGATGCTGTTCTGCCGCAAGTGTTTGTATAGATGTTGGCTGCTTTTCTATGGAAATAAATCCATTTCTGCTGAGAAGCAAAATTGTTTGGAGCTGAAAGTACAGACAAATCTCTATGGACGTTGTAGCTAAAGCCAGCACCTGGTTTGCCATTTATGTCTACATTTTCATTACTTTTTGCATGGGCCTTTTGTTTAATATACTTATTTTCTCTAATTCTCTTATATGTGCTTGATGATGCTGACCATACAGAATTTTCTCAGATATGATATGTACAGGGAAATTAGGAGCTTTATTTTTTTAATCTGTGGCTTTAGTTCTTGCTTAGTAAAAGGTATCCCATTATGACAAAGGATATAGTGGATTCATATTCTTTCTAACTTGCAGCAGCTTAATGAATTTGGGTCAGCTTCCACTTTGTGATGTGGTATCACCCCAGTAACGGTTTTGCTGGTATTTTTGTCCTTTGGAAGTAGTAAATTTGTAGTGTGTTTTCTGTTAAAATTTCTTAATGTTAAGTCCTCCAATAGTTTTGATAAATCAGTATCTATGAACTGTTCACGTCTGTTTTTACACTTTAGGCATTTCATGGAAACAACTGTGAAATGTTGAGAGAGACAATGCTGAGGGAATTTTAAAATGTGTTTTATTCATTTTAAATCAAGACTATGACGATCTCTTTTCTTTTTTTTATATAGGCTTCCTATTTGGCATGTCTTTTGTAAAGACAGTCCTTCATTGTCAGTGCAATATGCTTCAGGTGATGCTTGTGCCCTGGCAAATAACAATGAAAATATCCAGGAAAAGGTATGATGAATAATTAGCTACTAAGTCTGACTTGATATTTAGTGAATAATAAAAAAAGATTCATACACTTTGATTCATAGTTTCTCCTTGGCCAGAATGTTTAATGTACTTCGTTGTTCTGAAGTTTTTGTTTTCCTTTACTCAAGTTTGTTGCTGTTATGTGGCAATACAGCTGGATGCTTTGGGTGGGGAGGGGGTAAGAAACAAATAGTAAAGCTGCTAATGATGGCTCAGGTTTATTTATTTGGCTGCCAGCTGTTAGAAGAAGCAGCCATCAGGGATAGTATATAGCTCTGTAGAGACCATGGTAACAGCTGATGGCCTGGATAAGTCTAGGCCACAGTATGCCAGTTGCATCTGTGTTCGGTTAAAAACCCAGTGCACAAATGATTGCCATCCTAAATAGAAGATTTAAGAATAATTGTTTTATTAAGTCAGTACTTATCAGTTTTCCTCCGGTCTGATAAAAATTAACAAAGCTGAAATACATATATGAAATGCTAATAAACAAGATTTTGTCCCTTTCTTATTTACATTACTCAGCAGTTCAGGTTAAATTGAGTGTGATTGTCCCCCCTGGTTAATTCATTACAAGTCTCTGCATATTGCAATTTCATAGTCAGTTCACAAGCAATTGAGTCATATCAAAAACCCCTCCTAATTTCACTTATTCACACGGGTAAAGAATCAGTCCTGTGATACGCATGGATAATATTGATGCTATTAGTCTTCCCATTGCCTCCATCAATCAGTAGTACTGCTAATCATGGCTCTCATTCCGAGAAAGCTTTTATATACTACACCAAACCTGCAAAATGTGTTGAGTATTGTAATTGATTCAAGTGGAGAGCTGCCTGACCAGAAAAAAAAACCTTAAATAGTGAGGGTTTCTTAAACATTTCAACATCTATTTTATTTTTTTTTTTTGCTAGCTTATGCAGCCAAATAGCATTCAGTCCTATTCTTCTGACTGCCTGAAGAGTCCTGCTCAAGTTTAATGGCTGATGTAATAAAACTGTAGATAAGAGAGCTTTGAGACTGAGAAGCCACTGGTGTATGTTTTCCTGCTTTTTTGCAACATTCTTCTCTTCATTCTAGTAACACAG
This sequence comes from Chroicocephalus ridibundus, assembly GCF_963924245.1. Lineage (NCBI taxonomy): Eukaryota > Metazoa > Chordata > Aves > Charadriiformes > Laridae > Chroicocephalus > Chroicocephalus ridibundus. Next base: position 31,858,871 of record NC_086291.1, on the reverse strand, counting down.
CTGCATTGCTAAGCAGATTTCTCAACTTAAACCCAAAGATGTGACGTATACTGTACTTTTTACTCATTAAAGAAAAATCTCTTGGGTGTATGAGAAATCTTAAGGATGTGTCTCTTACTCCTAACTGGAGATGTACTGCTCAAAAAGAGCAGTTTTGCAGCCCTTGGTCAGTTTTCCTTAGATCGTTTGTCCCTTATTGGTGCAGTTTAATCTTACAGGCTAGGATGCTAGTTGTTAATATTTGGGCAAAAATGTTGATGTTGCTTAGCTGTTGTCTTTAAGATTTGCCTACTCAACTTTGTACTTCCTGCTCTTCCAGTGTATACCTTAACACTCTTAAATTGATATAATCGTGTAACCTTTTATAGCATAGCAGCCCATTTTGGATCCGAACACTTGCACTTCCAGTGTTTGACCATGGGATTTTTGGTAGCCCTTATGAAACAAGGGTGTGTAAATTTCTACCAGATTTCTTGCTGTATTCTGCAGTGTTGCTCAAAAATAACTTGCATATGTTGTAGTCACAACTTTAAAAAAACAAAAAGTTTGAAGGGCAAGTAAATTCTTGTTAGTTCTACAGTCTGCTGGTTTTAAAACTTTTTTTTTCCCCTCAAATGTGTATTCTTTTTTACTTTGTGAGTTAACTGCACTTGATTATAAGTCTTTAGTTGTAAAAGAGAAAGTTGCTTTAAAAGCTTACAACAGACTTGTGAAATTATTCTAGTTCTGATGATGAGACTGCTATAACTGAAATGTGCTGAGTATTATTTTTTTAATGGTTTTCTGGTGCAAGTCATCTTAGGATCTTTTTTTTGTCCCCCTCGTGTTTTGGGCAGATGAAGATAGGGAGGATTTGTCATCGTGGGAAGTCATAGCAGAATGATCAGCTTTCCTTAGCACACAAACTGAACGATTTAAGACAATGCTAAAATGGTCTTTCCTGTGAAGATTTAACTGAATTGTTTTAACTTGCCTTAGTCTTTGTACAGATGAGATTTTAAACATACGGGGCAGTGGCTCTGAAGATTCATGTAGCTTAACTTCTTCTTGATATTTTGGTGGTAGTAAAGGTAGTATTATTCAGACTGTACCAAAGGTAACTCCTGTTACTAGAGCAGAAGGCCTGTCTTACTGCATGCTGACTGTTGTTTTACCTTTAATATACTAGGGGGAAGAGGCTGGTCCCAGGCTGGAGTCTGAGCACGCAGACTCAAGTACACAGAGTTACTCTACAGAAGAGCTGCTTGATGACTTTACAAAATCTGACCAGGCAAGACTTTTATTTCATTCACTGTCTCCATACACTCTTCAAATGCTCCTTGGATTTCAGAGTCTTTCATTCTTGTTGTCTAAAGCTCATAGTAACAATCTATCCCATTTCCCTTGCACATAAGGTTGCTGTCAGACTCGTGTTTCCAGTGAAGGATAGAACATGTGTGCTAACAGATCTTGCAATTCTCATACGCATAAGTAATAGTAAGAGTAATTTAGTATTTGTAGGTACTGACTAAATAAATCTTTCCAAGATGCATTAAAATTTGATGTTATGGGTATGGATGTCTCTTTATAAATAAAACATAGAAAAGCTTCTCACTGAGGTCTCTTATATAGATCGGACTTGGTGATCATAGCTGTCCATTTTAGCTTTGATCCTTCCTGGCTTCTGTCAGTTTCATTTCCATTGTTAAAATGGGAAAAGGGTTGTATGTGCCATTGGTAACATCAAGTCAGTGCTCAATGTCAAATGTTACAAAGTCCACTATTACAGATGATTTATTTGACATGTATTTTTGGTTTTTGTAGATTAGAAGACAACATACGTAGGGCACACTTCTGAATATATATTGCATGGTTTAGATATGTCGTTCCATAGTAAAATATTCTGGACCTCTTCATGTTCAGTTAGATGACTTGGAGGAATCCAGCGATTGACAACAGGCTCTTATTTAGTAGTATTTAATAGTATTAATAGTATTTAGTATTGTTTAATAGTATTGCTGAAGAGTTAATCTGATCTGTTCCAGTGGTTATGTACTCTTCCAGATTCAGAAAGACTTATTTTGATTATGCTGTGTGATGGCTTATGAAAACTGGAGAACTAGAATAAATAAGACTCAAGACTACTAGGCTCTCAGAAGTGATAAGTGATTTATCTCTTTGTTCAGTTACAACATGGAATAGTCTTCTATCATTCGGACCTCCATTACAGTGGTAAATTTGAAAGCCTACCCCAAAATTAAGCTTAGGATGAAAATAGTAAATGTAAATTTTATTGTAATGGAGCATGCAAATAGAACCATTTATTTTGGTTGTTGAAATATTCAGGCTTGTTTTCTTGTGGCTGTCTCTTTGTAGACATGCATGGCTGAGGAAGCTGTTGTACATGCCTTCTCCAATTAATATTTTTACACTATTATTGCAGACTATGGAAGAGTGTTGCAACTATCCCAAAGTAGCATTGAATACCACCTAGGTTTATGAAGACAGAAAATTTAATTCTTAACTGTCTTGCGCTCTGGTTTTCAGGTTCATTGATGACAGAAATCTAAACTGCTGAACTGTTAAAACTCCATGCTAGATGTTATTGTATGATGCTTTTCCTATTCGAGTTTTGAAAAACGTATGTTCATCTGTAATGTTTTCACAGCCTACAGAAATGAGTGAAGGAAGCCAGCCTGAAGTTGAGACTCCACCTTCAGTAGGTTTAAATGAAGCTTCATCTAGCGTAGTTGCAAGCACTGAAAACATTTCCAGTTCACCTACCTCAGAGATACCTCCAGTCTCGCAGCCCGAGTAAGCTTTTTTTATTTTATTGTTTTGCTCTTTGAGAGAATATCACTTACTCTGATGTTGTTAAAAGGGTTACCTCTTCAGGTTTAGTAGGGATAAGACTAGGCTGCTACACACGATTCTTTTGCTGTACTTTGGTTTATGGTGTTAATGCTGATGGAATATGCTGTCTTTTACTCAGTACACGGATTAAGAGTTGTGTACTTGCCTCAAGTGTCAATAGTATTGCCACCGTCAGTTTCTAAGATGCTGCTTTGACAGAAAAAAATCCAATGCCTTTTTATGTGCTGTATAATCTGTACTGTAAAAGCCCTCAGGTCTTTACCATTAAGATCTGTGTCCTTCACAAATGTGCTTTCACATCTGTGATAACAAGCATCAAGGCTGCTTCAGTGACAGCCTCTGCTTTCATTAAAGGATGACTTTGCAGGATTTTACTGCAGGACGTGTACCAGAGCAGTTTTAAATAAATTTTGATATTAAGAGACTTTTGATGAAATAGAAAGTTTTAGTATAAAGGCAACCAAGGCAGTTTGTAATTCGGGTAGTTAGTAGTGTATTGCAGAGCTACCTCTGCTGCAGGCAGTCTTCTAGAGTTCATGTACTTAATTTTGTTTCCCTTCTTTTGTGGAATGCTGTGCTATCAAATGTTAACTGTAGTATGGAAATTCATGCGTATATACTTCTGTGTACTTCAATAAAATTTTTCTGGGCTTTTTAATGGATGCTGAGGGGTATATATTCTTCTGATTGTCTGCTGATAAAGGCCTAGTGTTTTGGTAGATGAAAATTGATGAAAAATGAAGTAGATTTCTCTTGTTATTTGGTGTTTTGGTTTTAAGAGTCCAGTTTTTCTGGTTTACTGAATTTAGTTTCTTTATCATAAGAAAGGGCTAGACCTCTTGACTAGTAACTGATCTTGTCTAGTCTGCTAAGGCTAACACTTAAGCACATTTTGGTACTTTGTAAGCACCTTAATTGCAAGTCTTCAAAAATCGAGCTTCTCAAATTCAGTTTTTATAAAGCGAAACTGGAATGTAATTTCAGCATGCTGCTTCTTATAGCTTTTGTTGACTACTGTACTGATTTGTTTGTGTAATGTATTGCAAGTCCTACTGTTGTCAGGTCTAAGAAGAGATTCAAGATCTTTTCTCTTGAACATTCAGGCTGGTATCTTGTAATTGCTGAAAGTAGTCTTGCTGTCTCTGAACACTTGAACTATGAAAGAAACGAAAATGGAAACTTGCTTTGGAGCACCTGATATGTTAGTTAATGCTTGGCAGTAGTGTTCTGACTAGTACCATTTACAGGAAGAAAGGGTAGCATGAGTATAGGAGAGATGTGTATTTATACATTATTTCAAACTTCAGTTTAGCTTTAAATAGTAATTGTTGGTCTCTGTTTGTGCAGATTAACTCTAATATCCAAAACAGTTAACAAGATCTTTAAAAAGACTCGGTTGTTATCTTTAAGACAGCATTTTCCCTCCTTTAGGTGCTGATTCCCATCAGTGTAACAAAGTCCAACTCCCCTAGGTTTTACCATTCTGATATTCCAGCAGGACCTCTTAGTCAAAATATTCTAAATAATCTGAGCTTCTCTTCTGGCTGCAAGTATAGACAGCTGCCATGTAGAATGAGCTTGATAATGCATTTTAAGGCAAAGCTACTAACAAATGAAAGTACCCAAAGGAGAGGGAGCACTACAGCTTTTAGGCTTGTGCTACTTGCCTTCTGCCAAAATTAATTACTTGATGCCAGTCAGGTACACCCTGACATCAGGGTGTTTTTAAGTTCATACTTGTCCCATATTTTATTCAGGTGACAACTATTCATACTGTCATCTGTCCCCTGAGATCAAGACTATGTGGAGCTCTTTAATTTTAAGTGTAGTGGTCAAGCTTACTTCAGTCGTTAAAGTGTTATATGCAGAGCTAAACTGCGTGCATCTTGGATGTGTGCAGTTTGGGGTGTTCAGAAAAAGTACTCGCTGTTTGTAGCCAATGGATCCTTGCGTTCTTAGTGTTTTAGATTTTTACGACATAGTGAAAAGTCTTGAATACCTGTGAGTTTCTTGTTTTATACCGTGGGAATTCTGTAATATGACAGGTCTGAAATTGGTTCCCTGTGTTTGGTACGGCTGCTTGTGTTGATGATCGTAGCAGTCAGAGAACCAAAAAGATCCCCTTTTAAGTTGCCGACGTGCTGTTTGTGTTTTTTGCAGCTCTGTATCATGATACTGGATTAACCTAGTTTGCTGCTGATATTGGAGAGGGCTTATGTTGAAACTTCGGAGGCAGAATAAAGACTTCTACTTAGATCTGGTTTATAGTCTTCTAGATCAATAGGAAAGTAATCCTTGCACTAGAGAAGGGAGGAAAGTCATTATTTGTCCATCTTCTCCTCCCCACCCATTCCATCATTCCGAAAGAGCATATAGGGAGGCTTTCTTTTAATTTTTTGCATGGGTTTTGTCTGATGCAGTGTGTTCAGTCTTTATGGGAGAGAGGAAGTAAAGCAGTGGGCAGATTATCTGATTCAGGCTGTTGATGCAGTTTGGATAATGGTCTGCTTGGTTACCTCATTTTTATTGCACTAGCAGAAAGAAAAAAAATCTAGTGGAAAGGAAGTCTGGCTGGCTCTACTCTTTATCATTATACCACTCCTTTGGCTAAAGCTAGAGAAGAAAGTTCTTTTTCTGACTGCTGCCCATTGACTTGGGAACAGTAAGAGCGTTTAGTGATGAAACTCGGTCTCCGGTTTGATTCCGTGGTTGAAAGGGAAAAGAAATTTGCTGGCGGTCAGATAACTATGAAGCTGTTCTTAGTTTGTAGTGATGATGGGAAAAATTATCCATTGGAGTGTTTGGTAAGATGTTAGATGAGAGTTCTGGGAGATAAGAAGCTCGCTTTGAGTTCCTTTGCTGGGACAAACAAGCTGGAAAAGGAAGTTCTATTCTTGCATGGGTACAGCTGGGAATGCAGTTCCACAAGTATAGCTTACTTCATTCCTCTCTTCTTAATTATTTCTGTGAGACTGTTGCTTTTTTAAAACTTTCAAATATCTTTAGTTATGTGGTTGATTAACGGGGTTACTTGTGTTATCAGAAAGGTAAAAAGCGTGTTATTTCTCTCCCTTCAGTGCAATAGAAAATTCCCGTGCTGATATCCCTGTAGTCAGCTCTAGTGAAGCTGAGCAGTCAGAACCTGACTGTGATATTGGTGGGACACTTGAGGCTGACCCTCAGAGTGAGCCTTCCTCTTTTGTCAGTCCACCAGAGAGGTGAGTATTGAAGTAGGTTGTGAGTCTAAATAATTTAGAGCTAATTGTTCTTTCCTGTCCTGGCCTCGCAACAAACATTTGCATGTGCTTGCTTATCTACATATTTGTGTGTATGTGTTTAATATTGCATATGGATGAAAATGTGATCACTTTATAGGTCCTAATACTCTTAATAAAACTTTCAGCCTTGCAGGTCAACATATAGAGAACATATCATCTTCGCATGGCAAGGGAAAGAAGACAAAATCTGAGTTTGAGTCGAAAGTTTCAGCAGCTGAAAAAGGGGCAGATGAGCAAAAATCTGCTCTGAACACCTCAGAGAACTTAAAAAGGGAGGTAAGCAGTGATATCCGCTTGGTACACACAGGAGCATAATGACCTCTGTTAGGTTCTCACCTTTGTTAAAGATGAGTGATATTCATCAATTTTCTGATTGCCACTGTATAAGTGCACAGCCCTCACATTTTGAGCACTGTGATTGAGCACTTCTGATATTGCTGTCTCAATAAGGGTATAATAAACTGGAAGAAAAGGCCAGCAAGGTTGATTAATTGGCACAGAACAGTTTTTCTGAGCTAAGTCTCTTCAAATATTTTTGGGAAATCAAATAAAACTATCTGGAGCAGAATCCAGAAGAAATGTTCTTCCTGTAACGGATGCTATGGATAATGAATTTTTTTTTACATAGGTTTAAAAAAAAAAAAGTGGGGGTGGGCTGGCTTGCATGGTCCAGGTAAGCTTGTAGAAGAGAAGTCTGCGGGTTGGATCTTGACTGAGTCAGGAAGTTCCTGAGTAGCAAGCAGACGGCTAGAAGCAAAAATGACAGTTGGAGGAATCATAGAATTGTTAGGGTTGGAAGGGACCTTAAAGATCATCTAGTTCCACCCCCGCTGCCATGGGCAGGGACACCTCCCACTAGATCAGGTTGCTCAAAGCCCCATCCAGCCTGGCCTTAAAAACTTCCAGCGATGGGGCTTCCAACACCTCTCTGGGCAGCCTGTCCAGTGCCTCACCACCCTCATGGTGAAGAACTTCTTCCTAACATCCAATCTGAATCGTCCCATCTCTAGTTTTAATCCATTCCCTCTAGTCCTACCATTACCCGACATCCTAAAAAGTCCCTCACCAGCTTTCTTGTAGACCCCCTTAAGATACAGGTAGGCCACTATAAGGTCTCCTCGGAGCCGCCTTTTCTCCAGATAAAAAGTTTGGTGTGTTTTTATTCTTTCCTAGGTATCTTATTTGGCCACTGTTAAAGTGGGATACTTAGCTAGAGCAGTCTGTTATACTTAACTGTATGACTGCTTTTGTACTCTTAACTGTGAGGCACTTCGTAAAGTTTACATTTTTTAAATAGGTAAAGAATGACCAAGGCTTGGCAATACCATTTTTTGCTATTTTAGGGTCACATTTAAACTGTCACTAGTGACTTGGATAATTCTCTTTTAAAACTGAAGTTCTTCCCGAGATTATTGAACGGAGTACAGAGTGCCTTAAAATAATTACATGCAGTCAGGAATAGTCGTCTAAAGAACTTACTACAAACAAATTGGTGTAAACCATTAAAAAAAAAGCTAAGATTTTCTTTAACCTAGTGCTTTTAAGACTGCAATTTAAATAATTATGGCATTGGCCTGATGTCATAGTTAAGCAAGAGCATGATTTGTCATTGCTTACTCAGTTTTTTGACTTACCACTTTTGTCATAGTCCAACGAGGATCTTCTATCCTGAACTTTCTTGGGAGAGGAAGATACAGGGATTTTTTAGGTCCTCTCATTTCTAAATATATGTGAGAATATATTTTGGGGTATGCCACATCTAAAGTTCTATTGCAGTGTAGTCATGTGAAGAATTCTGTTGTCACTTCTGTCCAAATACGTGGGTTTGGCTCTTTTTTGAGGGCTTTCAGCTATAAAACTGTATGTGAAATAATTCTTGCTTTAAGTGCAGAGAAAATGTCAACTTACAAAGCAGTAATTATGGAAAATACCTCTAAAATGTCTACAGAGTGTAACCTCTACACTTCAAACGTCTAGCAAAAGCTTTTTGTGTATCTGGTGGTGTGCTGGAAATGTGTTTGTATGGAGGAGAAGTTAAGACTTGAAATGGTATAGCATATGGTTAACTTAAAAGGGTTGCTGCTTTGTCAGGCAAGTCCAAAACATCATATCTTTGATTATTAAACATTAAATAAAAGATTTTTAAATAATACCTCATTCTGCTGTTTGTTTTTGAGGAGTTCAGAAACACCAGGGGACCTCTGGAGGTCTGTTGTGACCAGTATTCATATTTGAAGATTTCCGCTACAGGGAAACCTTTTCTCCTTAGGAGGAGGAAAAGCAAAAATCTTGAAGAAAAAGCAGATGTTTTATGAGACAGAATGCCAACATTTTACTTAAAATGTATTAGTTTAGCCACAAATATTACAAGCATCTCAGTGAAAGAGTCTATAATTCTGGGAGGAAATCATCGCATGGTTTTTTTTCTGGCTTGTGAGCTTGCTTTGGCACTAAGTTTTTAATATGGGTTCAAACGATGTATTTGCTCTTGACTTAATGAGAGCATGCTTTTTTTAAAAAAAAACTATTGAAGTTCATCTTTGTTTTCATTCTTGGTGCTGAAAAATTCAGAATTGGTGGCTTGCTCTTTTGCAGAAAGACTATAAGAAAACAGGAGAAATTGACCCTACGTCGGTGATGACTCCAAAGGACCCTGGAGACATTCCAACATTTGATGAGTGGAAGAAGAAAGTCATGGAAGTGGAGAAAGAAAAGAGTAAGTTCAGGATTCATTGGTTTGGTCTAAAAACAGACCACTTCTGTCTTGTATCAGATTTGAGTAGTGAAACTGTCTCAATTTGGAATGCAGCCTGGAACTTCATTTTTCTACTAGAACTACATCATTAATAGCACTTATTATATAAAAGCAGTTGGCAGAAGTTCTCTGATAGTGAAAATACTGTTTGTTTGCATGGTATGTTATAGTAGCAATATTTTCTTGTTCCTAGGTCAGTCAATGCACCCTTCTGCTGTTGGTGGGCAGCATTCCACAAAAAAAGTCCAGAAAAATAGAAATAACTATGCCTCTGTAGAGTGTGGTGCCAAAATTTTGGCAGCGAATCCAGAGGCAAAGGTAAGTATACTAATAATTAGTGTGCACTATTTCAGTTTACTCTTAAGCAAGAAGTAGTACGAAGTACCCATGAAACGGAACACTATTTTCTGAAGTAATCTTTTATTTCTATGTTTCGGTTTATTGTGATTTTTTGATTTATAAAAATGGGGCATAAACTATGATCTGTCCCTTTTTAAGAGGGATTGCTATAGAGAAACTGATGTCTCTTCAAGTGAATTTGGAATGGGGAGCAAAGTCTACTCAATACAGAAACTGAAAAACTGAACAAAATTGTATTAAAGAGTTCGCCATAGTAAATAATCTGTGATTGTCCAAAAGTAGTATGGCATAATATCTCCTGTATATTATCTCGCTTAGAATGTTGTGAAACTTGGTATTAATCTACATAACATATCGGGGAGGGGGGAACCCTTGGTGCTGCGTTAGTATGTACCACACAGTTTAAAATACTAATTCTCTTCATTATACAGAGCACTTCAGCTATTTTGATGGAAAATATGGACCTTTACATGCTAAATCCTTGCAGTACTAAAATCTGGTAGGTTACTGGGGTTTGCTTATATGAAAGGAGTGGTTATGGTTTTCCAGTGTGATGGGACTGTATGTATCCTGTGGGACTGACTTGACGTTAGTGTGTCTCTGCCTGAAATATGTCTGTAAGGAACTCTGATGGATTTAGCACTAGATGCTTTATTATGTCCCCCATATAATTCTGTCTTCGGTATTGAGAAATAAGATAAAGGGGATAACTTTATTCACTTCAGTATTTGTACGTTTTGCATAATTATAATCTTACAGAGGAGAAAGCACTGGCTGTTCAAGTTAAGATTTTGGTTTCTTTCCCCAGCTGTCAAATCATTGTAGAGCACATTACCATATACTAACTGGTATTTCAGGTGTGGTTTAAATTATGTTTGATAGCCTTAGTTTTCAGTTGTCATTTGTTGCCCTTGAGTACAAGACGGATGAAGCTTTTGCAGGTGCTATCCAGAGTTACTAAGCTGGATATGCAGGTAAATATCATAGTGATTTCGAAGGGAGCAACAAGTGACACCTTATTGTACAGTGTTTTTGTAATGTTCTTTTTTACCCAGTGAAGGATACAGTAACAAGGTAAAGCACTGAGGATTGTAATTGTAGAAGGAAAAGTGCTTTTGCTAATACTTCCTTTTTGTCTTCAAGGTTTGTTATTGAGCTCTGTGAACCAGTCCAGGTAAAGCAGCTTGACATTGCAAATCATGAATTATTCTCTTCCACTCCTAAAGACTTTTTGGTGTCTATTAGTGACAGGTATGTTATCAAACCCACTGTTCTGAATGAAAAAATAATAATTATGAAATAGATGGCTTCATATACAACATAGTCTCTGTATGCCTGTTATTGTGCAAAGTGTAATGCATTGTGAAATTACATGGATTTTCTTTGTGGGTGTGTATATTATGTTGCTAGCACTTTTTTCCACAGAAAGGGCAACTGTGAGGTCCTAGAGTACATGGCTTGAGTTCTTTCCATGCTTCCTATATTTAGTTTTTCTTTGCCACCTTAAAAATGAAAAGGGAAAATGTGTTGAAAAGTAGCAATGAAGCAGCAGGAGTTATACAGTAGCTAGGTAGTGGATGGCAGATTATAAAATGAACGTTCCTTAACAGAATGCCGCTGGGATTGTGGGCTGTCTCCTCTCTTGTCATTCAGACCATTTTCACATGGCTTAAGTGGTCTTCAATGCTGAACTCTGCCCAAGAAACCCCAAGTGATTTTAAAAAGAAAAAAAAATAGTAGTACACCATTGAGGAACTGGAAGGGGTAACAATACTAGGCTGAATGGCTGGTTAAAGGGTGGCTTTATCATGTTTTTAGGCAGTGTTGTACCCCCACTGCTTTCTGGGAGTGAGCAGATTATTCTGGTATGTGAAAGAGGAGATGTTCACACAAAGCATCAAAAAACCTGACTTTCTTCTTTAGTGCTTAAAGTGTTTAGATTCTGGTTTTCAACACTTGGTCTGTTGCCTAGTTCTAACTTTGCTTTGCTCACAGTTTCTTGATGCTTGCTTACAATAATATTTACAGTCTGTTGCTTATGTGTTGTGTTCATCTGAGGTGACTTTTTTCAGTTCCAGAAACTTTACTGTAGGCTGGCTGAATTTCAGGAATTGGATCAAGTATAGGATTTTATCCTTTAGCGGCTTGGCCGCTGTTTTAAGTATGTGAAGAGGTAGTGCTGAGCTCTTATGTTGGTACTAGCTTTATCTCACAACTCTTCTTTACATAAAAGACATAGTGCTGCTATCTTGCAACTGAAAAAAAAAAAAGTGACTCTTCTGTGAAAAGGTGTTTTGGGAAACTTCAGCAAATGTCTGTAAACAGGGGGTTCTTGCATTTCATGGGCCAACTCTGTTATTTTCTAGGTATCCAACAAACAAATGGATTAAATTGGGTACTTTCCATGCCAGAGATGAGAGAAATGTCCAAAGCTTTCCTCTGGATGAACAGATGTATGCAAAATATGTTAAGGTAACTTAACACTGTAAAAGCATCCATGCTTCTCAGGGAAGGAAGGGTTTGCTGGGCTTACCCTGTATAACAGAGCATCCAGAGAAATGTGCTATCAAAGTGTACTTTACCATTAATCATGCTAGTTTCGTTAGTGGCCCTATTGTGATTGTTTAGTACATGACTAAACCCTTGTCACACGATCACAAGTAATCACCTTCCTCATAATGGTAACCGAGAGGATCTTGGGAAGTACCTATTACTTTGTGTCCAAGTACATACTTACTTGATACCTGAATTAAGAAAAATCCAGGCAATGTTCTATTGTTCTATTCTATTTGACTTAACCAACTTCTCCTGAAAGTAAGGTCAGAAGGATTGACTTATTTTGTCTCTTGGCTGTACCACTTATGTGTGTATATTTATAGAGAGGCATATACATATATACATGTGTATATATATTGATATATATACTCACGCACACATGTGCTCCCTGGAGCACGGATTAGAATGAGCATATTTCATGAATGCCTTTGTGCTGTATTCTCTGTACAGTTTTAAGTGGATCTGAAAGAGTAAATGTTTGAATTCTGGCTCTCGTCAATAGACTTGAAGTGCAGTTTTGCAGTTATTCGGTCACAACTGCAACTCATGCATATTATTTAGTCTTACTGCTGCTGGAGCACTTGCTGTGATCTCTCTGCCTTCAGAATAACTTGCAGCAAGCTATCTTTACTCAGGAGACTCAAAGAGAATAAAAATCCATAAATAATGCAGTACTTGGACTGGGATAAGAGACTTTGTGAAAATATTGGGGTGGAGCAGAGGTTTAAATTCAAATGAAAGACAGACCTTTTAGGTCCTCTCTGGTGATGTGTTATCTTCCAATTATGGTGCTGCTAAACCCCCCCACACCTTGGTTTGTGCTACTGAATTATGATTTGTGCTTTCATGAAGAAGTAGCTACGAATGATAGTTATCTAACTTCTCTACCCAGAAATTCCTGCATGAGTCACAGGGTAAAGATTTCATTTATTTTTAATTCTGCTTTCTGGCTGAATTAATGCCTTAAGGTAGCAGGAATCTGACTTGTCACTGAAGTTCCAGAATTATACGAGATGCTTCAGCACTTAATCCCTTGGCAAATACAGTGTTCTGCCTTGAATAATGTAGCATAGTAAAATTTTCAAAGGATTGTTCTTGTAATGCTTTTCTTCTATAGCAGAAAAAGCAAGCAAGTTCTAAGTGTGCCTGGTCTACAGAAGAAGAGACCAAAATGTTTTCAAAAAGTTTGATTTTTTTTTTTTTAAATGGCTTAATGAACTTGTATGACAAAATTTATGGGAGTAGTTATCTTGATCTCACTTGCAGATTATTACAGTCCTTCATTGGTAGTGTCTACATAGTGATTTAATAAATGCATTACATACTTGCAAATTAATTTAGATTAAATATCAGCGTATAATCAAGTTCTCACCAGAAATACAGATGACTGAAGCTTCCAAGTGTATTTTCAGATGCTCTATACATTTTCTTCCAGTAGTGTTTCTATACATTGAAGCATGTTAATACTGAACTTGAAGCAGTACATAGAATGCATGCTATAGAGGGGTTTTTTTGAGTCACTCTCTGTAATCTATGCTGCTTAAGGGAAAAGAATACATACAGTAAATTTAACACACTTCAGTATTCTGTCTGCGATCATGCTGCCTAGAAAAATTGAATAACTTAAATCCATTAAAACACTTGTTGCATGTTACCTTCGATCTGCAAGGTACAAGGGCTAAATGAAATCCTGCTACCTAAGGCAGATGAAGTAGTATTGCAACTTTATTCTTCATAACTTGTCTTTCTAGGCATTTATAGTACTGAATTAAAAACAACAAAACTCTGTAGTTGCCTGTGGCATGTGTTCAACCTTTGTACTGACATCTTTTTTTTTTCTCTTTTCCTTTCTCTCGCTTCAGATGTTCATCAAGTACATAAAGGTTAGCAACCTCTTCTTTTGGAATGATGAATGCATGGGGCTTGGGGTGTTCTCTACTGCGATTCAGCACTTTAATGCATGGCAAGAACAAATCTTTCAGTCTTTTCTGTTCTGGGCAATCTACAAATCCCTTGAGTAAACAAAACTTGTAACTTCAAGATTGGGTGTATATGTTAAATGAACTCTCGACTCTGTGGGTCTTTGACTTTTATTTTAAGTACCTTTTATTCTTTAGGTGGAGTTGATATCGCACTTTGGATCGGAACATTTTTGTCCTTTAAGTCTTATAAGGTAATATCTTAAGTGCTTTGCTTTGTCTTTCTACCTGCTTGCAGTGGGAATTAGTGTTGTAATAATAGACAGGCAACAAATTCTAGTTTTCAGTTATCTGGAAGTAAGTTGTATGGAAATACTGTGATTGAAGTAGATAACTTCCTGGCTGTGTAGTGTGCTTCACATTTCTTTAAAGAAGCCTTGAATCTTTTGATTTTGTTCTCCAGTATGTAAGGAATAGTTTATATTTGCTGGGGATGGGGAGTGTGTGTGTGTGTGTGTGTGTCAGGAAACAGGAGCATGAGCAGCCTTTCAGGAGGACAGGAGCATTTCAAGGCTGACCAAGCAAAACAAGGAACAAGTGGTGAAGTAAAAAGAGCAGGTGTGATGAGTGCTTTCGGGAAGCTGCTGTGTTGCATGGCACCCCATGTACATACAGTTAGTAATGCTTAGAATGTCTAAATCAGAACAACTGTGTATGTACTTCAGAGAATAACCAGCCTCTGTACTGCTCCTAAAAAACAATTTCAGTTCTCCTGTCAAAGCTATGTCAGGATTTGAACCCGAGAGCTCTAGTGTTATAAGCCAAACCATATTTTCATTTGACAAGACCGCTTCAGATTGGATTGATTTGATTTTGTCTTGGCAGAGCAGGTAAAAGAGCATTTAGCATGCAAGGTGAGGTAGTTGTGAATAGATACTCCTAAAGTTAGTCAACGGTGAAGCTGAAGAGGAGGCATAAGAGCTCGTGGAGAGCTTGAGACAAAGAAGTCCGGGTATGAGTTCAAGTTAAAAAGAGCAAAATGCCTCTTTGGAATTACTAGAATTAAAACCAGGATATTTTTTTTTGGTGTAGCATTTCAAAACATGCAGTGGACTTTGTGGATACAAGTTTGAGAAAATAAGCACTGCAGCTTGCTCTTTGTTAACTGAAAACAACTATTGCTTATCTAATTTATTTACTACGTATTATATAACGCTAATATTGTTTATCTAATTTTCAATTATGTCAAGTAATTACATGACTAATATTAGGGTTTTATTTTAAACCCTTGTTTGTAGGGTATTTGGTACTAGCATGGTTGAAGAGTATGAAGAAATAGCTGATTCTCAGTACCAGTCTGAACGACAAGAGCTCTTTGATGAAGATTACGGTAAGCAAATAATTTTTGTATTTTTAGCCATTCAGACATGCTAGTCCGGTGGCTCGTCATTTCCTGCATGTGATGGTAAATTGACTGTTAAATTTACTCTTGTTGACAGTATTTCAGCATTTCTGGGCTTATCCAACAATCCTTTTAAGTTTTAAACGATGTGTTGTAACTGTTTGGAGGGTTACTTTAAAATGCTAGTAATAAGTCTGTATTTCACTTGGCAGGCTAGGCAATAATATCTTCTTATGCTGACAGTAGTAAAAGATAACTAAAATCAAAGCAGCCCACACGAAACAGCTTTATTCTTAGTGTCCATAGCCCATTTCCTAAGACTGCTTGTATGATCAATGCTGCAAGCAATTGGGAAGGTGCTTATTTTGGCTTGCGGGCATTGTGTTTAAATAAAAAAATATGAAAATGCCTACCTCCAACCTTTATGAGGAGGAGGGGGAAGAACCATCTGTGGTGCTCAATGCCCTGTTTGCTGCAGCTGGGTCATGAATCCTGGGAAACTGAAGCTTCAACCCTGAATCTCCTTGGGTTTCTTATTGCTTGGAGCTTGGTATTTCAGTATGTAATTTCTGGCCTTTAACTTTATTTCTGTAGTCTTATTTTCATACTGTCAAACTGAAATAGTTGAATGGCATGTTAAATCTTGAGGGTTATTTTCTTTGCCCATGACACATTTAATTTTGATAGTCATAAGTGTTCTTCTTTATACATAGATTATCTATTGGATTACAACACAGGGGAAGAAAAATCTTCAAAAAATCTCCTTGGTTCTGCTACAAGTGAGTATGATTTATTAGAAAAATTATTGCTGTGCTGAAATAAAATGAGCTAATTTGAAGTGGAATGACTTTTTGTCATGCAACGGCTATGACTCGTATTTTTTCTGCTGAAACAATTTATTGTTTCCTATTTGATTGCATAGGAATAAATAGTAACAATTCAAAGTTGGGATATAGTTCTTAAAGTGTTCTAAAAATAAAACTTTCCAGTTCTAAGGATCTCTGGTTTTTGGACACTTTGCTTTCTGTACTTAAGGATCCTGAGCTTTTAAAATAACACGAATGTTACATAGGTCTGTAAGTAACTAGTGCTAAAGTACTGTAGAACCTTAATTATTCAGAACCTGGAAATCTGTGCTTAATTAAGGTGCCTTATTTTTAGGAGGCAATAAAAAGATTTTCTTTGTACGGCTTGAAAGGAAGCGATAACGAACACTTTCTGAGGAGGCTTTGTGTAAATATTGTGGCTGCTATGTTCTTCATAAGAGCTGTATGTTTTTTTGAGAGAACAAGCAGTTCTTGACTGTCTCTTGTCACTTTTCCATTGGAAAACCTCAAGGTGTGGAGTTGGTTTGGCTAAGAACACTTGAGTATTCAGTTTTAATGGTATTCTTAACTGCTGAATTATTTAGGATAGTATCAGTTGCCACGCAGCTTCTAAAGAGCTCTTACGCTGTACCACTCTTCCTCCTCTCCTAGGAATATTGCACAGCTCAGTGCAGTTTTTCAAAGGGGCAATAGAGAGTGGGAAAGACAGCTTATTTCTAAATGTTAGCCTCTCACAGATGAGAGAAAGCAGTATATTCTTCCCTGACACCGCTTATCTCTTATCTGTGACTTTCAAAGTTTCAATTTTCAAGCTGCCTTGATGAGGTGTGTTCACATGTTCTGTCTGCAAGTGCAGTATTGCAAGGTTTTTTTGTTCGCTGTCTGAAAAATGCAGTGACTTTTCTTTTGTTTTTTTTTTCTAGAGTTACTAAAACTAAGAGTAAAAGATCTGAAACGCCTATTACTGATAGTGCTGTAGAAAGACAGCTGAGCACTGAAACATTGCAGTGATCATTATTTGCAGTCTTCTGGTAGTCTAATCTGCAAAGGTAGCTCACTGTTCTTCCTCCTGCTGTTCTCCTAGGCTGGCAGGCTTCTAAACGAACTCTTAATTCTCCCTCTTTTTCTGCTTTTCAATCAATAATAAGAAACCATTCATACTTCCAAGTTTAACATCTTCTGTTTATCATGACTTTTCGAAGAATACAGCCCCAGATAAATAATGTAGTTCAGGAATGTAGTTGCTGATGTGTTTTGGATGAAAGGCAGAACCAAGGTTTTAAACAGAGCTTCCTGGAGAAGAAATTTGTCATTAGTACTAAAATGGCTCTCTAACCTTATGAACTTATCCATGCAACATACAGTACGGATGTATGTTGGTGGGTGGGGGAGAATTGGGCAGAATTGGGCAAAATTGGGCCAACTTTTGCACATTTACAATAAGGTGCTCTTTCCCTGTTCCTCGTCTTCTAAATAAGCCAGGCAATGATGTTTGTTTTCAGTTTCAAGACCAGAGTATTAGCTGTATCTAATATGTGCCGATACAGAACAGACGCTCTTTGCATTTACTTCTGTGAATTGTGGGGGGGGAAAACTGTTCTACTTAACAGATCCTTAAAAAAGAAATAATGTCTAAGCCAGATCTGTGGATATTTGTTACAGTTTTCTTCCAGTTGCCTTGACTGATCTAGATTACATTCAAGTAAAGAGTAGATTTTCTTCTTCAAATCTTAAAATATTTAGAATTGTTATGATGCAGCAGTATCAGAGCCAAAAGTAAGATTCAGGATTAAGGAGAGGAGGTATGATGCAAAATGACGGAGTCCAGCTTAATTTGAATGAATCTGTAGTTCTTTGTGTCTGTCCTGCTGTGGACATCCTATGTTGAAAGGCAGAATTCTGTCTTGCTCATTTAGCAAATGACACTTCTTGAATCCCTTCTTCAGTGCTGCTATGACAAATGATCCAACTTGTCTTTAATAGAGTTCCTCCGTTTGAGTGTTCAAGCTCTAAATTTCTGGCTTGGGACCTGCCTCAGTGGTTCACATGCTCAGATTGTCAAAAAATTCCACGCATAAATATTCTTCTGTTTGTCTTACTGTTCCTTGGTTTCAGTGGACTGGTGATCAGTGAATACTTCTCACTGGTGTTAGAAGGTCTAGCTGCTAAAGGTTGCATATGGGTTGTCAGATACAGATTTCCAGATTATAAATCTATCCTTTAAAGTGGCAGATGTATCCAGTGTAATAGACCAGGTTTTTTATGTCCTTATGCTGTGATTTGTTTCAAGCAAGTGTTATAAAATAGCAGATTGCTCAGTGGCGCTGATCTCTGGCCCCTTTGAATGTCCTCTTTGATTAGTTGTTTTCTCTTTTAGATGCTATCCTAAGTATGGTGAATATTGCTGCTAATATGCTTGGAGCCAAAACTGAAGAGTCGTCTGAAGCTGAAGGTATTTTTTTTTTGAGATTAAAAGAATTCTGGAGAGTTTTATTTTTTGTTTATTTTGTTTAATTTTTTTTGAGGAGTTGAATCATCTATGTTTAAATTACTTTTTTCATTGGCATACCTGATTAGTGCTATAGAATTCTTATCCTACGAAGATGCTGAATTTGCTGAGAAGGGAACTGATACAAAGTTAACATATATGTTTGTTCAGCCATACTGGGAGATCTCTGTATTATCCATCTCCAGTTGTAAAGTCTAACTTGCTGCTGCTTCCTGGAAATGTTTTGAGACTCCATAACATTGTATACGTAAGCTGTCAGTAGCACTTTAATTCAAATAACTTTGAATGGCACCTGCATTTAATTTGGTATGGCAGTTAATAATCTAAAAGAAAAAACACTGCCCCAAAATTTTTTGAAAACAAATATGGTTCTTGAATTTTTATGTTCACATTTTCATCCTCCCTGCAGCAGGGAACAAAAGTGTATCTGAAAATGTCACTTCCACCCCTGCAACTTCAACAGCTGCACCAAGACTGCCTGAACCAACTCCTGTTCCTTCACCAGAGTAAGTGATTGGTGTTGTGTGGTTTTTTTTTTTCCCCCCAGTGTGTTTCTAGCAGAGACTGACATGCACCAGTCTGTAATCTTTGGTAGTAGAATGCTTAGATACATGGCACACTGCCTTAAACAAGTAAAAAGGCGAGTATTTGGTGAAATCTGTACCAGGGAAATTTATCACTTAAGTTACTGTTTATAGCTGTTTCCATTATGATATGTTTTTTTAACACTTGAATAAATGGCAAAATGCATCATTAACTTTCTCAATTGTTTGTATTACTTTGTCTACAAGAAGTGGGGGGAATGTTGTGCTCCTGACTATTGCAGATTTCTTGGATGGAAACTGACTTAATAGTCTTACAGGTTTTGCAGGTTGTCTCCTGCAGGGGAGACCAATTGACAATGTAAGTTGTGTTGCTGAAACTTCAGTTAAGTTGTATTGACAAAAATTCTGATTTAGAAGCTTATATTTTTTTGATAGGCTTTCCTTGATGAGAATATGTATGCAAAGAAATTGAATTTGGTTAGGAGGAGTTGTATATAGATAATCTATGGGATGTGGGGTTTTTTTCAGTTGATCACAATTTTTTAGAATTGATTTGGTTTCTTAGAGCTGAGACTCTAGCTCTTAAATGTTAAGGCTTGACTTGTGCTATATTTAGTGGTTTTATGGTTTTCTAGCGCTCTGGTTGTTGAGAGACTGAGCAAGGTCAGTGGGAAGGTTGTGATTCTTGCATTTTCATTTGCAGATTGCAACAGAAGAGCAAGATGCTTGCTGTAGTGATAATTGAACTGGTGACTTTTTTCAGGGGTGAGGGAAGGGGCAATATCTGATTGAGAAGGCTTGCTGTTTCAGAAGCAAGGGTTGAAATAATTTGTTTGCAAATTGGGATTGAAAACCACCGGAGAAAATACTAATTTACCGAATTTCTGACTGTGACCAAACTGGCCTTTGGTCACTGGAATAAGCTTTTGCACATTTTCTAAAGACCCTACTTTTGCATTCTTCTAGAGCAAGCATGTAAAACTGTTGAAGTAACATCCCATCTTTAACTCTTTCATTGTAGACTTGTTACTACAGGTATTCCGCAGATCGATAAAGAGCAATCAATCGTGGATTTGACAAAAGAAAGTCCTATTGTTCAGCTAGTACAAGAGTATGAAGAAGATTCAAGCCAGTCAACAGTAACCTTGCTGCCCAGTGATGATGATCAGGAAGAAGAAGCAGCAGCATGGTTTGAACTTGAGACAGAAAAGTACTGCTATGACATGGCAACCGCATGTTGTATTTCCACCTTTTCAGAATATCTGTTTAAATGGTGTTCAGTTGCAGTAGCCATGCATCGGCAGCGTAGTAAAACCGAAGGAAAACAAGGGCGAGATTACTCTGCTGATGTTCAGCAGCCACAGGCAGTTCTGACTGAATCTATACATGCGTCAATAGATGAGCCTCTGCCTGAGCAATTAGACAGCAAAGTTGAGAGACCGTCTGGATCTACTGTTGCAGTTGACTTCAGCAGTGTGGTCCATGAGGAGATCAGTAATGAAACCACAGATTTGATTGAACTGGAGCCAAGCCATCCTCAGACTGTCTCTCAGTCCCTCCTCTTAGAAGTTACTTCTGAAGTTAAGCCATTACCAAAAACAGACATGGCCTTGCAGCCTGCAAAAGAAGATGCAGGACAGCTAGCACCAAGGGTGACTCCCCAGCTGGATATGGCCGAGATCAGTGCAGAAACAGAAAAGGCCGAGAGCTCTGTTGCAGAAGAAAAACCTGTAACTTCTGAAACCAGTGTGGCCACTGAGGTAAAGGAGATGAGCACAAGAGAGACTATGGCTATTCCAGTGATTCCAAAGCCTACAGAGACTGTTCCGCAGCCTGAACATACAGCGGGCATATTATCTGGTGATGCTGAGGAAGGAAAGGAAAGCACTCCAGAAGTGCAGAAACCTCTTTTGCCTCCTATTGAGTCGTCTGTATCTGCCGAAACAAAGGAGGATGATCAGGCAACTGAAGAAGCTTTAATGGCGATTCCAATCACTGGGGGACCGCAGAGAACAGCTACAGACTTCTATGCTGAATTGCAGAATTCAACAGATCTAGGCTATGCTAATGGAAATCTTGTTCATGGATCTAATCAAAAGGAGTCTGTCTTCATGCGCCTTAATAATCGCATAAAAGCCCTGGAAGTAAACATGTCTCTCAGCAGCCGTTATTTAGAAGAACTTAGTCAGAGGTAAGTCTGAGGAAGACTGGTAAGAGTGTAAACATGATTTTAGCCAAAACCAAAGGAACATAATATATATGGAAGGTAATATAGTGGAAGCTGAGTATACTCTAGACCACAGCATAAAGCTTTATGGAAAAACTGAGAAAAGTACCTAATCCCTGGGTATCTTACTGGAGACACAGATGTCTGGCAAGGGTTCCCTTTCTGTATTTCAGATATAACTACATTTGTTTTGAGGAATATCGATGGGGGGGTTTTAAAGGGTGAAGCGTTGCCAGGATGTAAGCGCTAATCCTGTCCATAATCCTTTCAACAAAAGGGTACATCCTCCTGTTAAACTGAACAGCACAGCCCTACAATGCCTTCTTTACTGAACCGATTGGTTCCACTTAAGCTACTGTGTAATCTGTAATAACCCTTGTTGAAGAAGGGAGCATGGAGAGGGAACCTAGAATTTTCTATGAGGGGTGTATGTAAATTAATGTTTATCTGTGGTGCTCCTTAGCCATAGGAGAATCAGGAAATTATACCAACTTCAGAACTGGTTCCAAGGAATTATATTTACTGTTGTGTTTCTCTTGGCAGGCAGTATTTTGTAGAGAATTCTCCATAGTGTATTCTAGTCAACGGGTGCTAAGCTCTAAGTTAAAATAGATTTGACTTAAACCTTGGAGAAAACCCACAGAAAAAACTAGGGAGAGACGCATCCCTGGTTTATGTTTGAAACTTAAAAGGAAATACCACCTGACATTTAAATAAAACTACTTTGGACCAAGAGAAGCTTTCCCTTTGTGTAGTGATGTATTCTAAAGACAAATCTAGTGCTAGGAGTCTTATGAACTGGCATTTCAAACCTTTACACTTCTTGTTGTAGGTACCGAAAACAAATGGAGGAAATGCAGAAGGCTTTCAATAAAACAATAATAAAACTTCAGAACACCTCAAGAATAGCGGAAGAGCAGGTATGGTTTGTTGGAGTACTTAAGTTTTCCTGCTTAGGAAAGTTTACTTTTGAGAGAGTTACAAGGAGGTGCCAAAATTCTCTTTCAATTGAAGATTTGTTAGCTGCGTATCTGCCTTTGAAAAGCAACTGCATGCCATGCTTCCTGTATCTGTTTTTTTCCTCTGTAATTAAATTTTTAGGTATGTTCACAGTTGTTTTAAATAAAGCCATTTCCAGCTCTGTTTCCTGATCTTTGTATTGGAAGAAAAAAACATAGTTGTCAGCCGGTAATGGCTAAAACTCTTAAATGTCTTTTCAATGAAAAAGTTATCCAGGGCTCTTCCAACCCTTCTTTCTTCATTGTAGCTGCACTCAAAATGTTGAGTGTGTTTTTTTTTTTTTGTGAACTTGACTTGTTTTTCATCTCTGATTTAAAGTATAGATAGTCAGTTGTCCTCATATTGCTGAAGAGACCTAGCCTCTAGAAAGGGGGAGAGGTACAGTAATGTCTTATGCCAAATTTGCTTTTGAAAGTGGAGTTCATGTAACAAAAGCTTTAGTTCATTCTTTAAAATGTGATTTAAGGAAGTGGGAGCTGAAGGAGGTTTTCCCTGCTCTGCCATCCTGGCTTTCCTGAGCAGCTGTGAAATACAGCACTAACAGCAGTGCTGAATAATCATTAAAGCAACTGCGCAAGCTTAATCCCAAACCCTCTGAAAACTTCTGAAGTGCTGTCCCAGGCCTGTACTCTGTTCATCCACCAACAGTGAAGAAAATCACAATTTCCCTGAGATCATATGTATACTCTTTTCTGCTTTTTTTGGAAAGGTATCAAATGCTAGTCAGTCTGAGGTGCTCCTTGTGGTTGACCTCCCTGATATTCCGCTCACCTTTCTTAATTTCTCATAGGATTAAGAATCCTGTTAGGGCTCTTTCCAGGAAGATGATAGCTGCAAAGTTTTTTCCTGGCTGGCTTGGGCTCCTGTCATTAAGTGGCAGGCTACCTGATCCCAGAGCAGAAGCTATGCGTCAGCCCTTAGACCTCAGCTCTGCGTGCTTATCTGCACGTGTGCTTTGTAACATGACAGTACTCAACTTCCTGATAGCCATTGAATGGAGCTGGCTACTTAATCTGCCTGTAACGAAGATAGCGGAGGTCACTGTAATGGAATGCACTTGGCATAATGTTACAAAAGGTTATTTGATAAGTAAAAATGTTGATGTTTTTATGTGTGTGTATATGATTGATGCTGCTTAAGTGGTTTCAAATGTTATATGAATGTTGTGTTGAAAACAACGCTGAATAAGTCACGTGGCTACAAAATGCCTGGCTGTGTCAGAATGCGAAGTCTGTACCTGTGAGTGTGTATGAAAGTGGGAACCTGACAACTAAACATGGCCATGACTCTCTTTAATACAGGATCAGCGGCAAACAGAAGCAATCCAGCTGTTACAAGCACAGCTCACCAACATGACGCAGCTAGTTTCCAATCTGTCAACAACTGTGGCGGAATTAAAACGTGAGGTAATTATAATTCAGCATTGTGGCACAAGAACTCAAAGGAAACAGATACGTAAACATATCTCAATTTGAGGAAGCCTGGAGTCTTTAAATGAAACTTTTCATTTGAGATGATGTCTGTAGTGGTGTTTTCAGTCTATTTTAGCAGCTGGCCGAGGGAGGGAAGGGAAGTCTGAGTAGCTTGAGCTGTCTTGTGCATAGCAAGATCAGTAATAATTTATACTACAGCCTACTAGCCCCATGATTATAGTCTGAGCTAACAATAATGATATAACATAGTTGGAATAACTTAATATCTCAGCCTTCATGTAGTGCATTGGAATGGACATTGTTCTGTGAAATGATTTTTTTAATGAAGACTAACCACTGACTTTGGAATGGCAACAATGGGGTTTGCGGCACATACAGAATGTTGGGCATGTGTCAGAGGGAACAGTAAAGTTCATGCTTCAAGAACTTTTCTGGCACTTGCTGTGTTATGTAGGCAGTTGTATTGCATGGCTTTGTGACACAGCTTCAGTAGAATGGGATGCTTTGCACTGTCCGGTGTTTATATTGTCCACTTAAACATTAGCAGACTCTGGCCACAGGAGGTTTACTGTGCAAGACCGTACTGGCCACTGTTAGAACTGCACTGTAATAACACACGAGTATGTGGAGGGTTGCTATTGAACGGCTGGCTCTTATGACTCAGACACCCTTCTCCTTTCCTCTCTGGCTACGGTGATACTTCAAGATTAGGGGAATCTTGGAAACAATATTAGGAACGTGTTCTCTCAAATGTTTATGTTCTCCAGCCTGGGATTTCAAGCAGTACTATAAACATGACTTTTTTTTGTGTGTGCGTGTTGCCAAAGACATCTCTTGAGCTGTTTTCTGACACTTAGTGAGACTCCTTTGATGGCTGGCTAAGCTCCTGTTTATGAGTGCTGTGGTTTCAACCAGGACTTGACAGTGGTGATCATCAGCATATGTTAGATGAGTGTCCTGGAATTTGAACACATGGCTGTCCCCGAACTCAGCTCTGGTCACCTGAGTCTATTAATCTGAGAAGCTTGCCCGTTACAAAATGGGAAGTAGTGTTCCTTGTCTTTGTATGACTTCTAAGATCTCTTAGTGTGTTTAAGATAGATTATTTTTTTATAGGAAAACAACTGTGCAATTCATTTTTTTTAAACATTATCTGTAAAATACCCTTGGATTTCAGCTTCCTTATAATTCTATATAAGCTTCGTCTGCCAGTCTTCAGAAATGAACACACTAGAAAAATCCTTCTGCTAGATAGTGAAGCGGGAAGAGTATTCAGAAAGATGAAACTCATTGAATTGAGTAAATGTAATGATATTTATTCTGTGAAGTACTATAATGTCAGCTGATAAAAACACATAGAATTGAGATAGCATTGCATCCATTACAGCTTTAAAACAGAGAAGTTACTTGTTTAATACACTTTCTGAAAGTAATATACTTTCCGTCAGATAGGTTTGAATGCTGTTTGCAAGGGGAAGCTGCTGCTTTAAGTTATGGTAGTGCCATTGTTGGTGACACTTTGTCCTGTGTTGCTGGCTGGTGGCTTTCAGCCTTTACTCTTTGAGTACTGCGTAGCCAACAGACTACATCAAACCTCTGAAAAAATACTCAAATTTGAATGAGTCTTTAGTGAAATTGAAGGAAAGTGACTTGAAAACATGTCAGTTGTGTTCTTTTAAAGATATTAACCTTTAAAACAAGAGAATAATAGTATCATTAAATTATTGTTTGTCTCTAACAACTGTATCAAACTCTTCCAGGTTTCTGATCGACAAACCTACCTTGTGATTTCTCTGGTTCTGTGTGTCATTCTGGGCTTGGTGCTTTGTGTGCAGCGGTGCAGAAGCACATCTCAGTTCTGTGAAGATTACCTCTCCAAAATTCCCAAAAGTAATCACTACCCCAGTCCCAAAAGGTAACAGATTTCTATTTGAAACAAAATTGTTCTTGCAGCTTTTATTTGCGGTTTCTTAAGTCTGCTGGGACTGCCACATCCGCTTTAATTTTGAATCTTCTTTCAGAAAACTCGATAGCAAAGAGCCATTACTGCTCTGTGGTAACACTCTCCTAGGAGCATTTTGGGGCTACTACTCTTAACGTGCCTTGATAGCTTGTTGCAAAGATAGTACTGTGTCTGTTTGCCAGGCTTTCTTGGGCACCCGAGTGACTGACTGATTCTGTCCTTCTGTCAAAGATGTCAATGGAAAAATGTCCTTCTGTCAAAGATGTCAATGGAAAAATGTCCTTCTGTCAAAGATGTCAATGGAAAAATGTCCTTCTGTCAAAGATGTCAATGGAAAAATGTCCTTCTGTCAAAGATGTTTAATGGAAAAATGTGTATGACAAAGCCCTGAGAAAAATGCGTTTAGAAAAGCTTTGTTGATTTTTTCTTTTTTCTTCTTCTCACCCCTAGATGTTTTTCCTCCTATGATGATATGAATTTGAAAAGAAGAACTTCTCTTCCACTGGTCAGATCACAGTCTTTTCAGCTAGCTGGTAAAGAAGGTATTATTCCCATATGATACATCTAGTCTCTAGTGTTACTCTACTAGTGCTGTACAATGTGTGTGTTACTGCGAGCGCAGGAAAATGGAATTGCAGGTTAATGTCAAAATACGCTGGATCGTACTTGTTCACGTATACATTCTGTAGGACAAGGTGCTTCAGGAACAAGTTACCAGACGCTCCCAGAACTGTGCTAAATTATGCTAAAACATTAAATGTAGTCTTAGCATCTGTAGAGTACAAACAATAGCATTCTTGGGGTTAGTAGCAGTCCATGCAGGCGTTCAGGTCTACAAAGCTATGAAGCTTGCAGAAAGTGGTATTTTTTTAAATTTTTTTTTTAGCTCCAGATGTGGC
Organism: Chroicocephalus ridibundus; assembly: GCF_963924245.1. Classification (NCBI taxonomy): domain Eukaryota; kingdom Metazoa; phylum Chordata; class Aves; order Charadriiformes; family Laridae; genus Chroicocephalus; species Chroicocephalus ridibundus. The sequence continues at coordinate 31,832,325 of NC_086291.1, read as the reverse complement.
AAGTCTGAATGCCTTACTTATCAGAAGTCCTGATAGCCTGTCTTTGAAACTTGGCAGATATTTAAGATCCAAACTTATCTGTAGTAAGAAAGTTTGGACTATTTAATCTTGGTTTGGGTATAAAGGAGTGATACAGTCTTCTCAGTATTTGTGTTACACTTGGGACAACTGAGTTTTGATTTCTTGGGCCATTGTCATCGTGCAAAAACAAAAGCACAGATTATAGTAACTACCAAGTGTGCAACTGACATTGCTTTTCTGGGTGTAGCAAAATTGCTCCATGGGTTTTTGTACTGTGAGTAAAACTGCGTGAAAACTCATGAGTTGAATTGGGAACGTGTTGCAATAGAGCCTAGTTAAGGCATAGACTTACATTTTTGCAAAACCCCGTTTTTTCCAAATTGTTCTCTGCTTTGGCTTGGAGGAATGATTTACAAGCCCCTGATGGAGGAATGTCAGACTGATCTCACGTCAGTCTGAACATCTGCGTCCTTGATAGGTACACCTTCTAGTATCTGTCCTGTCGTGGGCAGGCTGCACGTTAAGCACCATTGTATTGGTAACCGTTTGTTTTTGTAGAAGCTAACTTTTAATGAGTATTGTTCCTTTCCCCCCAGAGGATGTTCTTTGCACCTCTCCTATGGCCTCATCTCTCAGGAGGTCAAGTGTCTTATCGCTGACAGCTGCTGTGGCAGCACAGAGGAATTTCTCAGTGTTGACTTCACTTTCGGTGTTCGTGTGTTGTACCTCCGTTAATTTATAACGGGAGGAAAAACGCGTGTGGAAAGTGGAATACTTTGTTGTGCTGTTATTTATTTAGAATTGCATTGTTCTAGAGTTGGCCGTGTCGGGACTGCTAAACTTCTGTTCCCTCTCTTACAGTGGATCCAGAGGACCTGTACATTGTAGAACCCCTGAAGTTTTCCCCAGAGAAGAAGGTACAGTGTCTGTGGGGAGGGCGGGCAGGCGGAGCTGAGCCTGTTTCTGCCGGCAGGTGGGGCATGTCTCAGTTGCTCTCCCTGCGCCAGTTCCTGGGCTTAGTTTTTAAGCTCTGCTTGCCTTCCAGAACCTAACAGTTTCTCTTTTTACTTGTGGTTTCAGAAAAAGCGTTGTAAATATAAAAGCGAAAAAATAGAGACTATTAAGCCGACAACAGAGCCTCTGCATCCAATAGCCAATGGGGAAATTAAAGGAAGGAAGCCGTTTACGAACCAGAGGGACTTCTCTAACATTGGGGAAGTTTATCACTCTTCGTATAAGGGTCCTCCATCCGAAGGAAGCTCTGAAACGTCATCGCAATCTGAGGAGTCCTATTTTTGTGGCATTTCAGCATGTACAAGTCTGTGCAATGGACAGACCCAAAAGACAAAAACTGAGAAGAGGGCTATAAAACGAAGACGGTCTAAAGTTTCAGACCGAGGGAAGCTCATAAAAACTCTAATACAGACTAAGTCAGGGTCAATGCCAAGCCTGCATGACATAATCAAAGGAAACAAAGATATAACAGTGGGAACACTTGGTGTCACGGCAGTTTCTGGACACATCTAAAGCTAGCTGAACTTCTCAAACAGGAGAGTGTTTGTTCGTTTGAGAACAGTCTGTGGTATTCTGTGGGAGGATGGTGGGAGACAAAGAGCTCGACTAATTGGAAAGTATTCAGAAATTTGGTTTCTGTCTTTTAAAATAGATGGGATTGTGTCAATCTTGGCTATAAGCTGCAGCTTTACAAGGCTGATAATTTCCTATGAGAACAGCTTGGGGGGAGGGAGGGCAGGGTTCATTTTATAAAGGTTTTTTTTCACAGTTCCTGGGGCAGAGATTTTTTGAAACCCAGTTTGTTGGGTGGAATTAGGGATAAAAGCCTAATCCTCTTCCTTTAGCTTTGTTCCGATTTCTTGCACCTTCCCATATTTATGTGCCTTTTGTCTATTTATAATGCCACTGGAAGAGGGGAGATACAATTGTTTGTCATTTGATTTATTTTGTAATTTCTCTAGCTTTTTTTGAAGATGCAACACTACAGTGCTGTAAAGGGACATGTGTTGGCCTTCAGCTGGACTCAGTAATGTGGACTGGATACTGTAAAAATACATGGACTAATAGATGCACTTGCCTGACTAGATTCTGGTTTTGCAAACTCGGTTGAGGAGAAATATCTGGCTCGGGGTGGGAATCCTATTTATTTCCACCTTGAGTTACAAACCAGAGCTGTAGTCTGTACTAACTGAATGACAGTTGCTCTTTAGGATTTCCTGTGTACAACGGGATCTTATGCTGATGAATGCGTTCGTTATCGAAGTTGCCTGCTGTAGTTCTCTGAAGGGAGTGAACGGGGAATGCTCACTGCTGCTGTGCTGAGGGTTCAGGAAAAAGCTCGGCTGAAGAAGGCGAGGGCGAGCTGGTGCAGCTGGGCCGTTCTCCGAGCCAGCTCTGCGTGTGCCGAGTTTGCAAAGCCTTGAAATCTGATCGGTCAGGCTGGGTCAAAGTGGGTATTTCCATAATGTTTGCTTTTGTATTGGCTAACAAATGTGCAGTGTTTGTATGGTTGGTATTTTCATATCCAAGTGTTTTTTATTTTGACTGTGATTGTATATTTGGATACTATAGGATGTGTGATTGCTAAAATGCTGAGTGTGTATCTGAGTGAGTGGGACAAAAGGTTATTCCTTTTGGCAGGTGTTACAGGTTCACGTTGTAAAAAAATAAGTTAACTTATTGAGCACTTTTAGTGGTACCCTTTTTAACAGATCTAATGCCTTTCCTGGGTATTGTATGTAATGTGACTTATTTAAAGCCTTTGTTTTTTTTTGCTGCTTTCTTGTTAGTTTATGAATACTTTAAGGTGATGTACTTTTGGAGTTGATCTGCACAACTAGCCAGTCAGAGCACACGAACCAGACGCATTGAACGTGAATTCAGAAGGGTTTCAAACCTGGATGAGGAAAATACATACCACCTGAGTGCAGCGTACAATGTTGTGGAACAAGAGTATGTAACTACAGACCTGTAGTGCCATTAGAAACTGTGAATTTCCAAATAAATCTGAACACTTTGTCTTTAATTTGCTGGCATTTTTCCTTTTGAAAGTGAAACTTGGGGCTTAAATTCTTTGAGAACCACTAGTCTTTAAATTTCAGTACAGGACTAGGACCGGTGTCCTTTGGGTCCATAGTAAGGAGTTGTTAAACTTTATTTGTCAGCCCAGATGTGCTTGTCTATTTAAAAAAAAGAAAAGGGGAGGTGGGGGGAGGGAAGCTGAAGTGGTGCTTTGTCTGAAAGTTCAGGAATTGTGGCCATGTAAAACCGCTGGAATAAGTTTCCAGCGTGTACCAGTTCACAACTTGACCTCGGGGATCCTTAGAAGTGGTAGCTTTCTGTGAGAATGACTGCGTGAAAACTACCTCTTGGTAATTCAGAGCTAAGGTTTGTGAAGGATATAAAAGGCTGTTAAAAGAAAGTGTTAGTCATTTATCCTTTCAAACCAGAGTTTTCAGCTGGAAGTTTGCCCCTTACTGGTCCCTTCCTCCTCACTTATTTCTAGCAAGCGAGGTAACGCTGCGTTGCGGCCAAATGCCGAATTCTCCAGCTGTCTGGCACCTATTCTGATCAGATGAGACCTCCCCAGCGCTGATTGCTCCCTCGAGTGTCTTGAGACTCTCCGCTTCATCACAGGGAGCGCTATGATTTAAAAAGCAATCGAATGTGGCGTTTGCTGGGGGGTGGTGGGGTGGGTTGTGTGTGTGTGTGTGTATTTTTGTGGTGCAGGGTTTCTTTATTTATATGTTTACTGACCTTCCTCTTGATACATTGCTTGTAGGAAGTGTGCTTTCCTTTATGTCCTGGCAATCGCCGGGCTGTTGCTCTCATCAGTAGGAATCAGCTGAAGCTGAACACGACTCAGTTCTTCAAGCAGCTCATGGTCACTATCTGGCTCTAAACTAAAGACTGACTGACCTAGAATATGCCGATCGGTGTAGAATGAGGCCAAATGAGTCAATTTGCTGCCAATATGCAGGCAACAAATGTGTCTCTAATAGAGGGGACACTTTTGCTTTGTTTAAGCTGGCGTGTAAGCACTGGATGAAAGCAAATTTGGCTGTGAACCTGAAGTTAAAGCAAAAATGGTGATGGTCGTGTATATTTATCAAACATACAGTGTGAGCATGTAACTGTGGGGCAAGGAGAGCTGCCTTTCCTGAAAGCAGTGGGTCTGTGGGTGACCGGAAACTTTCCTCATCTTCAACATCAACAAACAGTACATCAGTACAACAAACCATACTTCCCCCTCATCAACAAACAGTACATCAAGTGTATTGTTAGTTTAAAAGCGTTTGTGTATACATCCCCATTCTCTCTTGGGAAGGTGGCGCTTAGCCTTGGGTTGAAATCCCTTTTTGCTGGCACTTTCCTGATGATAAGATCTGTTTTATACCTTAGATGTTCATAAGTTGTGCATGCTTAAATTCCAAGCACATGTTCGAATTTCCAAGTTAATAATTTCAGATGTGAAACTATAGATTTCTCTATATTTTAAAAGCTGGGCATGACTTAACATCTCGGGAGTTGCTGCATTTGGTGGAAAAACATTCTCAATAAAGCTTGTCATGTAACGAACACATAGGAAACATGCTACGGGAATACTGCGTATCCTGAGTGGCCAGAGCAGAGCTCTGCGCTGAGAATGCAGCTTGAGGCCACGTGGCTTTGAATCCCTACTGATGATGTGGCAGATGCCATAGATAACGCAGGACCAGAAGCTCTTCTCGCTCTGGCTCCCGTGTTTCAAGGCTGTTTTGAGAACGTCTCGCAGCACCCCCACTTCTGAAAGCATGCCCCAAAATCAGTGTGAAGACTAAATGATGTAACGGGCTGCGTAGGTTCATTTCCCGGAAAGCTGCTTATTGTCCCTAAGAAATGCTGCTGCTGGGCTCCGAGTCAAGGGGAGCTGGTGTCAATTCAGCCGGCGTGATGGGGAGCGAAGGCATTGTGCACAGCACAGACTTTCCCAGTGTTTGAAGTACCTGGCTAACAGAACCGTGCTCATGTGGTGAAAAACGTCAGCCTGGTTTTCTTGTGCTGAGTCGGGGAGACGGCTGTTGGCAGCGATGACTCCTCTGACATCTATCACGGAGTCACTGCTGGCGCATGTCGGCCCAGGATTGACTCGTGTTCTCCGAAGTACATTCCCTAACCGTTTCGGCTACGTCTAGGTCCAAACTTTGCAATCAAAGCATGGTTTTATGCTTCAGCGGCTGAGGAGCCAGCCTCTGAAGGAACCTACAGAGCCGATTGTGCTATTGCAAACTCAAGAGTGTTTGCTCTGGCACTGAACGGGGGACAGAACCACAGCTTCCGTCTGCCGCTGCCTTGCTGAGTTTAATTAGTTGTAACCATTTTTTTTTTTGTTTAAAAAAAAAAAAAAAGGGTCTTGATGTCAAATTCTTACTGCTTAATGTTATCCTGTCATGTGGGCTCTTGAGTAGTTTTTTTTTTTTTTTTTTATTTTTTTTTTACTTCCAGTTTTATTAATGACACACTGACTCTAGCTTTCAAAACTTGATTCTTTGGGAAAATCAAGCCCCTCCTAAATTGGTAACAATTATATAGAGATAGGAGTTTCTAATGAAGACAGCTTCCAAGTCTTGGCCAGTCCCTGTGGTGCTGTGGGTGCTTCAAAGGGAGGGTCTAGTCCCTCTTACGTGATATTGCTTATTGTGAGATTATTACTAACTTATTGTGGTAAGTTAGACACGTAGTGTTCAACACCAAGAAACCAGCACGTGTATGCCGTAGCCAGGACTGCATCCTTGCAGTCCTTGGGCAAGGCTTGAGCCCAAGGGCAAATAATATATTTAAGCAGCCCAAATGTTTCTATGGAAGGAGGGATAGTCACAAACACACGCGTTGTATAAGCGAATGGCTACCCGTGTTTGCCAAAAATAAGGTATTTGGGTTCTATACACTAAGCATCAGGGTGGAAACCCAGTATTTTTACAATATGCAAACTCCACCAGCTGCGTGGCACTGGTGAGCAGAGGACTAAAGTATGAGGTGCCTTCGTGTGGCTTCTGCTTTTGCCAGCTTGCGGCGCGAGATGAAACAAGATGGAACAGCTTAGCATGCTTCGTTTAATTAGGTACAAATATGTTCCACTTCATTTGGAACAATTAAAGTGTAGAGCCCTGACCACAAAGTGCTGTGGGCAGGCCATCGAGCAGCGTGTGTCTCATCTCCTGGAAACCCTGAGTATCAAACAGTATCAGGTGCTGCTGAAGAAGTCACTGGGGCTCCTAACACCTCGAGAAGAATTAGTGTTCCCACAGCTTGTTTGGAGAAAAAGGCTTAGGAAAGGATAGCGAAACTCATGGATCTTTCTTACGTTATCCCTTCTCTAATTTAAGAAGAGTAAATTTAAAAGAAGCTACCAAGGAGCTTTCTGCTGTCTCTCATATTGGGCACATGGACTGGGCGCTGCACGTGGCCTTGCCCGTGCTGCATTTCATTAGAGACACTAATTAAATGACAAAGTAGAGGTATCCCGTTTGGGAGGGAATGGAGACGAAGTTAACTCTGCGCTTTGGACCTAGAAGTGGAAATTTGTTTGCCATCTTGAGGCTTGTTTATCCTTGTTTGGTTTTTTTTGTTGGTTTTTTTTTTTTTTTTTTCAGAAAAATAACTCAAAGCAGCTAACGAATATTTTCTATTTGTCACAATTTGACGCAGTTACTGCTGAAATGTCAGAGTTGTCTACGTTGCCCATGAAACCACCTGTAGCTCGAAGTTAAATCCCAGGACAGTCAGCTTGAAGGTGCCTCAGGGCTGTGGGAAGCCGCCTGACGTGGGTCACTGGCGTCAGGGCGCCCCTGTGATGGTGAGATGGGCTCTCCGTATGCCAACCTGATGCTGGAGGGCCTGGATTTGCTCAGTGACACCGAGCTGAGGTGTGATCCTGGTGGGACTTGGTGAAGACCTGAAGGTAGATCTTCAGGGAGTGGTTTGTTGTTGTGGGTGTTTTTTTAATTTTTCAGTTGGTTTTAGTTTGGTTTTTTTTTTGTTGTTGTTGCTTTTTGGGTTGTTTTTTTAATGGTCACCTGCTCTGGGTGACCCTGCTCTGGCAGGGGCTTGGACTAGATGATCTCCAGAGGTCCCTTCCAACCACCGCCGTTCTGTGATGCTGTGTCTGAGAATGGCTGTTCCCAAGAAGCAATAACACTGTCAAATGCCGACCAGGCCCTGGTGGCCAGCAGAGCCAGCCGGCGTCTTCCGAGGCCAAGGCTGGCTTCGTGCTGGCAGCCTGGGGCAGGGCACGGGTCCTGCTGAAGGGCTTGTGAATGCAGATCTCGACCGTCGCTGGCAGGGCGGGAAATCAACACCTGCGTCTTCGCTGTGGCCTTCCTCGCAACCTCCGAGTGGCCACAACAACTTGTTCCATGACTAAGCTGTTGTATGTTATGAAACTACCTGCTTTTCTCTTTCTCGGATGTTCAAGCAATAAATCCCATGACCTCATAACCACTGTACCTCGTTTCCTCGCTCTTATTACAGACGCTGAAGAAATAAAAATCTTACTCTGCTGCTTTCAGTTCTTTCTCTTTTTTTCAGCTGCTTTGGCTTCTTCCCTGCTTGGATCCTCTCCTGCCTCGGCTCAGAGCCCTGTGCCTCTTCTGCTGAACCCAGGGCTGATGCCTGCTTGTGGGGATCATGATGGAGGAGAGCAAAGCCCCTCGTTTGCTGGAAGAGGGCTGTATTAAACACCGCACCGCGGGGCCGGAGCTCTTAGATATGGATTTTGAAACCTGCTCTTGAGTGTGAATGTGTGAACATCTCCCTCCTGAGCCGCTGGCACCAAGATGTGACTTTATATGTGCCGCAAATGTGCCGAGCAAAGAGAGCAGTTGTTGAGGAAATGAAAAGCATCATTTTGTCAGGGAAACCAAACTGTCAAAAAAAACACGTAATAAGGAAATGACAGTAAGGTGTCAGTGCTAACAGCAAAGGCTGGGTGAGTTCTGGCATCTTCCGTGGCCCTCGAAGGCTTCAGTGGGTGGAGATCCTGCTCTGGAGACACTTCTCACAAGCATCCATTCCAATGTTCAGTCAAAAATCCATGTCTCTCTTTCGGCAAACTTCTTCAGCTTCAGCTGCCAGTTAGTGGCTCCCTGGGAAGGCTTTTTGTCTACGAGTCTCAAGAGCCCTCTGCTGATGGATGTCATCCCTCTCTTACATAGATTTTTTTTCACACACCGTCTGTCCCCCCCTGTCAATCTGCTCCTGGATGGACCCAGCTGAACGCCTTTGCTGTCCTGCAGTTATTGCAACTTCTTCCTCAGCCCGTCTGAAGTCAAACGTAAACTTGCAATGTGGGACCTGGGAGGGTCTGTAGCTGCCTCGTGCCACAGGGGAGCTCAGCCCTGTGGGAGCCTGTGGGCTTTCCCTGCTGGAAGCTCATGTCCAGCTGCATGGCCCTTCTATCAGCTTCCAAACTGCGTGTTCTTTCTAGGATGTTATTTTCTTATCCTCCGCTGACTAATATGCTTAAATTCAGTGGATCACATGTTATTTTCTATCTAAAGAGTTTGATCTGCAGTCTTTCTTTCTAGACTTGTTTTCTTCTGATTAAATTCTCTGTTCTTATGGTTACTTCGCATCTCTTACCCCTTATTCTAACCTGCAATTACTACTGGTGTAATGCGTTGCTTGGTTTTCTCCAGATCTGCGGTAAAGGTGTCGAAACAGCGCTGTGGTGAGGACAATCTCCAGAGGAAAAATTGGAAGCATTGTCCTGGATGGTGCTCGCAGTTCCTCTTTCCACCGCAGCCATGGGTGAGCGTTAATGGGCGCCATCTCTTCTGCCAGTTGTGGCTGATCCTTGTTGGGGTCGCAGTAGTTGCCTCTCCTGGCTCTGATAGCACGGTTTAGCCCGGAACTGCAAAAGGTTGCCAAGGCTTGTTAGTATCTTGGGTTCGTCTTTTGAATCCTGTTTGTGGTTTTTCTTTTCTCTTTTTTTTTTTTTTTTTTTTTTTTTGGAATGTGAATCAAAAGCAGCGTGGCCAGCAGGTGGAGGGAGGTGATTCTGCCCCTCTGCTCCCCTCTGGTGAGACCCCACCTGGAGTACTGCATCCAGCTCTGGAGCCCTCAGCACAAGAAGGACATGGAGCTGTTGGAGTGGGGTCAGAGGAGGCCACGAAGTTGCTCAGAGGGCTGGAGCCCCTCTGCTGTGAGGACAGGCTGAGAGAGTTGGGGGTGTTCAGCCTGGAGAAGAGAAGGCTCCGGGGAGACCTTAGAGCCCCTTCCAGTCCCTAAAGGGGGCTACAGGAAGGATGGGGAGGGGCTCTTTGTCAGGGAGTGTAATGATAGGACGAGGGGTAACGGTTTCAAACTGAAAGAGGGGAGATTTAGATTAGGTATTAGGAAGAAATTCTTTCCTGTGAGGGTGGTGAGGCACTGGAACAGGTTGCCCAGAGAAGCTGTGGCTGCCCCATCCCTGGAGGTGTTCAAGGCCAGGCTGGATGGGGCTTGGAGCAGCCTGGTCTGGTGGGAGGTGTCCCTGCCCAGGGCAGGGGTTTGGAACTGGGTGATCTTTAAGGTCCCTTCCAACCCAAACCATTCTATGATTTTCTCAACCTCAGTTATTCTTGGGTGTCATTTATGCAGCCTTGTGAGCTTTCAATAGTTGCTTTTTAGCATTTCCACTAGTCACTAGTGTAATAGGAAATATTTGTAATCACTTTCAGACAGACGTATATCTGACTCTGTCCAGAACCTGATGAGAGCCTCTCCTATACAGTGATTCATATATCTTTTTTTTTTTTTTTTTTTTAATTTTATTTTCTGTCAAGTATCAGATCTAGATCATTGTTCAAGTTCTGCTTTCTTTGGTGCATTTCAAGCAGGGCCGTCCTTTTGTCCTTAAATCTACGGACGCAGACTTTTAGATGCTGGCTGATTCTCACTGCTGTCAGCAAAAACTTTAGCGTATATTGTTGTTAAAAGCTCCCACTTTTCCTCTGGGGGTGACGTGGGGATGAAGAGGGTTCTTCTGAGTAAATCCTGTGTCACGGTGGCTTGTCAGTTGTTGGTTTTGCCGGAGGGGATCGATTTTTTTGATAAAAGGGCATGGAAACTGTTTCGATTTGAAAATATGCCTGATAAGGCTGCTGAAAACCGGGTGTGGGCATCTTGTAGACTGGGTGAAGAGTGGGATAGAGAGGCAGGGAGACAAAACTGATGCCCCTTTTGTCCTTCTTACGTCCTCCTTTCCTGCCCATCTGTCCTTGCCCCGTATTTTAGGAGAGCTCAGCCTTGTCCAAATACTGCCTCTCTAAGCCTTCTGGCAAAACAGATTCACGTCACTTATGTGCCTATCTACAGCAAATTGTCCCGCTGTTATTTTAAAAAGCCCTGCTAACATTGCACGGCGCTTGAGCAGTAGGAAGCCAGCAGAGCACCAAGCCCGCGGGCATCACGATGTGTGACACGGCCCCGGCCCTGCTCGCCGCCATCTTCCAGCGTGCATCATCTCAGTGATCTCTGAAGGTGGTGACAGGGGACACAGTGTGACAGCAGGACGCGCACAGCAAAGGGAGAGGTCTCTCAAAGCATGCTGTGCACCCAAAATGATCCTTTGATGGTAAAACAGCCCCGATCTTTGGCTTGCCACCACATGTGGTATTAGCAGGCTCTTGATCTGAGCATCCGAAAGAGAAGACGCAGGAGACGCGGCTGAACTGGCTTCCATTGGTTTCGTTGTCTCTGCCTTCTCACCCGCCCAGGAAAAAAAGCATCTTTGTGAAAAAAGGAAGCGGTGGGTGAGAAATAAGTACGTTTCTGACATTTAAGGGAGGCTGCTACTGTGCCCACAATCCCACCAAGATAAGGTGTCGGCACCAAACTGTCAGTGTCAGAAAAAAACTTGAGCGAGGATCCTCTCCAGGCAAAGCTGTGTGCTCGGCGGCTTTTGACTTGCTTGTCAGCAATGCCTCCAACTTTGGGGAAGTCCCGGGCTTCAGCCCCTGCTCCGCCGTTGTATTTTACAGCAGCCGAATGGGCCGCAGAGGCCATTAAAGAAACAGGAAGTCCCTGACGCCCGTGTCCATGTTTCCAAGAGCCACGGGCACGATGTGCTTACTGCTCTGGGAGTGCAGGCGCTGACTGCAGGCACTCTTCCTGCGGGGAGCCCAAGCAGGTGGTGGGTCCCCCCACATATGGCTCAGGTGCCCGTGGCACTGGCAGGGCTGGGGTGCTGCCGCGGGAGGGATGGTGGGGAGACGCTTGCCCAAGCGTCCTGCTGCCTCCCTTTGGCTCCCTGTGCCTTGGAGGCATCTCTCTCTCTCCACGCCCAGCACTGGGCTGGGGTTCAGCAGGTGGCAGGGGATGTGCGGAGCTGAGCCCAGCCCTTTTGGAAACCCCCTCTTGTAGGAGTGGATGAAGATCCGTCCTCGGGTGGGCTGGGGAGCGCCATTCTGGGATGCAGAGGAGGACGGAGTGCGGGTAGGCATGACCAGGCTCAAGCTGCTGGAGCTGGATTTGTGTTGCTTTTGCGTCTTTTATGTCAGAAACCTAGAAGTGCGAGGAAGAGCCAGATGGGGTGCTGAAACCTCTCGTGCTGCGGATCACTGCTGCAGCAAAAGGCTGTGGTGAACATCTTCAAAAAGCAGTGGGGTGTCTGGTGGTGCAGGCAAGGCTTTGAGGACACGGCTGACTTACTGGTGTGGTTGGAGGCAAAGCTGAGCCCTTGCTTTGGAGAAACAAGCGTGCGTACGTTGTTAAAGTATGCCGTTCTCAGACCTCCGTTTTGCTGTTCAAGATCAAAGCCTGCTTGTTGGGATCACTTCCTTCAGCCACAGAGGAGACAAATCTCCAGTTTGGTCTTGTATTAAGCGTTTCCTTTTTTTAAACGCTACCCCATACAAATACACTCTTCAGTACAGGTCTGTAAAATGGAAGAGCGAACTGCTGTTTATAATCACTTGTGTGCGCCTCTAAATCTGTGGGAAAATCTCATTCCCACCACTCAGAAATCTGTGGTCAACGAGGAATGGAAATGTCCCTGTCTCTCCTCATTATGATTTGGTAATGAGCTCATATGAGTGCCGGTCTTTACAGCACAGCCTGAATTCTTGATCCTTTCTTGGAAGGCAAGAGAAATTCTACCAGGACGAGTAGCACAGTGTCTACCCCAGGCTTTAATCATGAGTTAGGCAGCCACGTTAGGTCCTGCTGCAGTGCTCAGCGTTGTCCTGAAGAGATGATAAAAAAGTCCTTACCTTTCTAAGGCTTCTTCAGGTTAGAATCATAGAATGGTTACAGTTGGAAGGGACCTTTTAAATCATCTAGTTCCAACCCCCTGCCCTGGGCAGGGACACCTCCCACCAGACCAGGCTGCTCAAAGCCCCATCCAGCCTGGCCTTGAACACCTCCAGGGATGGGGCAGCCACAGCTTCTCTGGGCAACCTGTTCCAGTGCCTCACCACCCTCACAGGAAAGAATTTCTTCCTAATATCCAATCTAAATCTCCCCTCTTTCAGTTTAGAACCGTTACCCCTTGTCCTATCGCTCCACTCCCTGATCCAGAGTCCCTCCCCATCCTTCCTGTAGGCCCCCTTTAGAGACTGGAAGAGGACTGTGGGACTGGAGATGGTATTTGCTAAGGTAAGAGGGGCAGCAGAAGCTGCCAGAAGAGCCCGCTTGTGGCCGAAGGCACTGTGCATTTCCCACCTTACAGCATGCTGCTGGTTCAGCCTGGCCAGTGCCCTGCAGTGATTTGGTGTGGGTCATGGCAGCCCACTGAGTGGGCTCTACTTGGGCTGTTAACGCTGGGGCGGCTCTGCTGAGGCCACAGTGTGGACAATGTCCTCCCAGCCTCTTCTCGGTTAGCTTGGGTTTTACCCCAGTGGGATGGTGTCTGTGACCAGTGTTCTGTGACTCGGGATCCGTGCCTTGTGGAGCAGCCAAGGAAAAGGTGGGATGCGCAACAGGCAGCAGTAAGTAATTTACCCTGCGTTAATTTGTTCCTGGGGGTTGGAACTAGGTGATCTCTAAGGTCCCTTCCAACCCAAACCATTCTATGATTCTATGAAATGAGGCAATTACCCAGCACCTACAGCTACACTTGGGATCCGGTCTTCATCCTTTTGCCGAGAAGAGATAAAGAGCTGAGGACTCCTCCCCTCTTCTGCAGGACACCAGAGGTTTTATCATTCCTTTCGCTCTGCTTGTGGTCCAGGACACCGCAGTGGAAAAGCAGCTGCATCTGCCCGAGTGGGCTGCTGGAAAGGGTGGTTGGCTGGTGGGTGTGCGCTGGGCTGATTACTCAGCCCCTCGACTGACAACACAGCCCTCGCGTGCCCCACAAGCGCTTCGCCGCGGAGTCTACCTGCTTCCCGAGCCCGGCCGACGAGCGTGGTTTTGTGCGAGCACAGTCTGCCGCTGGGCTGGTCCCGCTGGTGTGTGTGCTGCCTTGGCGTGGGAGGAGCAGACGGGTGCCCCGAACTCGCAGCCGAGGGCGGAAGCTCTTTGGGGTTTGCTGTTGATGCTTGAGGCTTTCATAGAGTTGCAGCATCTGAGCTGGGTGTTCGCTGCCGGAGCGATGCAGGCGTATAAAGGCAGAGCTGGGTCTTCCCCCAGGGCTCAGTCTGGGACAGCCCCGGCAGTTTTTGGCTGCCACATGGAAGATCACACCAAGCACGTCCAGCCCATCCCGCTCCCGGCCATGCAGCGGAACTTGAACTATGTGTACCCCCAGATCTTTTGGGTGGACGGCTGTGCCAACACAAGTACTTCCTGCCCCCCGGCGCCCCCCGGCACTCCTTTCCCACCACCGGTGCCTGACCGGAGGAGAAAGCCAAGGGATAACAACAGGGAAAGGAGGAGCGTCGGCTTCCTGGTGATCTCCTTGCTGATCCTGCTGGCCCTCACTGGAGTGGGGCTGAGCATGTTTCAGATTTTCCACCTGGAGAAGCAACTGGCTGAACTTAGAGAGGTGAGGTCCACCTGGCTGGTCACAGGGGCTATGGGGGAGCAGGGCGGGGGGAAGAAAAACTTAAAATTGGGTCTGAGATGCTCAGGTGGTGCAAAACACCCCAAGGGGCAGGCTGGTGGCATTGAACTGTCTGCTACACCAGCGTAACTGGTTGCTTATTACTGTGGGGGGCTGCTCTATTGGTGACTGCTAGATCTGGATGTCTTCATGTTTCTGAGTGCTGCAAGGTCTCTCTCCCTGTAGATTTCTTAGTACTTTGCAGCTCCCCATGAGCACACAGAATTAGTCACTCTCAAAGATAGTCTTTGGCTGCTTTAGATGATGCCCTTATGGTCTCACTCTGCTAAGACAGTGTGCCGCTCTTCTCTTTTTACAGTCCACCAGCACTGAACACATCCCTCCAGCTTTGGAGAAACTCATAGGTGAGTCGATGGAGGTTGAGGAGGAACTCCTCTGTGTCAGCATGTGTTGAACGCTCCTGTCAAACTCTTCTGTCTCCTCCTCAGGGGGCAAAGGCAGGGTCGCAGCTCCATGCTCTGAAAGTGCTGATTTCACTTGCTTGGCTGGAAGAAGAGCTTTATCTCTGGGGTGTGGGGATGGGGTCCTGCACTCCACCTGCTGGGGTGCTTAGAGATGTCAGCCACGGGTCCTGGGATGGCGCGCGGGGTACTCTGCTGTCAACGTGAATTTCTGTCTGTCCTAATACATAGCAACAACATGGACAGAAGCAGGAGAACGGAGATGGGCGCTGCACGTGTTACTTCTTTCTCTCCTTAATCTGTTAAGATTTCTGGGAGGATGCAGAGGGTTTCGTTTTCTTTGAGGGTGGGGGATTCACTCGCACCCTTGAGAGCGCAACCTTTTCCTAAATTCTTTTGGTACAAAGTCTCACCGCAACCAAAGGTAGTTGAGAAGAGCCTGATGATATGTGGGTGGTTTTTTTTTCTTTTAGAAATGTCATTTCAGTGAAACTGAAACTTTCCACAAGAACCTGCCAATTTTTTAAAATTTCATCTAGGAAAAAACCAAAGAGTTTCAATCTGAATGGAAAAATTAAAAAAATAATATTTTGAACTTCCAAACTATTATTTTACTCTTACATTCCATGTTAATGTCATCAGTGAGGATATCCCTTTTTAAAGATGGCCAAGTCAGAAGGAAAGTTTCAGCTCCGTTGACAATTTTTTGCGGGATCTGGAAAGTGTTTTATTTTTCCCTTGGGGATTTTTGTTAGTAGGGAAAGTTAATTTCATTTCAAGTTTGTTCTGATAAGGGAGTGAGAGCAAAGTTGGAATTAGCAAAACTTTCTGGAAAGGGCAGTCCTGCTTCCCACGAACTCCCACATCAATAGATTTTGTAATCTTTTGCTTAGGGGAACGGGAACCGTCACTTTAGGTGGATGTTCAGTGCTCTGATCACAAACTACTTTAGCAGTAGCTGAACAGAAGCCTTAAATTGTCCCCCTGAATTTCTTGAGGGGGGTGGATAAATAAAGCAAGACAGGGAAATAGCGTAAAAGAGAAGGGTAGAGGAGAGGAACATTTAATTGGCTTGAGAAAAGAAAAGGCCGTTTCTAAAATTTGAGAAGGTAATGCTTGGAAGTAGATGCTGAGAAGAAAGGAAGGATGGAGTGGGGTGGGATCCAAATACTGAGTCACTGTAACTGGCCCATCTCTCCAAGGGGTACTGAGCCCTCCAGGGAAGGCAGAGTTTTCCCAGCTGTGCTCTGCCTCTCTGAGGACAAGGTCTGCCTGGCCAGGATGGTGTGTAGGATGTCTCAAGTGTCTTCTCTGATCAGCAGAGATACTTGGTACTCAGCAGACAGAAGTCCACTGCCATGGGTACGTCTGCCCTCGGCAGTGCTGGACTGGAAGGTGGCAATAGAACAGGCTCATCTATGACAGGACATGATCAGTCATCTTGGCATGGGCCAGAGATGCTGGGTAAAGGGGAAATATTGTCCCTCTCCTACACCCTGAGTGAGAGGCCTCTGCTTGAGCCCACCAAATGAGCCATTTTAAGGTGAAATCTCTCCTTGCTCTTTCCCCTTGCTTTTGATCACATCTGGATCCTTTACTGCAACTCTTCCTTTTTAACTCCTTTTCTTGTCCTGCGTTGTTTGCCCGAGCACCTCCCTTCGTCGCTGCGCTGAGCCGTGGTGCTTATGTGCCCTGTGCTGCTCTGAATCTGCCCCATTTCAGCTTTGTGGTTGGCTCCCTTCTGCTCTCTGGGCTGGTTTCTCCACGGAGCACATTGCTAATGTCTTCCCTATTTTTGTGCAGGGCAGAAGGAGCAGTCAATGAAAAAGGAAGCGAGGAAGGCGGCGCACTTAACAGGTATGTGCTCAGGGGCCAGCGAGATGTGGGAGCCGGGGATAGGGCAGACGTGGTTGGGGTTGAGAGGGTGGCACGGTTGTAGTTGTGAGGAGCTCACAACAGGCTTTCCTATTTTCCTTTGGTAACGTGTGCTCTGACAGCAGAAAGTTACCCCACGGCTAAAGTATTCCCCTCTTTTATGCTTTTCACTGAGGGCTCTGTTTTTTGGGGTTTGGTTTTTGGTTTGTACGCAGGATATGTGGGGCAGAAAGCTGTCAGAAGCAGCTGGCATTGAGCGAGGTGATGGTGAGAGCTCCCACCTGCGTGAGATCGAGCCAGACTTTCCATGCTGCAGACAAGGGCTTGAAGAACAGTCGACTTTTTGTGACATGAGGTGTGACTTGAGGAAAAAAACACACAACGGCTTGTACTTACCACACTGTTTCTCTTGTTTCGGCTTCCAGGGAACCCTGCCCAGCAGGACCTCCCTTTGGAGTGGGAACCCATCTCCGGCCATGCCTTCACCAATGGCATCCAGTACCGCGATCAAGGCCTGGTCATCAATGAGACTGGCCTGTACTTCGTGTACTCCAATGTGCTCTTCCGTGGCAGCGTCTGCAGCAGCCAGGTGTTGACGCATATCGTCTACAAGAAAAACCCCACCTCACCGGGGAGCTACGTGCTGATGGAGGACAAATGCATCAACTACTGTACGAGTCAGAAAACGTGGGCCCGGAAAAGCTACCTGGGGGCTTTATTCCAGCTCAGGAAGATGGACAGTTTGCATGTCAACGTCTCCAAAATTGCTCTGGTTAATTTTGAGGAATCCAAGACCTTCTTTGGCTTATTTAAGCTTTAAATGGAGCTGCTTAGAATGTGGCCAGCAGCCCTGCACACACACACTATGTGTACGTGAAGGGTGAGAGCTGCCTAAGTGGCAGTGGCCAAGCCAGGGTCTTGTACCATGAAGCCCACCAAGAAACCATGTTTTGGCCTTCAGCGAGAGAGGGCTCAAGCAACTGGTAAAGGCTTCAAAGCGGACCTCTGGGAAGCACCAGGGCTGTTCTGCATCAACCTGAAGAGAACGGCACAATTTCCCCCTCCAAAAAAACCCAACAAACTCAAAACGTAGTGTGCCGAAGATCCCATTGAAACTCACTACTTGCTACCTGAGAAGACGCTGGTGCCAGGGGCATGGTGTCACAGCCCTGGTGAGCTTGGGCCAGCAGGTGTGCGGGGACAGCTGGCAGGTGTGGAGGAGGCTCCTCGAGCCAGGCCTGCGGGTGTCTGAGCCGTGCCACGCCATGCCACAGGCAGTGATGTGCGAACAAGAAGCAAGGAGACCTCAGCTACCCGCCCCAAGCCATGGCCAGGCACATGCCTGGGCACAGGCACTGGCCCACGAGCTGGTGATATGTTTATTTTGCGTTAAGTTATCAACTGTTCCCATCCCTGAAAATGTCCCCCAGTCCCTTTATTTAACTCATCCTGACTGCCTTGCAAGGAATATGCCAGAAGCAGCAATGCCCTGAAAAGGGGGTCCTGACCCTGGAGAGAAACCACGACCGTGCCGTGGTTGTGGGGTTGGTGGGAAGGCCACGTGTTCTGCTGACAGGACCTGAACAACAAGGCGATGGAGGAAGTGGGGCCTGAGATGAAAGCAGCGTCTCCAATTCCCTTCCTGCCCTTTTGACACATCAAGGTCCCCCATGGAGACCTGGTCCTCCCACTCCCTGCATGGTGCAGGCGGGCGTGTGCTGGCCACCATCAACGATATGGCTTCAGCTGCCCCCGTTGTCATGGGATATTTTATGAGCAAAACACAGATGGTAAATAAAGGTATATTTTTGTAGTAATTGGCACTCTCTTCTCCTCATTTGGGGCCGCAGGCTTCTGCAATGGACAAAGCCCTCGAGGCCTCTGTGATCAGGGGCCAGCACCCTGCTCCTTCTCCAGCAGCATGGCAGAAATCTGGGAGCCTAACCCCACTTTGTTGTCTGCTTGGTGGGGTAGAGGGTCCCTGCCAGGGATGTTTGGGGCTCCAGCATTGAAACATCAGGATGTGGGGACCAGGGAAGTGTGGTGCGGGCAGCACAGACCAGGCATCCCAAACCCTCTTTGGCCATCAGGAAGGGAACTGATCTCAAAACACAGGCTTGAGCTTGAGTAGAGCCAGACACTTGCTGCTGAGCAGAAGTGCTGTTGTCCCTAAAGGTGTCGCGCTCCTACGTGTGCCCTCTGGCCCCAGCAGCACTTCCCACATGGCAGTCTGAAGGGCAAGGAAAGGAAGTGGCGTTTTGGTGTTAAAAAAACCACCACCCTTTGGCTTACTCTGGTATCTGGTCCATGGAACTCTTCGCCTGCACGGGTTAACCCTGGGGCTGTCTGCCAGATTTCCACCAGGCAGTGACACGGTTTTCCACGTTTGGTTTTTTTTTGTGACTGTGGTGCATCATCATTTTTGCCTGTGGTCCGGGCTTCTTGCAGCTCTGATGTCTGTCACAGTGGCTCTTTGGGCAGCCTGCAGCACTTATTTCCTTTTCCACGGTGCTGCTCTCGGCTTGGTGGTGTGTGGCCTGTGGTTTGCTGCTGCTTGCTTCAGGGAAACCTATTTCTTCGAAACTTGCAAGTGGACTGGCTATTGGTGCCACCAGCATGAAGTGAATGCCGCACCTCCCTGCTCATACGGCTGTTGCTGCACTCAGATATTTCCACTGCATCTCTCAGGATGGAAAATGCCTCAGATGTCAAAGTTTAGGGACCTTTTTGCTTGATAAATGCTTTCTCACTGTCCCCACCCCCTCCTAGCATCAGAGAGGCAAACCACATAGCGCAGGGATGGAGGTGTTGTATCCAGGCCCGCCAGGAAAGGCTGGAAGTTGCCTACCCTCTTCCGATTGCTGTATGTCCTGTGTTGCTTTCCTAGGGACCGGGCATCCAAGTGGTGAGCGGGCATCTGTACGTACACATGCCCGCAAGCTTGCAGCTGTTTCTGTAGCAAAACTCGCTGAGCACATCGCACGCTTCCTTTCCTCACAGGCGAGGAGCTTGGAGAGAGCTAGGGCATTCGGTGCCCAGAGGAAAGGCAGGCTGAGGTTCTGCTCTCTGCTAGCACTGTGGTGGTGAAGGGCTGGAAAGCCCCCAAAGGTTTCTGTAAGGCAGCAGACAGGAGCTCATCTGGACTTCCCCATCCCTGGAGGTGTTCAAGGCCAGGCTGGATGGGGCTTTGAGCTGCCTGGTCTGGTGGGAGGTGTCCCCGGGCAGGGGGTTGGAACTGGGTGATCTTTAAAGTCTCCTCCAACCCAAACCATTCTGTGATTCTACGACTGCGAATGTTGTCAGCTCTGGGGCAAGATGCGGCAGTTGCTATTGCTGCACATCAGGAGGAGGCTGTTCGGTTTGTTGTTTTGCTTTAAATCTGAAATGCTAAAGACAATGCAGACCCCCATGTTTTGGAGACAGTAGTGCAGTGGCATGGACATTCGTGTTATAGATAGTGCTGGGATTTCCGGAGGTGGACATGGCTGGCTTATCCTTAAAGCTAGGTGCTGCTAGGCTTGCGGCTGTGACTGTGTTGAGTCAGCGGCGCGGCTGCCAGTAAGACACGTTTCTGCGTCACCATCCCTTTCTCAAATATCACTCTAAACTGCCCAAAGTCAACCTGCTACTTAGTTTGTGGGCTCTAAATAAAGATTCAAAGTAGGGTTGTGACACGATTATACAATTTCAAACCACAAAGAGTAATTCATAGACTGCTTGTGCCACTAAAGTAATCTCTTTAGCTAATGAGCCGTTCATTTAGCGAAGCACTTATTGTTACCATTAAATACTTAATGAATATGTAATGCTGCCATTATTAACAGCTCTTGGACTATATTTAAAATTATTTAATAAAAATATTCAAATTATTGAAGTTTGTTTTGAAATTATCAAGTATTTTGTTCCCTCCCCAGCAAGGGAAGGGTGTCTGCACTAGAAAGGATATCCCAGGTCTAGCAGCAGGGCTGGCCATTGTGATGTTTTTTTTCTGTCTTGAGGAAAATAAGTGACTTTTACCTGCAGGTCATGTATCTGGATTGCAGTGGTCTGAGCTGACCTCTCTTCTGATGGAGGAGGCTGGGCCACCTATGGAGGCACCCCAGGGTTTGGAGCACCAGGGCTCCAGAGAGACTTTCCTCTGTGGAGAACATGGCTGACAAGAAGTGACAAGCCCAGATCATCTCCTGATAAGAGTTTTTTAGTCTGCTCCCACTGGCTTGGGGTCTTCTGCGGTTCATGTCCCTTCTTCCTAGGCACAGGCATACCTTCCTACGGGATCCAGCCTGAGGGACATGGCCAGCACTGAGCCAGCAAGCGCCTTGCAGGCACGCAAACAGCTCTTGTGGTCAGCTGAACCTTTTTCCCAGGAGATGCCTGTCCCTTTGTGTGTGCAGCTGGTCAAGTCAGGGCTCTGCATGACATAGAAACATTTGTGCTGCTACGTGGCCAAGCACAGCGAGCTGCTTGATAGAGATATGGTCTCTTTTGTGGTTGATGCGTATCAAATGCTGCATCCTATTTACCTACCCCAGTGGAGGAGAGGGGAGGGAAACATTCTAGGTCTTAAAATCCTTGGGTAGGCTCCATGTGTACAGTGATCAAGGTGGCAGAAGGGACTGCATTATAGAAAGGACTGTATGGATAGGGTCACTGTTGCTTCTACAGCAAAAGCGCAGTGGAAGCAAAGGGCCGCCCAGTGAGCTCTGAGAGACGGAGTAGAAGCAGAGAGTGAGGCAGGATGAGCAATGAGCAGGGCTGGAGTGCAAGGGGTGCTGTTTCTCTCAGACCCATGGAGAGCCCTGCCAGCGCCTGCTGCAGCTCTGCTTTCCTCAGTGGAGAAATCCCAGTCAGGGAGGGAGGAATACCCCCTGGACATCTATGGCCAACACCCTTCATATCAACACTGCATATTGCATCCATGCCTCCTGGCTCTTTACCGGTCCATGGTCAGTTGTGTCGGGGAGGAAGGTGAGTGGTGCACAGCAAAGGCCTGAAGGTACCTGTAATGCAAAAGCAGAAGGAGCAGTTGCTGAACTCCAGCTGATCCCCAGCGTGTGCTGAGGCATCAGGGTGTCAGAGGCAAGAAACGGAGCCACAACGTGGACTGGCTCTCAGCAGGCTCGCTGGGATACACATCTTGGCTCAGAAACCTCACAGCTCAGTTGTAGTTAGCTGGAACTGTCACTGCTGAGACGCGTTATACGTGATGGTTTCTGTAGCCCTCCCAGGGTGAAGAGAGAGCGTGAGTAAGAAGGGAAGAAATGATATGTCTGAAGCCACTCAAATCCTGTGAGTTCAGGCAGCAACCTTCTATTTGATCTGACAAGTTCCGTTGTTGCTTTGGTTGCTTTTTGGGGGGTTGATTTTTTTTTTTGTTTGTTTGCTTATTCATTTACCTGAAGCCAGCCTTGGGCTTTCTAAGTTTCTATTACGATATCTTGTGGGTTTACTTCTTCCAGCCCATGGAGTTGTAAAAACTCGGCCAAATTTTACCAGGTTGGAAAGGAGCATTGTCTAGTGGTTCGAGAGAGGAGAAAAAGGGAAGGGAGGTAAACTTAAATATTGCTATTATTTTTCTAGGACACTGACATGTGCGCATATTACATCATGGTTTCTAAAGTGTAATTTTAGGCATGACTAAGTGACTGAGGTTTAACGTGAAAGAGAGGATGAGGTGAGTAAAGAGAGAGGAGGAGTTCTGATGCAAGGTGAGGTAAGTTACATGTGAATTTCTTGTTGATTTTAATTAAAAAAAAAAAAGAGAGAGAAGAAAAACTTGACAACTTGTTGCTGACTCATCTCTCAGGGTAACACAGAGAGTCAAATGTTCCGTTCCCTGCACATGACCGAAGCCCTGACACAGGAGATGTGGGACTGCAGGCTGTGGTGCCCTGCAGGAGACTGCTGTCAGCGTCTGCAACGGTGTCTTCTGCCAGACAGACGTGTGAAGAGATGCTGAGTACCCTGGCCCTGTGGTGTGACCAGCAATTCTGCTTTTGATCCCAGTAGTAGGCACTGCTCTGGCTCGTTACCCCTGCCAGGACGCTGCCAGTCCTGTGAACAGGCATGTAAGGCTTTCTGGTGTGAAGACTCAAGGTTTTTTGAAAATAAGCTGCTCTTTCCTCTGGGTAGCAAAGAGACAAAAAGCTCTAGGTGGAACAGCAAACCCCATTGCGCTTTCCTCTGCCTCAGTTGGCTCACCGTTCCTCAGCACACTCTGTAGGACTCAGCCCTCTCTACAGAGAATCAGCTTCTCTTGCCCACTTACAAACCATCATAGAGATTTAAAATCTCTCTCTCTCTCTTTTTCCCTTACTCCACAACCAATTTCCTTCAACAGCAGTTGAAAAATCTCCTTGCCCAGTTTCCTTTTGTTGTTAGGTATTCCTCTGGTTCCCCTTTGTCCGGTCATTCTCGGGGAGTGAAAGCCGGCCGATCAGCTAATTCCCTGGGACGTTCGTCTTGGAAACCTGCACTGGCCAGGGGAGTAGCTGGCCTTTTAAGCCATTTGAGCGACTATCAAAACTGGACTGTGTGCTCTCGTGAGCCCTGTGTTGGGGATGTGCATTTCTTCTGGTGTTGCTGATGAGGTTTATGTCAACACGGAGGAAAAAGATTTCAGAAAAAGGCATTGGAGAGGGAGATTTCTCTCTCCTAATTGAAACAGTCTACAAACTAGCTGTTCATGCTGGGGGTGTGATGCACATGAAGTTCCTTAAGCAGGGTGCGATCTGATTATGGCTGGTTTAATTCTCAGCTATCATGAGGTGAACCAAAAAACTGGTATAAGCTGCCTAGTCTCAGCGCAGGCTCCGAAGGACGTGCTGACCGAGTGGCTCACTAGCATTCTCTGCATCCTCGCTCCCCGCTAAGGTTTCTGCATGGAGAACGGGTATCCAAGATTTGGCTTTCATTAACGTCCTGAAAGAGGAACTCCAAACAATACGCAATAATAAATAAGCAGCCTGAGTGTGCTGTTGCAGCCTTTGTGATTGTTCTTTGCTGACGTGGTCTGAAATTGGTACTGTGCGTCCCAGCCATCGAGCG
Source organism: Chroicocephalus ridibundus (assembly GCF_963924245.1). Classification (NCBI taxonomy): domain Eukaryota; kingdom Metazoa; phylum Chordata; class Aves; order Charadriiformes; family Laridae; genus Chroicocephalus; species Chroicocephalus ridibundus. Next base: position 31,808,943 of record NC_086291.1, on the reverse strand, counting down.
GTCCTGCCAGGCTGGGTGCGGCTGTGCGTGTGCGCTGCTTTGCTGCTGAGAGCTAATTTTAAGGGTTGGACGTGGCAGGGAGTTGTTCTTGCTCAGCCAGCTACTGTCTGTTAGCAGAGCTGTGGCCATAGCAAACACGATTGTTTGGGGTTTTTTTGTCAGAGCCTTTGAAGTTTGGGGGTGGAGGGGCGTTCCTGCCTCCTGCTTGCAGCTGCGCCTGCTTGTTTATCTGAGCTGCCAAGGACTGGAGTGAGGAGTCTTGCGAGGGCTCCTCTGCCGCCCTGGTGTGTCAGTTTGCAGCGAGGGTAAGGGAATGACCGTTTTGAAGGTTTGCTCGAAACTCCCCACTCGCATCCTGTGGAGACCCTGCATGCTGGCTGGAGGATGTGACTCAGGCAAGGCTACCGAAGGAGAGAAGATAGTAATTTCTTCATCAAGCTCAAACCACCCTTAGGTACTGTCTCCCTGCCCTTGAAGTGCTTATTTTGTCATTGTATGCATTTTATTCTGCACAGGGCGGAGTTTCAAGACATGGTGTGATCCATCTGTCAGACTATGGGTCCACATAGTCACTGAGTCTAGTGCCCTCCCAGCCACAGAATAAAGATGTCTCAGACCTGGCAGGGACTGTCTACGCGCTGTTACAAGGGAAGTACCAGTGCGATGCACGGGGCCTTGAGGCGTGTGACTTCCATTTTGATGCTAACGTAACTTGCTGCTCTGAAGTGGTCCCCACTCCCAGGGCGCACATAGGATGGAAAAGATACAGCGACGGTTTCCCAGCCTGGGATACAAGCCCAGGGGGGCCTATCCTCACTGCCTCCCCCGACGTGTATCAGTGCAATGACGGCTAGTGGCATTGAGTCTGCTTAGGATGCCAAGGAAAACCATGCCGCAGAACTCCCCCTCACTTCCTTATGTGCTAGAAAATGTCATTAGAAAGGCTTATAGGTGGAGGCTGTAGCAGAAGGCCTCTTGTGGGTCTTGCAATTTCTGTGGGTTTTGTAATTTCTACTTTGTTAGCTAACCAGACAGGCTAAGGAGAGAAACAGAAAGCATGAGAGAACCTGAAAATGGGCTTGGGACCTTGCACTGAGGGGCAGGGGCAAGCCTGTCCTGGCAGGGAACAGGGTATCAGCAGCACCCATCCCTGCTGGCACCAGGCTCTTTGCCAAGGCCTGGTGGTGGCCAGAGGTGGCACCAGGCGCTGGGAGCTTCTGTCTCCATGCGCTGATTCCTCTCTCCTGCGGGACTCTGGCCTGAAAGGTCTAACCACTATTTCAGCCGGAATTGTTCCTCCCACCACCGTCCTTCATCTTCATGCAGACAAATTAAACAAGTAAGCAAAAATCCAGCCCTGCTGCTGGAGGGAGGTGGAAGATACACTGAGGGGATGAAGTAAGAGAACATGGGGGCATGGCGATGGACTTCAAGGCTGCCATGCTCAAGACTGGTGGTTGGAACTGTTGAGGCTGAATGCAGAGCACACCAAAAGATGTACAACCACTGAATTCTTTAAAAAAAAAACCAAAACCCTGAAATTGGCACTTGGTAGCAGTGCTTTCGTTTCTCTGTGTTTCAGTTCATTGCCTGTAAACCATGCTCAGCACCTAACTTTATAGGACACTGTGAAGAAAAGCTTGCTGACTTCTTTGCGGTGCTCATATTGGGGTTATGACCAGCATCAAAAGCGCATAAGGAAATGATGACAGCGGTGAGTCTCCCCCATCCACCAGCCCACAGCCAGATGAATCAGCACACTGAGCCCTCTGGAGAGAGAAAGACTGTAAGAATGAGGGATGCAGCTTAGAGAAAAGAAACCAATGTTTGTTGTCTTAAATCATTGACTTCCCAGGACCTTACTTAAACAGCAAGTGTTGCTTCTTTGTACAGCCTGCTTGGGAAGTTTTACCTCTTACTTGTGATCAAGTTACTCTCCTTCATTTTCTTGCAACTGTTTTCTAGTGATTTGTGCCCTTTGCAACCCTGGTACCATGGCTGAGCACTCTGCTTTTGCTCTGAGGGTGCGAAAACCTCTTGCAGAACCATTGAACTGCCTGTTTGCAGTACACTTCACATAATTGGTTTGGAAAATCAGTCTTTTCTTTAACCGCTTTTACTCATCTCATTCTTTACTTCTAATTTCCTCTGTGAAAAAAACAAAAGAGGAAAAAAAATAATGCTGCCCCCCATAGCCCTACTTTTAAAAAGTGCTATTTCCTGTGGTCTTGAAGAGCACATTGAACAGAGAAATGTGAACCTGAAGTGCCTTCGTGCTCTCTTGCTGAGTGTAAAAGGGAGCAGGTAGGCAGTGAAGCCGCGTGCTGATTTCCAGGAAACTCCCAGCCTTCCGTGGAAGTCAGGAGGGCAGCGTGTCTGTCGGGAATGCCTCCGTCCCCATGCCACTGCGCAGGGTCGTGGTCTCCAATGGCCCTGTCAGCACTGCAAATGTCTCCACTGGAGATGCAGATGGAAACACTGCTTTTTTTTTTCCCCTGTCAGCCTCTCCACGTGCTGAATAGGGCTGGCAGATCACCTCCCTGGGGAGGCCAGGGCTGCTCCATGTTCAAAGTACTCAGGCTCCCACCTGGAATATGCAACAGAAGTAAGTGACACATTTTAAACTTGCTAGATGAGTATTCCACACAGCTCTGAATGCTTCAACTTGAAATAATACTTGGTACTTGTGGTGGGTTGACTCTGGCCAGCTGCCCGATGGCCACCCAGCTGCTCTCTCATCCCCCCTT